>NC_134145.1:15188437-15496875 GCF_033958435.1 Carettochelys insculpta | reverse complement strand
TCGAGCACCCTCCTCCTCTACCCTTACTGTGAGCTCTGTCAGTCTGCTGTTGCCCTTGGTACTTTGTCTATTATGGGGCTGCTGGAGGTACTGTATTTTTTAACTGCATGGCAGCTCGACTTGGGTGACACATACCAAGCGTCAGGAAGCACCGCACACAGTTAAACACCTAGTGTGAGCCTCAGAATGTCTCTGAAAGGAGGGAGGAATATCCAGGGTCTGACAGAGGCAGACCATGGGTGCCAAAATAGGTAGGACTCAAAGAGGTGAGAAATGGTTACATAGTAGAGGAGCAGAAACTGAAGATGATTTTAAGGCAACAAACACTGCAACTTAATAGGCTAAAGCTGCTCTGGGGGCAGAACCATTTGACGGAACAAGTGGTAACTTATAAAGAAAAGATTCACACTCCATGGAAGAATAAGTAGCAATGGGGATTTAAGGAAGAAAAAACAACTTGCACCTGGAAGATGCTTTAAAGAAATCTTGTTGGTAGTGCCACTTAGTACTGAGAAAAGTTGGAGATTACGGCACTGATTATAGCCACACACACACACTGGGATATATGCTGTGTAAACCTCCTCACACAGTTCTGCCAATACATCCCACTCCTACAAAGCCACACACAGAACAATCCCTTCTTGTCCTCTCCTTCACAAGATTTAGAGCCATATTTTTAAGAAAAGACTAACTCTGTGTTCAGGAAGTTCCCATTTAGGCTACTGGCTTACTGTGTGTCCTGTGTGAATTACTTACAGCACAGCTACACTCTGAAAAGTGATGCTACAAAGAAGGCATGATGGGGATTCTAAAGCATGCTAGCCTTCACCTGATATTTTCTTAGTTAGGAAGAAAACAAATGCTCTTCTTAACCGCTAGCCTTCCAGACTCACCTTAGAATCTGAAAGCCAAGCCTTTTTAGCATGTACATCATTCACCAGTTTGAGAAAAACAAAACAAAACAAAAACAACCACACACCACTGTAATCAGAACTTAATTCTGTTAATGATGCATAAGCTCTATTAGAATCTAGCTATCTCTGCCATATCTTAGTTCTGCAACGGTAACTGGGGAGGAAAAAAACGTTACCTTTAATCAGAAGAGTGGATATGATTTTGAAACTTGCAGAGAGAAGGATGTTATATACCATTTTATAGGCATTTTTCTGAAGATAACTGCCTATTACTTTCTCTGTGCCACACTTTACTCATCTATAAAGTATTAATACTAACCTCACTCTAAAGAATATAATGAGGCTCAATTAATGTTTGTAAAGCCTGTGAAGCTTTTTCTATCAATAGCACCATATACTGTTATGTGCAAATTTTTACTACAGGTTGCACTTCCTAAATCTAGCATTCTCTGGTCTGGCAACATCCCTTCACCAGAAGCACCAGGGATGCTCCTGGACCAGAGAGTCGGGCCAGGAAGGCAAGCAAAGGTGGCCTCCCGGCAGCCCCACAGGAGACTGGGGCCAGAGTTGGGGACCCCTGGCCACCCCATGGAGGGCTGGAGCTGGAGGCAGTGTCCCTCAACAGTCCCATGGGGTGAGGGCCAGGAAGCTGGCTGTGGCCAGAAGCGGTAGCCAGAGACTGAGGGGCATTAACATCTCCTGGTCTGGCAAAATTTCTCATACAGGACCACTGAGATTCCAAGGGTACTGGGGAAGGGAGGTGCAACCTGTATTCTAATTTAGTGGACACTGATTTTTGCAAACATAACTTAGGATGTAAGTCACTCCAATACAACAGGACTGTATGAAGGCTGTACCCTACTAGTATAAGGGCTACCACAGATCTTATTTGGTGCACAGGATTGCTATTGGCCCTTTGAAGAAGGGTGGATTTCACTTTTACTGTGGGCTAAAATGAGCCTTTGCTTCTAGCCCCAAACATGCAGCAGTATAACAGCAAACAGCCCTTTGAAGGAACTGTGATTCCATTACAAACTTCTTCCAAGCTCCCACATTGCATGCACATGTGTGTATGTGTTAATTTGCATCACCCTTTCACCACATGCAGAATAGTTCTCACCTGCTGGTGTGCTGGGCGGCTTCTTAAAAGACTTTCATTAAGAATAATGCAAATATCAAGATATAAAATGATTACTTATATGCTACTCATGGCTCAGAAATGGAAAGTGTTTAATAGCTGGATATTCATATTTCACTACAGCATCCACAACCATTAATTATCATCTATTAACATTAATCTGTCAGTATATGCTTCTGCCAGTTAATTCCCTTGACCTTCCCCACTCTGCACCTTGTTACTACACAATGTTTCATGTTTGTAAGCAGGAGAAACATCAGCTGTTCAAAACTGACAGAACTTAATTTACGTTTGGCCTTCATTACGAGTACAGTAAGCATCACTGTGACCAAATATAAATGCCAGATTGTGAAGGTTATGAAAAATTCAAGTGGCAAGCATTCTTCCTTTTATCTGACAGTTATTATTAAGAAGCCATATGTCAACCTACAACACACAAAATTTAAGCATACAAGACAGAATTAGAATTCTACATTATGAATAGAGTGTCTTCCTCCTATGGATGAGCTACTTCCTATGGATGGGACTGAACAGCTTAGATGCTTTTTTTTTTTTTTTTTTTTGGAGGCCTGTGTTTTAAGGATTTTGACTGAACAATTTCTGTACTAGTGACCAAAGCCATGTTGAATCATTTCACTCCTGGATGCAGTGCCTCAGAAGTCATCCTTCTGGCAAGCCAGGTCCATTTTGAGACAACATTGATGGCAGATCCCTTCAGAATCCTCACTGGCTCCTCCTGGGAAAGTACAACCATGGCATTTGGAGCAGGTAGGGTAACCCCAGGTATTTAAAGCTTCATTTATTTTCAACCCCTTTTCATCAGTAACCCAATTACATATGCCTGTCTTCCTTTTACAAAGTGAATATACAAAATATCTGATCCCAAAACATCAGGAACAGAACTACATGACATGTTCCAAACAAAAATATTGAATTACCTCACACAAACTGAAATTTAGATGCAGTCAGTGAAAAAAGGATGCTCAGAGTGGGATTTTCCAAAAGCACTCAAAGTTTGCTTCCCTCAGTTCCCATCATACTTAATGGCTATCCTCCTACTGCCTTCAGCAAGAGCAGTGTTTGGCCTATGCTGGGGAAGGAGGAAGGCTATTTAATAAATCTCATTCTCAAAATGTTATTAACCATCTGCCAGAAGTCTGTCACAATTTAAAACATACTCACTTCTTTCATCCATAGTAATTTAGGTGGTTGCATTTCTACAGACATCACTCCCCCAACATAGCTCAGAACACTGTGTTGAGTTCCATTGATTCTGTCCACTTGACTGGCTGCACGATGATCCATCCACATTATGATGTTTCTTTTGCAGTCCCCTTACCAAAACAAAAAACAAAGACAGGCAGATATTTTAATTTTGGTTAGATTCTTCGGCAATTTTGTAGGCTCCCAGGTGCAAAGCTACATGGCAACCTCACTTATAAGTATAGAATTTGCATATAGTTTGCTGAAATAACATCAAGTGATCGCTATTAAGAGTGAATTCTTGCATCCACTGGTGCCAATTCTCAAACTGAAGTCAATGGCTGCAATGGGTGCTCAGACCCTCTAGAAAATCAAGCTCTAATATAGAGCCTTTCACCTCAAATACCCAAGTCACATGACAAAGTACGTGAGCTAGATGATCTCTCAAGATCTCTCCAGCCCTACATTTCTTTAATGCTATAACTCAGCTACATACCCATACAGACTCTTACCCAATGCTTCATTATTGTGAGAAGCACCACTCACAGCGCACTCAAAAAAATTAGAGATAAGTTGCTGAAAAATATTCATTTTGGAGGTAGCTAACAGCACTTTAGAACAAGAAGTGAAGAAGACCTCATCTACATTAAACAGAGGCCACACTTAGTAAGCAAAGATGATAATCCAATACCCCAGTTGCAGATACCATCTTATGTTCAGGTGCATGGCCTCTAATGATCCCCAAAGCCTGGTCCAAGGAGAACCACAACTGTGACACACATCAATATTCCTGGCATAAAATCAAACGAAGGTTAAGACTACAATTGGCTGGAAAACACACTGGAGGTACACAAGTATGTGCTCACATTAAAGAAATCTAAGAATTATACATTTTTGAGGGCAAATTTATGTGCAGTCACAAAATCTATTTTATTTTTGCCCCTGCTGCTGGAAACTCAAGTGAATGAAAAATGGGAATCAGATTTGAGTTCGGAAGGGCCAAAAAGAGCTGAGATATAATGATCTGAGACTGCAAAAAATAATTTTAAGATAGGCTAAAATTTAGCAGGAGAGATTTTAGGGCACAGGAGCTTTATTGACAAAGTAAAGGAGGTGACTAATAGGTCTTAGAGTAGAAAGTGATTATTGTGGCTGTGACTATGATTGATGTACTGCATATGACCTACCAAACTCGCAGCTCTAGGCAGAGTCTAGTAACTGGGAATGAGAGCAAGGTGTGCAGTGCCAAGCAATCCACACACAAACATTCCCCCAGCCCACTATACTCCACCTCTGAGGGGAGACATCAGGGTTTCCCTGCCCAAACCAGAGTAGACTGTGAACTTGTTAATGATTCAACAGCTCACCAGTATAGTTCCAACAGCTTAAATGTGTGTGCTTTAAAAAGTATTTACATCCCTAGAGATAACTGATATTCTCAAATACTGGTGTAATGCAAGGGGGTTGCTCATACAGGGCCAATGATCACAGGAGTCAGCCCTCGCGCAGGAGCCTATGGCACCGAAGGCAGAGGCAAACCACGCATGCCAAACTCAGTTTTTGTGATGGACTCTTACCTTCAGCATTAACTGCCACAGGCTGAAACTGCTTATCCACCACAACAAGCGAGCATGTCGCATCGAAGCCGAGCCCTCGAATCAAGGCAACATCTGCTCCTTGGACAACTTTCTGGGAATGTACGTAAGAAGTACTTAGATATAAATGTGCCCAGATGCACGCACGTGCTAATGCTTTACCAACAAAAGGCTGTATACCAGAATTGCAAACACTGATGAGTTAAGCTTAAAAGCTTCTGACATTCAGTCTGCTTAAGCACCTAAATATCTGCATGTTAAATCAAAATGTACACATGCTGTGCAAGACTCTTTAGTCTACAAGACTGGACTCCTGAAAACCTCTCTCAAGCACTTAGTCCTTCTTCTTATTGTCCTGGTTGGATGCAGGAAATGCAGGGGTGCACAAAAAGAAAAAAAAATGTAACACACATTAGGTTAATTATATCCTCTTTCTGAAAGGTTTGGGTTAAACTGGCTGTGAGGCTGAGGAGTCAACCTGGGGGTATTTCATATAGACCAGGGCCTCAAAAGCCCTGATTCTCTATGCTGCTTTTGAGCCCAAACACACCAGGAAGCTTTTGTTTTTAACCTCACTTGGCATCATATTACAATTAAATACCTTAGAAAAAGACTGCCTGTAAAATTGATCTTAACTGTATACTAGGACTAATATCAGTACTCTATACACCTCTCTCAAAAGGCTACCAGCAAACAGGCCTAAGTTAAAACCCTGAAGCTCACTGACCCAGGCCTTATGGAAGCAGTGAACTTTGTGGCTAGCTTGTGGAATAACACAGAGAGAGGGAGAAAAAAGGCACTCACACTGACTAAATGGCAAGTGAGGTTGCTAAGCCTTATTGGAGGTAATTATGGGTATGTCTACATAGCAAAAGCCTGGCACAGCTGATTTGGAGGTGCAGGCCTTAAGACGCAAAACTACTGTGCAGATACTGGGGCTGAATCTCTGGGACGTTGCAAGGGGAAGGATCTCAGATCCTAGGTTCTAATGCTAGTCTGAACATCCACCAAGCAGTTTTCCTGCCCTCACACTGGTCAGCCAACCTGGATCAGTTATGGTTATTGAAATGCTGTGCAGACATACCCAAAGTCATACCACTTGGCGACAATAAAAATACCATTGTTTAGTTAGCACTGTATTGAGAAATATTTTCTTCATAGCTGTTTGCTAGTAAAGAATCACACCCACTCCACTTCAACAGGCTCTCCAAGGTTTTTAGAGTTAAGACCAGATATTTTACAGATAAAAGGAAGCCTGAGGGCAACAAAATAAACCAAAAAGAAGGAAAAAATTAAACAGGCAGAGCATAAAGGCTGCTTTGCTTATCCAGCTAGCCACTCTTCCCTCTCCCCCTTCATCTTATTCCTCTCAGGGCACTTGCTGCTCATTAATGTTTGAAAAGGCTGATCAATAAGAGAATGGTGAACTGTCCATTTGCAAATTACCACGCATCTTATGAATACTTAAAGAGCCAGCCTTGGAATACAGAGCAGTCTAAGATCATGGCATTCTTAAGAAGGACAAAAGTGCTGTTTTACATTCACTGCCAATCAAGGTTACCATATATATTTGATGTATAAATTAAGATTCCTACCCAACAGATACAAAAGAAGAGCAGGAGAAGTGAGATCCCTCATCTTTTCAGCACAGTAAGGTTTATTTCAGTTTCACAACACATGAACAAATGACCTGCCTTCCAGGACTGGTGCTATTTTTGTCCATTGTATTTGTGCACATCTGTAGTATTGTAGTGCCAAAGGCCTCATCAGTACTGTGAGCGCCTGATCCTAAGCACCATCACTGCCCCAAAGACCTCACAGGGACTCCACTTTCCCTCAACGGCTTAATAATGAGCCACTTTTTAGCCCCAGGGCCGTGCAGTTGCTCACCATCTATTCAGCTGTATGTGCCAGTAGGTTTTGAGCACCCTTAAGTCCCAAAAGAGAGGATGGACTTGTGCATAAGGGTGAGACAAAGCAGTGGGGAGGGAGGTAATATCTTTTACTGGAGCAACATAGGTTGGTAAATGGGACAAGCTTTTAAGCTCCACAGGACCTGATGAAGAGCTCTGTGGAGACGGGAAGTTTTGTCTTTTTCACCAACAGAAATTGGTCCAATCAATGTCAGCCTTCTCTGTCTCATACCCTGGGACCAAAACAGCCACAACAACACTGCAAATAATTGCGGACAAGGCTCAGACCAACGAATGAGGAAATCTGGGATGTGATCCGATGCTCACTGAAGTCCTGGGTGAAGGTCCCACTGATGGAAACACTATGGGATCAAGGTCCTGGGTTCTACTGCAATTGTTTCACGTTCGTTTCTGACCTTGGACAAATTGTGCAACCTCTCAGGTCCTCCAGTTCCCCTGTACAATGAGCATAGTTTCAGAGGCTACATCATCTGTATCTAGGAAGTACTTTGGTGCAATGTTGTGTCTTGATTTTTAGCATTCTCTATACTGGACAGTAGAGCACACCCCCAAAAGGAAGGTGGACAAAACTGATAGCATTGCATTGCAGAAGTATCAATACTGCCAGCAGCAAACATTCCTTGATTTTTTTTAAGTCACCTACATATACCTTTGTGACTGTGCAACAAGCAGCCCAGATATCATCAGAGGATTGCTCATAGTGATCTGTTTGGGGTTCCCAAATTTGAATTGGCTGATCTTCATGTGCCACTATTGTCCCAAACTGGTCTACCAAAGCCGCACGAACGCTTGCTGTTCCAACATCAATCCCAACATAGAAATTTACTGTATCCTGTGTCTCACTCTGCATTTTCAGGAAGTCTGTAAAAGTGCAACAAGAAAAAAAAATCTGGTTTGAAACACATTGGCATAGTGATGAGGTTTACAGTAACGTATAAAAACTGTCCCACATAAAATAAAGTGCAGACCCCTATGTTCGCATTTTGACTGGTTTTAAAGCAGAACAATTTCTGCAAGGTTTCATTATAATTTTTAAATGAATTTGCCTTTTTTGGGTACTTACTGGGCTTATGTTCTTTTTCTACTAAGATTCCTGTACTTGAGCTTAGTGACATAAACGTTCCTGAAAAGCAACCTTCAAATTTGCAAACAAGAGGGTGTATGATAAGAATGGGAGCACTTATCTGAGTCACGCTGAAACAACTGCAAATAATAGTTGCAACTAAATGGCTCAAAGGTTCAGATAAGCACTTAAAATTTTCAACTTCTTATCGAAATAATAGTTGACACCTGCAAAAGTCTCTCTTTCTCTCTCTCTCACACACACACATGAAAATCAGCTCAAAAACTCTCCATACATCTGACAAAACAGTCCAGACAAGTCACCAGCCATATATAAACTATCATGGTTATGTTGTTTGCTCATTTTTACACAAATTTCCCCACAAAGCTATGTCTTTCCTGCTATTCCAGATCTGCTGCCTTTTACAAATACTGCCTACTCAGCAGTTTACCCCATCACTTAAGGACACCACCTGTTTTATAACTGTTGAAAATGAAACTCCTTAACAATCCAGCCACAGAGCACCAGCCCAATCACCTGAGCCCTTCACCATTATTCCCCGACTGTCCCCACAGAAACAGATCCGCCTTGCAGCATGCACAGAAAGTGCACACTTGGCACACCCCAGGGATTTCAGCATGACCACCCCGCTAACTCAGCTAACAAAGGTCGGGGCAATCTGCAGGTGCAAGGCACTTAGGGTTCTATCAGTTAAAAATCAACATCTTAAAATCTATCCAGAAGCAAAGTGCAACCATCACAGGTGACTGGTTTTCATTTGCTCTCAATAAAATTCCCTGAGCCCAGCTCTGAAGGTCCTGCCCTCTCAGTAGCAGTGCAGAAGTAAGAGTGGCAACTGGGATGTAAATCCTGTTTAACTGGTAAACTGATTAGAAGGAGAGCAAGTGGAAGGGGTGAGTGTTGCAGCCCAGCTGAGCTGGAGCAACCCTGCTCTCACCATGGCTGGGCTGGCATGGCTCCCACACTGCAAGCAAGGAATGGTCAAGCCCAGACAGAGCAGCCCCAGCCACGGTGGGCCCCGAAGGGCTGCAGCAGCCCCCACTGGTTAATCCGAACTGGTAGGCATCAGCCGTCAAGGTTAACCTTTCACATCCCTAGGGATATACCAGGCCATCCTTACTTACACACTGCTGCTGGAGGAGCTCTGCCTTTAGAGTAGGGATCCTGAATTAGCAGCCATGGGTTTCCAGCTGCCCAGCTCAGAAGGCAGCTTCACCACCAGCAACACCACAGAAGTAAGGGAAGTAGTACTGAATGCCCCTCACCCCCAACAATAAATAACCTTCTGACCACCACCCCCCGCCTCCCGCCACACACACATCCCTTTTGGGCCAGAACCACTACAACACTGTGGAATTTCACACTTAAATAGCTGAAAACTTGAAATGCATTATTTAAAAACCCCTTTGCCAGTGAAATTAAGCAAAATAGTCCATGAATTTGTCAGGGCTCCACCAATAAGGGTGCTTGTTTTTTAAGAAAACTCACTATGACATAAAATAAGTGACTGTGGACTCTGTCTCACAATCTGCTGCCTCCAGATGGTTTTCAAGTTCTTCTGGGCAGGAAGAGTACAGGCACAAGTGGACAGGGATTTTCTTATGCAAAATCAGTAAAATGTAAAAATGGTAGCGATACACCTTTGGTCTCCTCTTACAACAATTTGATACCTAAGTGTAGTAGTAAGTAATCTGACTTTACTTCCTGGCTGGAGGCAGATGATCTGGTCAGGGTAACACTAATTAATAGAAACAAAAAAGCAGTCAAATAGCACTTTAAAGACTAACAAAATAATTTATTAGGTGATGAGCTTCTGTGGGACAGACCCACTTCTTCAGACCATAGCCATACCAGAACAGGCTCAATATTTAAGGCACAGAGAACCAAAAACAGTAATCAAGGTGGACAAATAAGAAAAAAAATATTAAGGTGAGCAAATCAGAGAGTAGAGGGGCAGAGGGGTTGGGGGGAGGTCAAGAATTAGATTAAGCCAAGTATGAAAAAATGATCCTATCATGACCCAGAAAATTCCCATCCTGGTTCAAACCACATGTTAATGTGTCGAATTTGAATATAAAAGAGAGTTCAGCAGCCTCTCTTTCAAAACTGTTGTGAAAATTCCTCTTCAGTAAGACGCAAACTTTTAAGTCATTAAGAGAATGGCCCACTCCATTAAAATGATAGCTGACAGATTTGTGGATCAGGAGTGTTTTTATGTCTGTTTTGTGCCCATTAACTCTTTGCCTAAGAGAGTTTGAAGTCTGTCCAATATACAAAGAATCTGGGCATTGTTGGCACATGATGGCATATATGATGTTAGCTGAGGAACATGAGAATGTGCCTGTGATTCTGTGAATAACCTGGTTAGGTCCAGTGATGGCATCTCCAGAATAAATATGTGGACAAAGCTGGCAGCGGGCTTTGTTGCAAGGAAAAGTTCCAGGAGTGGTGTTCCTGCGGTATAGACTGTGGCTGTGGGTGAGAATCCTCATAGGGTTGGGAGGTTGTTTATAGGAGAGAACAGGCCTGTGACCTAGGGCCTTCTGGAGTGTGGCATCCTGATTAAGGACAGGTGTAGGTCTTTAATAATGTGTTACAGTGGTTTTAGTTGGGGGCTGTAGGTAATGACAAGTGGTGTTCTGTTCTTGGCTTTTTTGGGCCTATCTTGGAGTAGCTGGTCTCTGGGTATTCGTCTGGCCCTGTCCATTTGTTTTTTTTTTTATTTCTCCTGGTGGGTAGTTCAGGTTTATGAATATTTGGTAAAGATCTTGTAGCTTTCGGTCTCCGTCAGTAGGATCAGAGCAAATGCAATTGTACCTAAGGGCCTGACTAATTAACTGACTGATTAACAGCTCTTTCTGATTACAGAGGGAATATTCACTGACTCCAGTAATAATTATTGTATCTTTGCCAGTTTGGGAATGCCCATTAGAACAATCTGCATCCTGCTCTGTAACTTAGTCCCTGACTGCTGATCGGATTGCTAGGCATCATCTGCAAAAGACTGTGTCCTCATTGTAATTTCCCACTTGCTTTCCTAAAGCAGAGTTTAGAAAGTTGGCAAGCACATGCCGAAAAGTACTTGTTAGCAATATCACTAACTAGACTGTTCTTGACATTGTCTCATGCATTTCCCTGTTTCTTCTTATTTTGGCACTGTCTCCGACTGCTGACTCATTAAAAAAGATGAAAATAACCATGAGAAAGTTAACTGTTTGGACCTCATTTTTAACAGAAAAAATGTGTTTTAAGGTCTTTCACAGAATACGGAAATCAAAAGGAATAGTTTACACACACCCACACTACTACTACTAATTTTTATTCTTCTGCCTCATATGGCAGCCTTGATTTTAGATCCTTAATGGTTCTTTGCTACTAAAGAAGGCAACTTTAGCAGATGTTAGAAAATTAAGCTGTAGAACACATCACTACTCAGCACTTAAAATTATGGCTTTGCAATGGCTTCTCACCACAGGCATTTGAAAACTGTAACACAGTCAACCTATACAATGTTTTATTTTCCTTTTCCCCTTACTAAGCAACAAAGGCAATGTTATATGCATGTGGCCATATGAACAACAGATTATTTATGTACCTCTACAGTACATATTACATTCTGTGAACAAATAATATTTGAGTTCGGAAGGCTGACTGACACCCACCAAGAGTAAGTCAATTAGTAGACTCCTGAAAGATAAATTCCTCATTTTTTTTTTTTAAACCAGTATCTCTCAGAACGTAGGTCTCTACTACCTTGCTAAATCCAGGCTGAAGAATACAACTCTGGCTACATGAATAACATAGCTGGAGTTAAGTATCAGAGGGGTAGCTGTGTTAGTTTGTATCTGCAGAAACAACGAGGAGTCCTGTGGAACTTTATAGACTAACAGATATATTGGAGCATAAGCTTTTGTGTTCAAATAACCACTTTGTCAGATGCACATTGCTGGAGTTGACATTGCTTAGGTGGAGTTACTGCAGTGTCTGTCTCCCATGGACCCTGTATGATGTATTCTCCCTTCGATTTACCTTGCTCTTCCAGTTCAGGAGAGAGTACTGGAGTTGACCGGCAAGTGATCGATTACTGATCTGGCAGGTCTTCACTAGACCAGCTACCCCACTCTGTCGATCCCAGCTGTAGTGTAAATCAGGTCTTTGTAATGACTCTTGAATCAACTTTTAAGAGCAGTAACTTACTGTTTTACAACAAAAACAAACTAGGTTTGAAACAAAAGTTAAACCTATCCCTTGCAACAAAGGCATTCTGACCCACTGGGCTTTTTCAAAGGAAAAATCTCTGTTACATCACCCAGTATAACTAAATGTCACCTGGAGCCACAAGAAAGCAATGTTATCTTTTCATCACAAAAGTAACTGACTGGGATCTCTGATGAACAGTACAGATCCCAGCAAAACCAAAATATTCACAAATGGGTTGGTAGAAAGGACTTGCCCCAAGTCTTATCATAATTTTAAAGATAAATAAAAAGAGTGTGTGTTCCACTTTGTTTACAAATAATACCTTGGTACCAGAAAGGATTCTGAATCAGGGCTCATAAAACTAGATCAAGTATGTTCAGAGACAGAGGTGGATCCCAATCCAAATTTCATACCATGGAACCCAGGAACAGAAGTTCCCTATTTAATTTCTGCAACAAATATGTTCTACCCTGTTTTCTATTAATAAGATTGGTATTGTAGGGTTGTATCAGCTAATATGATTCTGTCCAGCGTGGATGGATTTAAACCAAAGCAATTTAATCCAGCTAGTTTGATCATGATTTAAATTGGCAACCAGAAAACTTTGCCTCCATTTTAATCATGTTTAAGTATAGCTTATACAGCATAATTTACTTCTATTCAGATTTTTAATTTTTACATTTTGTATTACGTTAGAAAATGGTAAATGATGCATTTCTTATTTTTTACACGGTTAATTTTTTACTTCTGATTTGTGTCAAGATCTATTTAGAAGAAAATTCAAATCAATTGAAATGTATAAAACCAGAATTTTTTAAAATTAATTAAATACAAAGACCAAATGTGCTGGATACATAAGGAAAGAAGGCTATCAAAATCAAATGTGTTCAAAACAAACTGATGTATTAAAGAAGGGAAGTATTATCTATAGCTACTTTATTGAACTCATCGGCTAGGTCTACACTTGCATTCCTCTTTTGAAAGAGGAATACAAATGAGGGAAATCAAAAGGCAAATGAGGCACTAATTTACATAGCGTGCTTCATTTGCATAATCTCTTTTCAAAAAAGATTCTTTCCAAAGAACAAAAAAGCAGCATATATGGGGCTCCTTTGAAAATAAACCCCATCTTCAAAAAAGCCCAGTCTACACTGCTTTTTTCCTTTGGAAAAAAATATCTTCTGAAAAGAGATCATGCAAATGAAGCACATGATATGTAAACCAGTGCCTCATTTGCATTTTCAATGTCCCTAATTCGCATTCCTCTTTCAAAAGACGAATGCAAGTGTAGCTGTAACCATTGTTTCTGGTCATTATGCCCATCAAGATTTTCCACCTAGCAAGTCTTGTACTCTTGTAGCTGGTTTTTATTCCTTGACTAGAAGAGGAACAACTTTCCAGCTTTTTCAACTCCCATGTGGTTTTTTAGTTTTGAATTAATTAGTCTTAAACTGAACTAATTAAGTAAACTGAACTAAAGAAAATATTCTTACTGCACCTGCAGAAAGGGTATAACTTGCAAAAGCTCATTTAGCTCTTCATCTCTGGTTCAAGGCCCTTAGTCAGTGATTTCCACCAGTTCAGATGTTTGACCTTCTTTAAAAGTTGACAGCAAACATGTGGTTTATTATGTTTTGTATTTATATATGCAGTTTTATTATACGTAATTCATGCGATGGTTTTCAATTAAAATTTTAATTTTAATAAAGTTTTCTTTAATAAACAAACCCGCATTTAATTTAAATTTTAAGAAAGTCTCATGTAAAATAAATACCAATTTTAATTCAAAAATCAATTTTTGTTAGGGCTTTCAAGCAATAAGAAATTAATCTTGATTAATTGCAATTTAACACATTAATCTTGATGAATTGCACTTTTAAACTATCATAGAATAGCATTTATTTTAAATTTTTGGATGTTTTCTACATATTCCAATATACTGATTTCCATTAGGGGGTTCACCTATTGAAAAAGGGGAAGACCTATTTGGATACAGACTGGCTAAGCTAGGGAGGAGGGCTTTAAACGAGGTTCAATAGAGGCTGGTGTCCAACACCCACAGATAAGTCAAAAACAGGAAGATCTGGCAGAAGGGTCAGAAACTGGGGAAAGCATTGGCTGTAAAAGCAGGGACAAAGAAGAGACAGAATCGGGCGGTGGAATCAAATCACTATCTAAGATGTCTGCATACAAACATGAGAAGTATTGGGAATAAGCAGGAAGAATTCAAAATGCTAGTTGTGTTTATTTACTACAACACCATTGCCCTCAGAGAGACTTGGTGAGATAATGCTTATGGCTGGAATACTGGTACAGAAGGGTACAGCTTGCTCAGGAAGGACAGGCAGGGAAAAAAGGGAGAGGTGTTGCATTGTATATGAAACATGTATATACTCAGCCTGAAGTTGAGATGGAAATAGGAGACAGACTCACTTAGAGCCTCTGGGTAAGGATAAAAGGGGTAAAAACCAAGGGTGATATCATGGTAGAAGTCTACTACAGACAACTTAACCAGCAAGAGGAGGCAGAGGAGACCTTTTTTTTTTTTGATCATCCAAAAAATCACAAGAACATAGTGGTGATGGGGGACTTCAACTATCCAGACATCTGTTAGGAAGACAACACAGCAGGGCACAGATTATCCAACAAGTTCTTGGGATTTCCTGGAGACAATTTTTTTTATTTGAGAAGGTGGAGAAAGCTACTGGGGGAGCAGCTGATCTAGATTTGATGTGGACAACTAGAGAGGAACTGGTTGAGAATTTGAAGGTAGCTTGGATGAAAGTAAGATTGCACTTCAGTATATGTATGAGCCGAATTAAAAATACTATTTCTTTTATCATTTTTACAGCGCATGCATGTGTAATAAAAATAACACAAAGTGACCATGTTACACTTGGTATTCTGTGTTGTAACGGAAATCAATATTGAAAATGCAGAAAAGCTCTCACATGTATAATAAATTTCAGCTGGTACTCTTGTTTAACAGTATGACTAATCACCACTTTAAAATCACAATTAATTTTAAATGAATCACAATTAATTTGTATGCTAATCAGATGAGTAAATTGCAATTAATCAACTGCCCTAAATTGTATCCCTGATTCTGAGAAAAACAGAGTAAATGGGAGAATGTTACAGCAGAAAAAACACAGACACAGTCAGCAAGTCTTTTCCTTAGGAATAATGTTTATAACAAAAAGCAAAATAAAATAACACAAGCTGAAAAGAAAACAGAACTGCTCATCTGGATGTTCAAACCACTGCTATGACCACTGGGAGTGGAACCCTGCTTCCCCCCCGCACCCCCAAAGGTTATTGACTCATTGTTTCCCTGCACACCCAATTTACAGTTCTTTGAGCACGTGCTCAAGGAGCTAGAGAAACTGAGCTGAGATTACCCCTTGCGACACTATGAGCAGAGGATGGCTGAAGTATCTAAGCCCCTGCATCCTGCAATGGACTAAGGCTGTATGGAATAGCCTCAATTTCAATGGAGTTTTGCCCATGCAGAAGTATGGCCTTTGGATTTTTTTAAATGTAGTTATTATTATTTGGACTTTGCAAGCAGAAAAAATCAGAATACCAGCTATGGCTTGGTCTATACTAGGCTGGTAAGTCAATTGCAGGTATGCAGTTCTATCTATGGCAATTGCACAGCTAGAATCAACTTATCTGCAATCGACTCACCTGGTCATCCTCACTGAGTGAGGTCGACAGTAGAGCTTCTCCTGGTGAACTCCCTTGCTACTCATGATAGTGAGGAGTACAGGGGTTGACTGAGCACCCCAGACAGTTCGATTTTGCACTTCACTACCAGGTGCACGAAACTGAACTCCGGAAGATCGACCTCTTCAGGGTCGATCATCCAGTAAGTATAGATGAGCCCTATGAGAAAAAAAGGACCCACCAAACTGCCAGTGTCACTCTGCAGTACAGTCACTCAAACAGGCTCTTGAACCAACAACCCTTCAGAGCAGTAAGGCGCCAACTGCCTTCTCCTTCAAGACTCACAGCAGGGACAGGACGACTTTTGAAACAAGTACTTATGATCAAAGGACTGCAGCATATGATAAATGTTTATATGACATATTAAATAATAGTCTGTATAAATATTATTCAAAGTGTGCATGCTGAAAACCACAGATTTCCCAGTTTATCCTTAACCAAATGTGCTAGTTTTCCCACATAGGCAATCATAAAATAAAACAAAATAAAATAAACTGTCCTTTTTGAAAACATTTCATTCAATAAAAAGAAACTCTTGAACACTGTTTATTTTGATGTAAAAGAAATAACCAAGAAACCACACAAATGTTTCATTACAATTAAGCAGTGAGCTGTGTTTGTCTTACCTTATTGCCTTGAGGGAAAGCTATAGTAACAGAAGCCACCACACCCACACATGCAGGGGTCCCGTGTTCAAAAAATATCTATCAGCTCTAAGCACAGATTTTATGATAGTGTATACTTCAACACAGGGAATTATAAAGGATCAACACTTAAAACAAAAAAAACCTTTGATCTCTGGAACTATGCAGGCTACCTAAACCAACAGATCATGAGTAAATAGCGTGTTTTTAGTAGTACAGCTGTGCTTTTTCTTGGGATTACAGGGCGATAGATTAGCAAAGCATCAAATTGTGCTTCATAATCTTAATATGAAAGCACCTGTCCTAAACACTGTGTTGAACAAAAGTTGCACGGCAATACCACAGTCTTTATGAAAGGGAGATAAAATAGGAGTATCGTTGACACCGTTGTAGCTGGTAGGAATTTCAACAGTATGTGGGCCTTTTAATGAAACAAAAATCAAACAACAAAATAATTTATAGTGGTGGAATAATCACAATCTCTTTTTAAAGCCAAAGCACTTCAGTTCCCTTTCCAGGACAGCATGAAAGTCACCTATGGGGAGAAGGATAAACCTTTAATGAAGGATAAGGATATTAAAGAAGGATAAGGACATTAATGCTGTTTTCTTGCAATGTGACCCTTTAACATGCTGAATGCCCAAGGGGATGCGGTATCACTTATGCAGTGCCAAAAGAAAGATGAGAAGCACAGTAAATCTCCCTGGCTCTGGAACTTGTGTGCATGCTAACAATAAAAACAACTAGAAGAGACAGTACACTTACTCTAAAGTTATTCTCTAACACTGTATTTATTTTATCTAACAAAACCTTCCTCCTCAACACAACCTTCTTCTTACACTAACAAATGCTTAGCCACGTGAAAAGCTCCATGGGCAAGCCATGCATTTCACTAGGATGGAAAAACTGAGATATGGAGAGAGAGAGAGAGAGAGAGAGAGAGATTGGCCCAAAGCAGAGTTACATATAAGACCGAGGCCTCCAAACTCAGAGTCCCATATTCTACCCACCACACTGTGCTACCTCAATGTTTCTAATTTAAACATGCAATATCACAAAAATTTCCTTCAGTAAATTACATTGCAGGTCTGAAAAGTAGCATGGTCAGCTTCTACTGCTTATCTCATCCTCTCCCCTACACAAATAACCCTCCTCCCCTCTTCTAACTCTCATTTCCCAGTGCCGGCCCACCATGCTTTCCTTGTCTACCCACTACGATGTATTTGAGGACAGAGCTGCATTGGTCTTTTGCACTTTCGTGTCTATATTTTTAAGAACTTATAGGATAAATCTCAGCGCTCATCTACCAGTGTAAACTAGGCATGCCCAGACTTACACAACAGTAATTAAATGCAAAATTTAGCCCACAAAGTGACTGAAACAGCCAACGTGATCCAAGTACATTACTGAAACAACAGAAAAGCAACATACCTGCACATAAGGAAAATGTAAAAGAATGTCTAACACTGATCATAACTGACATTAAAAAAATAAAGAAAACTATCACGACAAGACAGATTCAGTAACTGACTTTTTTCCAATTCCACTGGCTACAGAGAAATCTCACTCAAGAAGTTGAGAGAAGTTGGTATGACAGATGTCAACAAAAATCACACTCTGCTAACATCTGACCAATTAAACCAAATTTATAGTGAAACAGTATGAATGCTGTCCTTCTGTACAGCTCTCCTCTTGAATTTGCATGCAGAGAGAGGGCCCTTGAAAGAACTGATCAAATTATTAGAACAATAGAATCCTGGTCCTTGACTAGGTGCTATGCATTTCCACAATACAAATAATTAAGATAATGATGATGATTGCTAATTTTGCCCTTCTTTTCTGTTCAGGGATCACTCAAGACACACTCTGATCTCTACTAATCAATTTGCCACTTGCAACAATTCAATGATCAATTCAGATTACCACATTTCAACCCATGAGGTGTCTCCAAACAGTTCATCTCAAAAGACTGGCAATAATATATTGTTCATAAACTCTGAGGGGTAAGCTGGTAGTATTTCTGCTGCCTGATTGAATGACTGAAGACTTTTTATACACAAGGGAACAACAAATCAGGACTATCAGACAGCTGGCAAGCAGGAGAACAACACCCGTGCCACCACCAGCTTCAAAGGGTGGAAAAGTTGACAAAGTCATTGGTAAAGATAGGAGAACACAACCTGGGGCTGGCAGAGAGGCCCCCTCCTCCCCTTGAGTCTCAAGCCACTCACTGGCCAGCCTGTTGAAGAAGGGAGCTGAAAGGGCCCTCACTCTCTCCTTGTATTAATTTGAACTCTAGCCTGAGTCCTATAGAGGCTCTTGTTCTGTTTCAGCAGCACCCGCCCTGTATTGTAGCTTCAGATCTGGGTGTGAAGATGTTGAACATCTCACATATCGCTCACTTTGAAGTCTGGAAGGAATTCTAAGTTGGCAAAGGCTCAATAGATTTGTTCACCTTTCCTGCAGCATCCTGGAGACAAAAGTTAACTTAACAGAAAAAGGAGTTAGAAATTAGTGGTGGAACTACGTAAGCATAGAAGCAGGGTCATACCAAACTCCTGACCACAAAAAATGCCGCATGGGCCATGACATATGGTCTCTGGAGTTGTAGCTTGGTGGATTTACTGCCGTTGGGGCTTTGGCTTGGTTGATGATAACCAGAAGGCTGCTTATGTGTGTGTTTATTTATGGCCCAATAATCACAGCACACCCTACAAGGTTCCCCAAAAACCAAAGACCAGATAAAGATCGAAGGCACCTCAGCCAGGGTTTAGTGCAGAGGTACAAATAATAGCTGTCAGGTACAGTGTGCTGTACTGATACACTCTACATATGTACCTGCTGCATTAGACTGACACAACCACGGGGAATTCCACTGCCCCTCTAGGTCAGACAAAGACAGTCTGTCCCCCTCCCAAAGACACCCCATTATATACAGGAACAAACAAATCATACCTCATTGCTGATGTATCAGATTACCACCCTCTGACGCTACTTCGATACCACCTCTCACCCTGTCCCTCATGGTTTTAGATCATCTCTTATCCATCATGCTGTCACTTGAAACCCTTTCCTGAATCTAGGTCTGTATCTGTGCAGAGTAGGTACCAAGAACATTTTTATTGAGCCGGTGGTACCTTGTGATTTCAACTTGTACCAATTACTGTTTTGCACTCTCAGCCCTGCCTGCGCCAAGTTCTGTTAGCCAAGGCCTGCCTCTTGTTCACAGCTTAGCTTTGCTTTTAGCCATGTTTTGTCCATTGTCACTAGGTCTCAGGCCAGGCCTGTGCTGTATGGGCTCAGGCCTTCCATCTTACTACAAGAGTATTTTTATCCTATGCTATAGAGGAGAGCAGCGGTTCTCAGCCCAGCGGTACTAACTCAAAGGAGGGCTGGGAGTGGGGGAGAGGAGTCACAGTACTGCCGCTCTCACTTCTGTGCTGCCTTCAGAGCAAGGTGATCATAGAGCACTGACTGTTAAACGGGTGCCCACTTTTGAAGGAAGCACCCTGCCATCAGCAGCGCACAAGTATGGGTGGCAATACTACACCATCCCACCCTTACTTCTGTATTGCTGCCTTCAGAATTAGGCATCTGGAGAGCAGTGACTGCTGGCGTGGGCCCAGCTCTGCGGGCAGCAGTACAGAAGCAAGGAGGGCAATACCATACTATGCCATCCTTACTTCTACATTGCTGCTGGCAGCAACTCTGAAATCAAAGCTAGGTCCCAGTTAGCAGCTGCTGCTCTTCAGTTGCCCAGCTCTGAAGGCAGGGCCGCTGTCAGCAGCAGCACCACAGAAGTAATGGTGGCAATGCAGTGACCTTCCTACAATAATCTTGTGATCCCTCCTGCCCTCACCCCACTATTTTGGGTCAGGACCCCTGCAGTTACAACACTGTGAAATTTCCAAATAGCTGACATCATTAAATAAATATATATACTTTTTAAATCCTGCAACTGCAATTGACCAAAACGGACCATGAATTTTGCAGGGGCCTAGCTATTAGGTCAGCACATGTGGCTGGTTTCCAGCACAGTTAAAAGTAGGGTTCCCAGCACTAGAAGACCAGGAATGGGCCTTGTACTTGTGGAAAGGGGAAAACCTTGGGGCGTTTGCAGGCTAAGGTACTCCCTTTTGTACCTTCTGTCCCTTTTGTGGCAGAGTGCGGTAGCTCTCAAAAAAGTGAGCTGAGCCCTGGAGGGTAGCTAAGGAGAGCCTACCCCAAGTTATGGATTACATGGTAGGAACCCTATAATGTCTGACCTGCCATTACTTAGAATGCCTGATATGCAAGAGCCTGGGTGACAGAGTAGGTAGCAACTCTCTCCTCTGTGTTGTGGCCTGCTTCTTAACATCCACCCGCTCCCAGTTTGTGCTCCTTGGCCGCTGTGTGATTGTCCAGATCAGAGAGAGAAGTCAAATGGGCAGGAGTCGCTGGACAATCCTTTGTAGTGACTTCCTGGCCAACCAGGCAGCTCACCCTAACCCTAACCCATCCCAGTGCAGCACTAAGGCTTTGAGACTAAAAGATGAAGACCAGAGAGTGAATACTATATTTTAGGGCTATGGATCTGCACTGGATCAGTGCCTGTTCCTTTCTCCATCACTCTCTCCCATGCAAGAAATAACACGCTTGGCCTTGCCCTAGCACACTGGCTGTTGTGTAAAGCACATTTCTTTGCTGCTTTTTAAGGTTAAAGGGGAGCAGGTAATCTATGGTGCTGTGGCCAGGGTCCAACAGCGGAAAGGGGAAGACAAAGATCACTCCATGCCACAACCAGTCTTTGCTTAGGAAAGCTGTTGCAGTGTGGTTGACAATCAAACCTCTCCTATGCAGTATTATGGTAGGTTTGGAAACAAGATTGGAGATGCTGCTTTGACTGTTATTGTGTGAAAGAAGAAATATTACAATCTGAATGCACCATGAGACTTGTAGGATTAGCCAAGAGGAGGCAGAAAACCATAGCTCCAAAGGGAGCACTCTACTGCTAGTAAGTACTGGTTCCGAGAAGGATATTGCTTTGCGATCATGGGCTGTCACCTACTCTTTGCAGGAGAGGGGACAAAATGCCAGTGAGACAGTTACAAAATAGCCAGATGTCTAAACCTTAATACGTGTTCGTTGTTTTTATTCCCTTCTCTGTTATAAGAGGAGTGAGAAAGAGGAAGATTTATAGGCTAAATTCATTCTTGGCATGACTCCAGTGAAAATAACTTACTTACATCAGGGATGACTTTGCCCTGTAAGTTTAATTACATCAGCAAACCGTTATAAAATGATTTGCTCTGTGTTCACAATTCTATAAAATGACAAAATAGCAAAATTAGCATATTGGCTGCCATCCATTGTATTTCCCAGCAAGCTTCTACCATTTAAACAACAGCTGAACCAATTGTCTATAACAACCCATGGCAGATACTGGAAAGCTCGGGCCAGTAACAGATATAACATTTAAATCAATTTTTAAAGACATGCTGTAACCATTTCTGTTAAGATACTTGCTGCCCAGGAGCAAGGATATTTCTTTATCAACTCCAAAATTTACTATACAGTACCTGTTCAGTCTTGCATAGTAATTGGAAAGAGTGACAGCCTTAAGTAATTTGTCATATTAAGATTAAACATTTATTTGGGTTGCCAGACAATCTGCAATTCTAAACACACTGGCCCTGCAATTCTTGTCACAACTGCTTTAGGAAGAAGCACAGTTGCACATTAGGCTAATTTAAGAGAAACACGTACTCAGCACATAAATCAAATAACAGGACACACTGTACATGTGTAATGTGTCTGCATCCCTTTCTCTGCATGCTGGAATCCCTAACAGTGATGGATGAATTTCAAAAGCTTTTCTGAACCTAATAAGGTTTTTTCCTCTTCTTCCCTCTACTCCCTAGCCCCCTCCATGCTATGAAGCCTCAGATTTCCCTCCTTCATATTCTGCAGCCTTCTGTGTGACAATCCCACAAGCCCGTGAACACAACTACAGCACCCAGAAGCTATCAGCCATTTCTCCCTTAACAGACTGTGCACTCTGCGGCTTCCCCCACAGAGCACAGAACACCACAAACGAAAGAACCCAAAGCTTGCAAGCTTGCGCCCCTCAGAGATTTTCAGTAGCTTGCATGAGGCTCTCTCCTTCTCTATAAAGGACTGTAGGAGATATGGGTCAGACTACTAGAGGTCTGCCTCTGGTTTTGAAGTCCTCAGGGAAGGAGACAGAACAACTTGTGATCACTCTGAGCATTCCTCCCCTCCAGCAGATGAAACCTGAGAGAAAGCTTCTGGTAAGCACAAAGCACAGAACAATCTTCAAGGGAGCAGGAGATAAGAGAATGACAACACTGACCGCCCCTTCTAAGGCTTAACCCCAGAGAAAAATATCTAAAGTTGAAAAACATAAATCTTAGCCCAAACAGAGTTTTGATTCAGAAAAGCGAGATGTGCCAGAAACTCCTTAGAGTCCATGAGGGACTGCACAATTGCTATTAATGTCACATAGATGGGCCAGATTCACAAAAATTGTATTTCGATATCTCCTACTCTCTCACAGGTAACAAATCGCTCCAGCTCCTAGCAAACTATGTTCTCTCCGGCCTCTCTTAGCTTTGAGACTTGATCCATAAGGTATGCTCAGAGCATGCCTATAAGCTCTGGCCCTGTACAAATCAGCACGTGCGGGCACTAACCTGGGACACCAAGGCTACATCTACACGTGAAGCCTACATCGAAATAGCTTATTTCGATGTAGCGACATCGAAATAGTCTATTTCGATGAATAACGTCTACACGTCCTCCAGGGCTGGCAACGTCGACGTTCAACTTCGACGTTGCGCAGCACCACATCGAAATAGGTGCTGCGAGGGAACGTCTACACGCCAAAGCAGCACACATCAAAATAGGGATGCCAGGCACAGCTGCAGACAGGATCACAGGGCGGACTAGTGCTTCCAGGGCAACAGCTAGCCGCTCCCTTAAACGGCCCCTCCCAGACACACTCAGCCTGCACAGCATGTGGTCTGAGGAGCCATACGCACACAGACCCCGGGCGATGCAAGCATGGACCCCCAGCAGCAGCAGCAGCAGCAGCAGCCAGAGGTCCACCCAGCCCTCCTGGCAGGAGCAGGGCTCGCCTTGATCCATGCCATACGGGAGGCAGCTGAGCACCTCCTTGCTACGCCAGAGGAGGAGCTGCCCCCAGGGCAGCAGGGCTCAACCCCCAACCCTGCAGCACCCCGCCTCACACGCCGGCGGCTGTGGAGCTACCCCACCAGCACCGACTGGTGGGAGCGGCTGGTGCTTGAGGAGTGGGATGACGACCGCTGGCTCAGGAACTTCAGGATGAGCCGGCAGACATTTATGGAGCTGTGCCAGTGGCTCACCCCCGCACTCAGGCACCAGGACACTGCCATGTGGCGTGCCCTCCCTGTGGAGAAACAGGTCGGCATCACTGTCTGGAAGCTGGCCACTCCAGACAGCTACCGATCCGTGGCACAGCAGTTTGGTGTCGGCAAGGCCACCGTCGGGGCTGTCCTCATGGAGGTAAGAGGACCCACGGGGGAAGGGCAGGGCAGGGGAGGGGGGCCTGGGCAGGGGAGGGGAGGGCAGGGCAGGGCCATGCACACCCTGCTCACCCCTCATTGGTGCTCTCCCATGTGCTTTCCCTGCAGGTTGTGCGTACCATCAACGCCATGCTCCTGCAGAGGCTCCTGAGGCTGGGGGACCCAGATGCCACCATCGCGGGCTTTGCCACCCTGGGCTTCCCCAATTGCTTCAGGGCTCTGGATGGGACTCACATTCCCATCCGCGCCCCGCATCACAGTGGAGGACGCTACATCAATCGCAAGGGCTACCATTCTGTGGTCCTCCAGGCCTTGGCGGACAGCCGGGGCCACTTCCAGGACATTTATGTGGGCTGGCCTGGCAGCACCCATGACGCCCGGGTTTTCCGGAACTCGGGCCTGTGCCGCCAGCTGGAGGCGGGGACCTACATCCCCCAGCGGGAGATCCCTGTGGGGGACACCACCATGCCCCTCTGCGTCATCGCAGATGCGGCATACCCCCTCCGGCCCTGGCTCATGCACCCGTACACGGGCCATCTCTCCGCTAGCCAGGAGTGCTTCAACCAGCACCTGAACCACGCGCACCAGGTGGTGGAGTGCTCATTTGGCCGCCTGAAAGGACGCTGGAGATGTCTCCTGACCCGCCTGGATGCGGGCCCCAACAACATCCCCCGATTGTGGGTGCCTGCTGCGCCCTGCACAATTTGGTGGAGAGCAAGGGGGAGGCCTTTTTTCAGGGCTGGGCTGTGGAGGCCGGCAGGGCCGACGTGCAGCCAGCCACCCGCTGCCCCCAGTCGCCAGGTGGACCCCGAAGGGACCCAGGTCCGGGAGGCCCTGCGGGCCCACTTCGATGATGAGGCCGCGGGGTGAACTCTGCCAGGCCCCCCACTGCCCACCCCTTCCTCCACAACACTCCCTGCCCCAACGCCCACACCATGGAGCACCCAACCGCACCGCCCCCCCCCGGCCACTTTTCCTGGACAAATGACAGCACGCACTTGTGGCTGAACTTAAACTGTTTTTTCTTTGAGAACTTTGTTTTTTTGGAACTAGAATTAAAACAAGAACAAACTATATACAAGGTGTGTGTAACAAAAGTAATGTGTACAAAGAAAACAATAGTAATAAAAAAGTTTGTTCACTAAAAAGAAAACCAGGGATGATAAAGGGGAGAACTGTTTACATGGGG
Source organism: Carettochelys insculpta (assembly GCF_033958435.1). Taxonomy (NCBI): domain Eukaryota; kingdom Metazoa; phylum Chordata; order Testudines; family Carettochelyidae; genus Carettochelys; species Carettochelys insculpta. The sequence goes on along the minus strand of NC_134145.1, from coordinate 15,471,680 downwards.
GGGGGCGGGGCAAAGGTGGGCACAAAAAAAGAGAACTACAACTGTCCATCAGAGTCCTTTTTTAAACATCAACTATATACAAGGGGGGGGGGCATGTCCCGGGCCCCACGCCCCTCAAGTCTGGCACTGGGGGTGGGTGGCCGGGAGCCCCGCCGCGGCCGCAGCCCTGTCCGGGGCTGGCTGGGGGCGGGGTGGACCGGAAGATATGCCCGGCGAGTCTCAGCTGGCTCCAGGGGTCCCTCGGCGCTCCAGCCCTCGCTGGTGGATGGCGGGGCGACGGCGGACAGGACGGCGACGAGCGGAGCAGCAGGTGGTGCGGCAGGTGGAGCAGTCAGGGCGGGCGCTGCGGCGGCCGGCGCGGCATGGGGGGGCCAGGTAGTCCACAAGGCGGTTGAAAGTGTCCACGTAGGCCCCCCATGCCTCTTGGCGCCAGGCCAGCGCCTACTCCTGCAGTTCGAGGCGGCGTTGCTCCACCCGCAGGCGCTGCTCCGCCACCTCCAGCTGCCGACGGTGGATGGCCAGCAGCTGAGGGTCCATCGCCGTCGGCTGGTGGTGGTGCGGGGTCCGCCATCTAGCCCGCCGTGGGGCCGGTCGGTCCTCGGCCGAGGGGTTTGCCTGGAGCGATGGCCCCGGAGGGGTCTCCGGGACCACTGATGCCTCGCCGGCGCTCTCTTTCGGCCCTTCCAATGGTGCAGCTGCGGGACACAGGAGGAGGAGGGGAAGAAGAATGGAGACAGGCGTTAGTGTGGGCCCCGAGCCGTGGCCTTTGTTCCCCCAGCCCTGTGCTGCAGGTTCCCCATCCCCGGGAATGCTGCTGTGATGGATGGGGTTCAGGGGTCCCCCTGCACTGCACCCCATCCCCTGGTGGGAGCGACTCTCACTTCACCCCGCAGGGTCTGACAGCAGGAGAAGTTTCTTAGGCCACAGATGCCCAGTTTCTCCCAGGAGTGACAGCACCAGCTGTCGGAAGAGACAGTCCTTCCAACCCGTCGTGGGGAGAAGACCCCAAGGGGGGCCCCTCTGGGATGCAGCTTTCCACCTCCTCAGGCTGGCTGCCTTCCAGCTCTCCCTTCCCCTAGCCTCTACCTGCGGGCCCCCCCCCCCGATTCAAAGCCAGCTCGGCTCCTCCCTCCTGTTTGTTCAGGGCAGAGGTGTCACCTGCCAGCTGTAGCCCCAGGATCATCCTTTGCCCCTGGGAGCTATTCGGCTCTTGTTGCTCAGAGCTAGCCTGAGTCTCCCTTTTGCACTCCCCCCACTCCATCACATGCTGCTGCTGCGGCAGTTGCTGCTGCTGCTGCTGCGGGGTGTCCCACCCCCTCCTCCCGGGGGCCCCTCGAGGTTCCGCTCCCCCCTGCCCCGGGGATGGGGCACAGCACTGTTGTGCGGGGTGGGGGGGGCGCAGGGGCTGATGCACTGCTGTGAGGGACATGGCCCTGCTGTCCTTGGGGCCATGGCCATGTGAGGGGCCCTGGACACATATCTATTACCCCCGCCCCTCAAGCCCAGGGGTGTACACCAGAGGGGGGTACATACCTGTCGGTCCACTCCCACAGTCCTGAGATCCCCGGGGGGCGGAGGCCCGGCTGCTGCTCCGGGATGGCAGGAGGAGGATCTGCAGCCCGGATTCTGCGGAGGAGGAGCCCCGCTCCTCCTCCTCCTCCTGCCGCGATGGCCTGGGGGTGGGCTCCAGGGAGGGGCCCCAGGGTGCGGGGCTTACCTCCGGGGCGGACTCCGGCTGCAGGGCCTGCTGGGGCTCATCGGCCGAGGTATCAAGGGTGGTTGGAGGGGAGGAGGTGTGCCGGGGGCCCAGGATGTCCCTGAGCTCCCTGTAAAACGGGCAAGTGACGGGGGAGGCCCCAGATTGTGCGGCCGCATCCCGGGCCCGGGCGTAACCCTGCCGCAGCTCCTTCACCTTACTTCTGACGTGATCAGGAGTGCGGGCAGGGCGACCCCGGGCGGCCAGGCCGTCGGCGAGCCGAGCGAACGCATCCGCGTTCCGCCTCTTGCTCCCCATTACCTGGAGCACCTCCTCCTCGCTCCAGAGCCCCAGCAGGTCCCGCAGCTCGGCCTCCGTCCAGGAGGGGCCCCGCTGCCGCTTGCCAGCGTGGCTGCCCGCCTGGCTGGGCTGGCTGCCCTGGCTCCCCTTGGGGGGGATCCCCTGGGGGGGCTGCCGGGCGGCCACTGAGGGTCCTGTGGCTGCTGAGGGACGTGCAGGCTGGCCGCGTGTCTGCGCTGCTGCCTGCACGTTCCCTTAGCTTCCTACACAGGAAGGGAGGGGAAGGGGACCTTTACGGGGCCGCTCCATGAGGCCACCATTGAGCTGAGGGGCTGGAGAGAGCGTCTCTCCACCCCTCAGCTGATGGCTGCCATGGAGGACCCCGCAATTTCGACGTTGCGGGACGCGCAACGAGTACATGGTCCCTACTTCGATTGTGAATGTCGAAGTAGGGCGCTATTCCTATCTCCCGTTGAGGATAGCCACTTCGATGTCTCGCCGCCTAATGTCGATGTTAACATCGAAATAGTGCCCAACACGTGTAGCCGTGACGGGCGCTATTTCGAAGTTAGTGCCGCTACTTCGAAGTAGCGTGCACGTGTAGACACAGCTCAAGGTTCAAATTCTTGTTCCAAATCAGGAAGAGCAGGGATTTGAACCAGGGTCTCATATATTCTCAATGGATACCATCACCACTGAGTAATCAGTTATTCTGATGGATGTGAGGGGCATGTGTCTTGCCCCTTCCCTAAGCACCTAAAACCAGGAAATATTCACAGCTAAAATACCCTGAGCAGAGAGATGCACGTCCATCTAGCCAGTCAATCCAGCACACACAGATCTTTAAACCTACCTCTCCCATACAACGCATTGGCGCTTAGGTGTCTAATTTGCAGCTGAGAATGCTAGTAGGCAGCTGAATGTTGCAATGCTTAAACATTGATGTGAATCTATAACTCAAAAAGCTATGTCAATGAGCAGAAACTTGCCACCCTCAAATAGACAGAAGGACTCAAGCTAGAAAATGAAGGTCCATAGCATATTCACTCTCTTCTTCTTCCATAAAATTACAGCGTGCTCAGAAGTAGGCCAGAATCAGGGGAAGGGATTATGGAGGAGTCACAAGGAAGGGACAGGAATGGTAACAGAGAGATAGCCATGTTAGTCTGTATTTTATCCAAACAAAATAGCAGCCCCATAGCACTTTAAAGACTAACAAAATAATTTACTAGGAGGTGAACTTTCGCGGGAAAGGAGGAGGACCTGTATCTCATTTGGGGAGAGGATGGATATTTGTCCAAAGTGACCATAATTTTCTAAAAGATCAGCTCTTCAGAAGCACGCTGGCACGTCTCCTCTGGCCAGGTTCTACAGGGCAGAACGCAGACAGCACTGCAGAAGCAAGAGTGGCTCCATACCAAGGTAATGGTGCAGCTCCAGTTCTCTCTCCTTTGATCCTATCAACAAATTTCAGCTCCTCTTCTTACATACCAATGTAGTGGCCACTCTCCACGGCTGTGGGAAAAGACAAGAGCTCCATCCCAACACCCCAGACTGCATTCGTACAGAACAGGAAACTAATAAGTATGGGTAAAAATCCTTTTTAAATGTCATGTTCGAATACTGTATTTTACTAAATTGCAAGAATTGGTCTTACAGGATGGGGGAAGCATAAGGATGGAAAATTGAAGTATGATGAAACATAGCAGCTGAGAGAAATCTTGGGTCCCAGCCCTTTCTAAATTCTTCAGCAGGGTCTCCTGCTCACCCCACACACATAGTTTTTTCTCCTACACTGTTTCCAGTCACAGGCCCATTAGGTTAATTTTATTAAATACCCATCAGGTCCTATGCCTATAACCAGGTGTGAGATCGTGTCCACTTTTCAGAAGAAAAAGAAAATCCCACTAGAGCCAATATACAAGCAACATATTGCTGGGAGCTTCACCAAAGATCAGGATTATTCACTAAGCAAAACATCAAAGAAGTGCATATCTCATGTGGAGGGTCACATCATCTAAAGTGCTGTTCTGATATCAGGGTTTGTCAATAAAATTACTGTGAAGGTTAAAGGCATGCTGAGCTGGGGTTCTGGGCACTCTCTGTTCTGACTGAAACCAAACAATGGGAGCTGAGGGTGCTCAGTAAACATCAGAAACAGACGCACTATCAATTAGCTTACGCCCAATAAGGAGGCCATGTTTTCAGCAAATGTTAATAGAAACATTTTTTGTAGAACTGACAAACTGAATTCTCCAGTACCATCTCTCTGAGTGCATGGGCATCAGGGTGTTCAAACTGGCTAAGAACAAACTAGTTTACTTTTACTGTCCAACCTGGGTAACACACATACAAGAAATAAACAAATCACATGATTCACACCCATGACTTAAAAAAAAAAATTCAGTTTGTATAATCTCCAGTAGTTATTCACACAGATAAGCAATCTCCCCCCCGCCCTTTGTTAGTATCTGATCTTTGTATTGTTTAAAATGTAAACATTTTATATGAAGAAGACACAACACAGGCTGTTTTTGAAATAAAACTTCCATACACCTCCATGGAGTCATTCACTAAAGCACAGACGGTCACACTAAGGTCAGAGGAGATCAAATGGTGCCCATTACTACAGTGAAGGCTGTGCTAACAGAATAGGGAGTAAATACACAGATAGAAAACATTACCAGAGTTTGCAGTGTGATCAGATTTCCCATCTGATCATCACACAATTAACATCTGACTTTCTAAAAAAGAAAAACTATCATCCCATTTTGACAGAGAAGCCACTGCAAGTACCAAAGGGGCACTCGCTTTCAGGAGGCTGCAGAATCACTGCTCTTAACTAAGTGCAGAGCAACAGTAAAAAGCCCATAGTACATGTTTGCAGAAAGAAAACCCTGAGTTGTATGCTTAGTGATCTATGACTTTGCTACACAGCTAATTATTGTTTGGATTGGAGAACAGTGGTCACTTACGTGTCCAAACTGAAATATTATATTAGCTAGCAGACGGTGCGCAGACAGCAGTTTAAAGAAACCACAGTTTTCCTGACAGGGCAATTTCCTGACTGCAGTTGCCGGAAACCCTCGTGTTCTTCTTTGGCTCCAGCACATTTGTAATGCATTTTCTGATTGGTTCATTGAACATAAGCCACAACTGGTTACAATTCTCCCTTCTGCTTTCTTTGAATCTTCTGAGCACTCAGCAAGATCTATACTCACTGTGTGTTTCCAGGCCTGCTTACAATACTTTTTTTAACTCTTTTACAAGGATCTGCTGACTGTGGCAAAGCTGTCAAGCTGCACAGTCATATAAAGCAGAAGGGTGTGTTATACCTTGTACAGAATTCAAATGGTATAAGTATTTTTGTGTCACTGGGAGGGACTTATTTCTCATTTAATTAAAAAAAAAAAACAATCAGGAGAAAAAGGATTTAAAATACTCCTGAAAAACCTACAATGCAGCTCAAATTCCACCTGCAGCTACAATCCTGCAATGTCATAAGAGAGCACAAAAGGGGATCAGGCTTGTGTGGACTTTGGATGGGCCTGGGATGAGGGGTTTAGGGGTACAGGAGGGGGCTTGGGGCTGAAATCAGGGGGTGCAGGCTAAAGGAGGGATTTTGGGTGTGAGAGGAGACTCCAGGCTGGGGCTAGGGGTTGGGGTGCAGGAGAGGGTTGGGTTGATGTTCCCTCTAAATTTTTCTAGCCCTGAGCAGAATGAATTTTGTTATGTGCACCAGTGTGGAGGTGGGGCGCAACATATAACCTTCATGTTGGTTCACATAACAAAATTCATGTGTCAGGAGTGGGACCAAGGGATTCTGAATGGGGGAGGGGGCTGAGGAGTGGAGTAGAGCACTGAGGTGAACGCGTCTGAGGGCTGTGGCTGGGGGTGCAGGCTCTGGGGTGGGCTGAAGATGAGGGAGCTGTAGTGCCGGGTGGGGGGAGGCTCCTGATTTAGACAGGTACTCTGTGCTGAGTGCAGGAGGGGTTCAGGCTCTGGACTGCGAGTGTGGGCTTTGGGGTGCAGGAGAATGCTCAGGGCTGGGAAGGCTCCAGGCAGGGCAGGGAGCTGGGGTTTGGGCTTAGCTGGGCAGCTTCAAGTTGAGGTTTGGGTCTTGGGGAGAGCAATCTGTCCCCACAGCTGCCCTGGGCTCTTGCATGAGGCTGAATGGGAAGCTGCACTGCCATGCAGCTTAGGGGAAACTATGGTTTGGACCCCAGTCGTGCTTGCAGTGGCTCCCAAGAAGAGGCCACCAGGTCTCTGCAGCCTCCAGGCACAAAGAAGCCCCACACACTGCCCTTGCACCTGCAGAGGCCACCCCCCACAGCTCCCCTGGAGCACAGCTCACAGCCATTAGGAGCTGCAGAGCCAGCATTGAGGGGAGGCAATGCCCAGAGCTCCCCTGCACATAAGAGCCACCAAAATTCAGTGGCCACTTCCAGGAGCCAGTGAAGGCAGGCAGATAGGGAGCCTGCCTCAGCCCCAGGCCTCCCCAACCCCTCACCGCCACTGCAGTGCCATCCGGACTTTTAACAGGCCAGTCAGCAGCACTGGCTGGAGCCGTCACGATCTCTTTTTGGTTGGGCAGTCTGGTGAAAAAACAGGTGCCTGGCAATCCTAATCCTAAATACAGGTTGTACCTCCCTCGTCTGGCACCCTCGGGACCTGAGTCTCTGTGCAAGTAATGGGCACAAGAGTGTACGAAAAGGTTGAAAAGTTTATGAAAGGGATGATACATTGAGATGAACTACAAAGGTGTGTGGCTGATCTGTGACTCCTAATAGCAGGTATTGCCAACGGCTAGAAAAAGACACTAGAGGGGGAAGGTTCTGAGTTACTACAGACAGTTCTTCCCCAGGTGTCTGGCTGGTGGGTCTTGCCCACATGCTCAGAGATGGGGAACCCCTGGCCCACGATCCAGCTCTGGACTGCAGCTTGCATGGACCTGGACCCGCAAGGCTTGGAGCTTCCCTTCCCAGCATCTGGCCCACAGTGGGATGAGAGATGGGCAGCTCCCAAGCCTCACAGGCCAAATCTGGCATGTAGGGGAGAAGAAGCCCGCCTCTACACACTGCTGCTGCTCCCCATCCCTCAGGCTGGGGGAACGCAGTTCTGCAAGGTGCTTGTGGGAGGGTTTCCCCACTGCTCTCATTAGCTGGTTTGCAGCCAATGGGAGCAGTGGAGGGTGATACCTGGGGGTGGTGGGGAGCACAGGGCCTGGTAAGTGCCCCCTTCCTCTCATGGCCAGTCCATGCCATGATCAAGTTCTGTGTGGTGCTTATGGGATCCCTGGGATCTACCCCATTGGAGAGAATGGGGCCACCAGGTTCCTGAAAGGAGGCAATGTGCCACAATGGGGAAATCCAGTTCAATGTGGGATTAACTCAAAACAAATCAGGACAGTTTGACAAACAAAAACTAAACATTTTGATTTTGGTCATGTCAAAATATTTTGTTTCAATCAAAAATACTGAACAAAAATAAACATTTCAACATTTCTAGATTCATTTTTTTTTAACTTTCCATTTCATGAATGAGAAAAAAATGTTGAAATTTTCCACTGGGACTGAAGGGATATGGTTTCAGGAGGGACTGAGTCTGATGTGCCACCAACATCTCAAAGTGCAAACTTAGGCTGAGGATGGGTGGTTAACACACACACACACCATCAGCATGGAATACTGGGTTTTCAATATTGTTAATGAAGATCTCTCTTCTTCAATTGTGCTGAATCCCACTCATTGCTAGAGAAACAAAGACAGATTAATATTTTCAAGAGCTGCCACTGATTCTGATTCATTTGTTGGGTGCCAACTTTAAGATATCCAAGTAGCTCTAGCTAAGCACTCAAAAGATGAGACACCCAGATTTAGTGACCACTTTTGAAAATTTGGCTGCTGATGTAAAATAGAGATAACATCTTCGCATACAGCATTGCCAACATCAAGCATTCAACCATCCTGAAACAAGTCTAAAAATACCATGAGATTGCCTTCATGTGAATTTTATTTAAAGAACTGTGGATTTATTTGTCTTTTGATTTCTGTGCTTTTAGTGTGTATTTAAGCCACATATTCAAGCTTTTCTCCAGTATCAGGAAGGCTAGAAACATGCTTTCTTTAAAATGAAAACTGAGATTCTCACATAGTCGTTTAACTCCAGGTTCTGCAGCTTTAAGTAAACCACCAAATTTTGTGAGGCTCCTGATAAACTTGCAAGAGTTGACAACAGGCAGTGTGTTATGAAGCTTAATGAATTACTGTTTTTAAAATACTGTTATACAGGAGGTTGGTATGTGTTGTGTCAATACAGAATATTATTGTATTTTTGTTTCCTGTTAAATCCAGCAAGCACAGTTTTGTGTGTGCACTGAACCATATAGAATGCCAAGAAGCAATTACACAATCATAATATATACTGTACATACTGGCCTCTTTGTTGAGCAAAATACCAGATTGTAATTGCAAGGAATGCAAGACAACTGACTTTTGTTTTATTTTAAAGGTTATCACATTGTATAACTCAGAACAAACAAGAAATGAGAAGATCTGTTTTACTGTTTGGTTTTCAAAATCTTCCCAACCTCCATGGGTTATGGGTAAGCACTTCTTGGCGTATGCACAAGGTACATAAGGTGACACATGACCAGGATACATCATTGAATTTGGTGTGCTAGTTAGATCATTGGCTTTTCCAGCTCAGGCCAGCTACTGGCAGGGAGTGAATCATAAACACTGATCCATGCCCCCATGGATAGGCACTCTTAAAATACATCACTTCTTCTTCAGTTACAGGGTAACTAGTGAAAGCTCTTCTTTCTAATATAGAAGAAAAGTTCTGTTTTCTTTGTTTCACTATTCTTAAAACAACTCGATCATAAGCATTAGAAATAGATCCTGTAGTAAATCAGCCTTGATGTGATCTGACATAGTCATTTTAACTAGTTCTGTAGAACAATTTAGTGTTTTTCAATGACAGTTGGCATCTTTGAAATACTCTCTTTTACAGAACTAGACAAGGTGAGACATTTGCTGGAGAAGATACTCTTTGCATAAATCTGTCTAAAAAGACTCACTTAATCATATTATTTCACTAACAGTGGTAACCTTTAGCGGCCAAAGTCCAGACGGGCTGAGAAATGGACCGTGAGTACATAAAGGTGACAGTTCCATTAACTGCAATCAAAGAAGAAGGTCAAAGGTGTGAGAGAGATAAACGACTTATTCTAAAAGGAAAAGAAAGAAAGAAAGCTCCCCAGCATGCCTGAGGAAAAGTTGGGGATTAAAGGTCCAATCCTGGTGTAAATAAAATCAGAACTAAACTCCTATTGACTACAGGCAAGACTATGCCCATACGGTTGCTGTTCATTGTCCGTGCAGACTTGTCATTGCAGGAGTACATATGTGTATACATGTTTATGTATGTATCATTAATAAAATCATATGCAGAGTGTCTGAGCAAATTGCCCACAGAAGCGTTGATGGAAAGGTTGACTTGGGACCTCCATATGAGGAACTACTTGCAGGATCTGGCCTTTATCAGAAACAATTCACTGGAAAAAATGTCAACATTTCAGCCTATCTGAAGGAACTACACCTTTTAGCTCTCTAGCCATTCAAAAACACAATCCTCCAATACACACACTAGCCAAGATCATCCAATCTGACTGGACTGTGCTGTCTACAAGATCAGAAGATAGGTGGGGATGGACAAGGAGGTTTTCAGCAACTTTTATGGCCCTGTAGCAGCCTTCACCCTGAGGCCAGCAGGTTTAGTGGTCAGGCCACGTCCAAACAGTCTCTCCACGTCATGGGTCAGCTCTTTCAGGCATTTCAGTGGACCTGGATGTCATGGCACAGTTCAACACCTCCTCACTGGAACAAAAAGGTAGTCCAGTAGCACTTTAGCAAAATAACTTATTAGGTGGTGAGCTTTCGTGGGACAGACCCGCTTCTTCAGACCATAACCTAAATTATTTTGTTAGTCTTTAAAGTGCTACTGGACTGCCTTTTTGTTTTCATAGACTATAGACTAACACGGCTATCTCTCTGTTACTCCTCATTGGAGTCTTTCACAATCAGTGTGGCCAAGGGGAGTACAGAAGGGTAGGAGGAGCTGGGCCCTCCCTCTGGGTCCTCCCACAGCTAGGGGAGAAAGACAAAATGTGGCTGAGATCCACCTGGCTGGTACTCCAAATCAGCCTTCCCTGGGAGTCTTCCTACCTTCCCTCTCTCCCTTCAGTTTAGGGATGATGCCCCACTCTCCTTGCACAGTCTCATTAATTTGGAGCCCGAACAGATGGGGGGGGGGCTGCCAAACTCACTCCCAGAGCTCAGTTGTTCCCTATAGTCAAGAAGAGGAGAAGGGGACAGGGTCACCCCTCCATTCTCCTAGACAAATCTTGCTCACGATCTTGGTCTTCCCCCTGTAGATTGCTCTACTTCAGCAGTTACCTCCTGCCTACAGCCAGTCTCCCCTCACCTTTTTCTCCACCTTTCTGCCAGAGCTTCCCTTTTAACCCTGTCCTCCACAGGGAACATATCTGGCAGCTGCAGAGTGTTCTTGTCCCAATACTGTTCTACTACTCCTTTAATTTTCATGAGGAGGCCTGCAAACACCATCATAGACCCCAAGATCTTAGAACTCATCTCCATGTGTCAGGATCCCAACACAAATTAAAGCAATTTGAGAGCTGTTCCAATAATCAAGGTTTTTCCAGGCACACAAACTCCCACCTGGCCATGCCCACATCTCTCAGCCAGGGTTAAGGATAAGGGAGATGGTACCACTAACCCACCTCTACACTAATCACATACTCCTCCACTGATATGAAGTCTTCAACGGGCTGATAAAATTGGCTATAGAATTGTTTAGCACCATTCAGAGATGATAGAGTGATGATAAGCATCTGCCCAATTGTCTCAAGCAGTGCTATTTTTGTGCTGGTACTTGCCAGTACTGAGTACTGGCACCTCAGCAGCCCCAGCCACTGGACTGGTTGGGGAGGCAGGGTGAGGAACCAGCTGAGTTCTAGCTCCTCTTTTTTTTACAGAAAAGGCACTAGTCTCAACAGCTTTTCTCTATTTAGCAGGAAAATCAATACTCCACAGTCTGTATATACAGAAAATAAGTATGTTGTATGCACTATATAACTTTGCTGATTGGTTTTGTACACAAATATCTACAGCCTCTGCTTTTTAAAGTACATGTGCAATGGACATAAAACCAATGCAGTTACAAGTAGAAAGCAGATAAGAACATTCTTTTACTGATAAGTTATGCCTATAAAAGACTAGGTCTTTGATCATGAAGAATTTCAATTATTTAACTATCGATTGGGATAACAATCAGGCAAAAATTGAAGAGAAGAAAGGCTTTATAAAGGGTCATGGAGAATGGCTTACTTAGGCAGTTTGTGAAACAACCTGAAGTCTGGAGTTATTATGCACCTAATGTTAGGGAGTGGGCCAGTCCTGATATATAACATCAGACACCTCCTGGAGCACTAACCTTGAACTATTCATAAAGACAGGTAAAAAATGTGGAAGTAATAGCACCTGATAGCTTTAGTGTAGACAATTAGGGAATTTTGAGTGGAATTGTAAGCTATTGGGCAAAAAAAGAGAGATTTCTATAGGGATTTTTCAGAGATGTTAAACTTGCTCTCAGATGCTAAAGGTACAAAGAAGGGAAACCCCAAAACTTTATGCAGCTTTAACTATATCTGGGGAAATAATGAGTTTTCTGAGCATACCAGTTTGACTACAAAGACCACAAGCTGATCTAAACAGGGTGTTCATCTAACAAATTTCTAGATCCTCCAAAACAGTGAGGTCTTGCACATGATCTTGTCTGCCTGTCTCCCAACACAGACACTTGTCTTCATCTTACTGCCTGCCTTCCTGGGAGGCAGTCTAACAAGTGACCAGATGGCACATTATTCAACGATGCATGGTCCTCATGATGCCCTGTTTTCAGGCCACCTATCACCATGGAATGCAACTTAAGGATTCTATGGGAAATGTTTTTTTACTGAAGTCACAGTACAAAGGCTAGAAGAATCAGTGATCCTGCTAGCAAATAGGCTGGCTTATGTGCTACCATGCTAAAAAACACCAATAAAAACAACCACCGTTATTGCTTCATTCTCAAACTCACATCCTTCGCTCTGAGCACTCAAAACTTTAAAATTTAAAAAAAAATTAAAAACGGCTAGATTTTTTTTCTCAAGTAGCTCTCCTCTTGGAATCCTGCTGCATCTTCATGCGATGTGGAAAGGGAAGACAAGATCATAGTGCAGGACCAGAGAAGGACCCCCTTGTCAGCAAGGAGGTAAAAGTAATGCCTTGCCTGAGTGTCTCTACATATATGGCCACCCAGCTGCATTCACCTTTAGCTGCACAAAGGTGAAAAGGCTCACCATTACCTGCTCAGCAAGCAGGGACCTGCTCATAATCCTCCAGGGCCCAGTAAGAACATTGCCAAGAAAGGCCTTGGCATTTACTGTCCACCTCAGCTTGTCTCTCAATGCTAAATGAACCATGAGTTGGTGGACTTCCAGATTGACAAGCAACTTCTGGATGTCAAACCAGTATACATACACCTCTTGCCACTTCATTCCCACGTCACCTGGTTTGTGTCTCTTTGTATATCACCTTAGTAAATCTGATTTTATAATTCTGCAAGCTGTTGAGCCAGAAATTGATTTCACAAACCAAGCTGTAAAGATCTATGGAGCTCTTTACATTTCACAATATGGTTAAAACAACAAAAGGTGGTAAATACTTCCATCCAAAAATTTGCCAGGACTTTACAACTAATTATGTCTAACTCATGTCAGTACATTCATTGGTGGGGCGGGTATGGATTAGCACCTGGCCTGGGCCGTGGAAGTGAATGATTCAATCAGTGGACCAAATTTGGTGATGTATCCTGGTTACGTTCTACATGGCGCACATTGTGCACACGCTAAAAAATTGTACATTCATTTTGTTTTTGATGTGCCATACAATGTACTAACAAAGCAAACTATCAGTAATGAAGAATGACCCAAAGAGCTTGCCATCTGCCTCAAACATATCCTCTACCAATGATACATATGGACCAGTTATCTTCATTTCCTAATATTTTGGAGGAATTTTCCTACCTGAGACGTACTTAATACATTTTTTTCCAAAAACTTGTCCATTGTTTGATTTAAAAACCTGGTTAAACTGAAGAGATTGAAATGACTCCAACACATTTCAAGGAGCATTCTAATAGCTTCATTGACTGTGGAACTTTTTTCCCCTTCTGGCAGATCACGCCATTCCTGTGATTCTTTTTTTGTGTTCAGGCACTTGTGAACAGTCTCATGTCAGAACTTCAACAACATCTGTTAGCTAATAAAAAAATTTGTCCAGTGATTAGGTGGTTAAGTAAAATACAAAGCATCCTTGCAAATCATAAACTGCTATTCAGCTAAATTGATTGCAAGATGAACAACAAATGGCTTCAGCCAGCACTATAATTTTCTGAAACCTTAAACACAACTGGGGATCATTCAGACATAAAAAAGTAGCCTGTAAGGTCACTTAGCCACCTGCAAAGCCTGGACAACTAAACTAAAGAGTACTGAAGGGCCAGGAATAAAATCACTATACATGTTGTGAGTTCCTATAGAAGTTATATTTTCATGCTCTGTATTCAATCCAAAACAAATTGTCTGCTTATAATTAAATTACAGTCCTGCTTCCAAGAGTCCTGCCTCAAGGAAACCAGTTGTATACCACAGGCCGGTTACATTTGTGGTATAACATCACTAAAGCTGATGGAATTACACCAATGCTAAATTTGGCCCTGTGTGTTATCCACACTGATGCAATTCAACTTTTATGGGACAATTATGGGGTTTCCTCCTAAATTAGGCCAAATTTTCTCCAAAACATATCAGGTAAGCGGAAAAGATAGAGGCTTATTTATTTATTTTTTTATTTTTAAAAATTTTGTTGTACTGTTTCACTTAAAAATAGTCAGATATTACTAAATTTCATTGGATTTGTTCTGTATGGATTAAATTTTATAACCTGTTGCTTTTTCTCTTATTTAGAAGTACATTACAAGTAAGAGGACACAGCAAAATACTACACTCTCAAGGACATCAAATATAACAATTACAGAAAGCCTAGTAGGAAGTAATTCATGGATGCATCAAATTCCGCTTAATCTGAGCTGATTTTAACTACACCTATTTTTCATCTAGAATGTATTGCTTAGGAGCCTGTAGGACAATAAGGAATGCTAATTCTGTGATTTTTATAAAATCAGTTTTGAATTCTATATGCTCAATTCTGATCCTCAGTTACATTGATGACATTTTCTTGCACACAAGATAACAATCAGAATTTATATATGGGAAACAGACTAAGAACACAGTGCCTGATCCTCTGGTCTTGCTGCAAGACTAGAGGAAAGGAGGAGACACCTGCTGTTATAAACTACCTTAGCACTAACCTAACCCTAGGGCTAGGCTGATCTCTAATGTTAATATAAGCAATCTGAACCTACAATTCAAACACGTATGGTCCCAAGGGCCTGATCCAGAAACAGGAGATTGTAACAGTACAGAAACCCCCTGGCTATGCTTGCTTTTACCAGAGAATGTTCCCTGTCCTGGGCACAGGGAAGGGAGCTGATTCTCATAGCTTTACAGTTCCCACAGACAGGATGACCATGTGTCCTGTTTTTACCAGGACAGTCCTTTATTTAAGCTGTCTCACCGGTGTTCTGACTTCTTTAAGAAAATGGGCAAACTGTCTCATATTTAGCAGGGCTCCTGTTCACCAGCACCCTGCATCTTAAACCCTGCTGTGGAGCAGTTGCTCAGTTCCCCAGTGCCCTATGCCTCAGGGTGGTAGAGGTCACTGCCAGGGAGCTTCACCACAGGGTGGTTGCCCCATTTCCTGGCATGGCCTTGGTGCAGCTGCCCCATTGCCTGGTGCCACACACCTCGGGGAAGCAACCCTCTGCTGCAGGGGACCTCCTCTGTGGGGCACCTGCCCTGTTCCCTGGTGCACCTCAGGGCAGCAAGCAGGTCAGCCCTGACACAGAGTGGCTGCCCCATTTCCCCACACCCTCCTCTAGGAGGCTGCAGAGCCGCCATCCCCAGTGACCTACCATGGGCAGTAGCCCCCATCGCTGGGGAACCCTGACATGGAACAACAGCCCCCGAGAGTGGCTAGGTGTCCCGTATTTGCCATAGAACAATGTGGTGCCCCTACCAGAGAAGTACAAAGCTACTGAAGTGGGATCCAGCATCTGTCATACTAGAAAGAAGTTATCAACCCTATTTCAACACCTTCTCTGTACAAATATTCTGATACTACAAAGAGGTTTAATGCAGGGGGAATTAAAAAGAAGACAAGAAGTTAACTCGTGATTCTTGCATCTACTCAAGCTCATTGCTGAGCTCCATTATAAGAACTGTGAAGTTAAGTGGATCTATTTTAGTTTCTTGACTTTGTGTTAACATCGAGAACATGTATTGATTAGGACAATTATGGTAATCAGGCACAAACTGACCAGCCGACATACAATTTATTCTTTCCCACTCACATTTTTGCTTTGAGATGACAAGCAAGCAGTTATTTTACAAATCAGTGTAGAGCAAATGCCATCAACAATTTAAAATATTTTAGTTATGAAAAATAAACTGCATCATATGTGCAAAAGTTAAAGACATTTTGACATACAAGGCAGCCACAGATTCAAAGCTCCTTCCAGTGTCAGGCATAAGAGAAGAAAAATGCTTCAAGCATTCTTCAGAATTACATTCCAGAAACTAATCTTTGGATCATACAGCTTTTCTTTCTGAAGCAATGATAAAACCATAATGGCTTTACTTGACCTCTTAATGCAATTAGTGTGAACAAATGAAAGTAAATAAATAGTGCAGACAGAAATTTTATAAATACTGAAAATATTTTGTAGAGTTTTTATTTTAACCCTAATTCGGAAATGTGGTAATGAAGGAGGGAAACAATGTGGAGGAAGAAAATAAAATACAGCTATGATTTTAGGATACTTTAAATCTGATCAGTTTCAAAAATAGGGAGATTGGCAAGGTTAGTTAGGCATAATTACAAAGAATTGTCATAATTGCTCTTCACACAAATAAGGCATCAAAATAACATAACATAGGATTTATTTGGCCTACAAATATATCTCACCATCAAGAGAGAAATAATATGGAGCCGAGAATATATTAGTGTATATGTGAGTTAAAGATCAGAAATAGAAAATAATGGACCTATAACTAGCAAAAATGTCCAAGAGTGGAACACAATGCAGAAATGCAGAGACCATTATTTATCCTCCACTAGACTTCCCTTCTGTAAGCCAAGAGAAAGGGGATTTTTTAAAAATCTCCAGTTAACACAGAGTGTGTGTGTGTGTGTTGGCAGGGGGTGGGGGTTCTTACTTGTTTTGCAGCTGCATGTGGCAATACCCAGTCATTGAGAGGAATCCATTGTGGTAAGTGCCTTCCAAATGCAGAGCAAAGAGGATCATTGCCCCAATGAGCCCTCAATTTAAGCTGCTTAATAAATAAAAGAAAGGAACAAACTTCTACTCTTGTAAGTTATCTACCTCTGATCAGCACTTCCTTTGCTCTTCTCATGTCTAGTTTTTAAAGGGGATGACATTCCCTTCCACATGTCACGGCCTCTCTCTTTTTCCCCTGGTTTACCATCTCTAAGCTTGAGCAAATTGGTTGTTGTTTTTTTTTGTTTGTTTTTTGTTTTGTTTTGTTTTTTTTTTTTTCTGACCAGACATAGCCTTCAACTGTGGGACTCAAATGAACTCCATGCTGCTTTCTATCAGCTTCAACAGCACTTCACAAAGAATTCCGTGGAACAGCCAAGATCCAAATGCAGACTACAGGCACCAGCAAACTCAATAAAATAAGGAAGGGAGAAAATACTGAATCATATCCAAAAAGGTGAAGCAATAAAGGAAAGAAGAGTGCTCCTGGGATTGAAACCACCATCACAACTCATACTTGGCAATAGTTAAAAAAGCCAAAAACAACAATAATGGGGCATTGCTTAGCAATTCAACAGAGTGCTAGCCTATTTTAGGTCGTGTAATCTTGTTGGACAGTATCTATAAAGACTGAAGTTGATCTATTACATATCTAGATTGTACTGAAGTGATATATTGACCCATGAAAGAAATACTGAGTGAGGTAGAGCTACAGAGGAAAGAATGTCTCTCTCTCTCTCTCTCTCTCCCCCCTCCCCAAAGCGCAGAATGTCTGTTTTTCTTTTGGTTTGATGTATATCCTTGTACTATATATGGCCTGTTCCCATAAATCCTTCAAGGGACGTTCAGCTATGTATTTAATACGTATTTGAGGAGTTCTGGAAAAACATTTTCATTGAACTACTTCAGTTTCATAAAATACTACCTTAACTGCTTCCAGCAGATATTAGAGTCAATCTAACTGGGTGTATCAGAGAGGTAGCCGTGTTAGTCTGTATCTTCGAGAACAACAAGAAGTCCTGTGGCACCTTATAGACTAACATATTTTGGAGCATAAGCTTTCGTGGGCAAAGACCCACTTCATCATATGCATGACTCACTGGAGATTACTCTTTCTCTTCTCCTGTGTAACTTATTATATGGCTCTTAAATCAACTGTGAGCTAACAATTTCAACTAATGCTATTTTGTTTTAACTTTTTGCCTGAAAAACAATGAACATCCAAGAAGCATTTGGTCAACACAAAGCTTTAGATAAACACCACCTCCTGTACCTTTTACTGAGAAGAAGGGAGCTGTTGAGCTAGTTTTGGTACAATTTGTGAATGAAGGGGAAAGAGCTCCATCCAAATTCTTCTTTCTGACCCATTAGTATTATTGTGCATGTATCACTTATACAAATATTTTCTAAATCACCAGGCAGAACTTGTGTTAATAAGTTTCTAGCATGTGTAACAGATGTTTGGAATTTTTTACATTTTGAAATTTAAACAAAATGTCAAATTTCAGAATTTTGAAACCCAGAAAAATGCCTCTCACCCTCTGAAAAGGTTCAGCCCTGGACATCTGGAGCTAAAGTTTTAGCCTTTTCCCTTGAGCTACTGCAGGTTCATAATCATTTTGGATCAGACACAGCGATGGAAGACGAACACAAAGTGAACCGCGGGCTCTATGCAGATATTTTTCTAGAACAATTGCCACAGACTACAAGAAAACGCCCCCCACAAAAATAACAAATTTCACACATTTTCCTTCATACTACAAGGTTACTTTACCTTAATGGAATTTCTATTGGATGCTGCTCAATGGATGTGCTCTTGTTATAGTAACTCGGCCTCAATGCTGGGAAAAATAGAAGTCTTGCTAATGGGTGGAGGTTGTCATCATGAAATTGCTTTCTCTGTCCTCATGCTCCTGCTTACTGAAAGAACCCAATCAGAGA
Source organism: Carettochelys insculpta (assembly GCF_033958435.1). NCBI lineage: Eukaryota > Metazoa > Chordata > Testudines > Carettochelyidae > Carettochelys > Carettochelys insculpta. Next base: position 15,453,217 of record NC_134145.1, on the reverse strand, counting down.
TAGTGAGTGACACTAAGGCTTTTAGAAGTACTTTTAATCTGTTAATCAGCCTTTACGGAGGAGTCCATGCATCAGCTCTGGCACAAAGTGTTGTTTACAGCTGCAGGTCATTGTCATATTTATTCTGTTATGACCTTGCAACAACAACAAATAGCCTTGTGACCAGAAGGGCTCCACTACTGTAATTCCCACTGGCAGGACTTTCAGTACTCCATATCAGTCACTTGCTGCTCATGTAGCATGCAGAAAGATGCGCTTCTTCCTTGGATTGAGCAGCCGTGTTCACATTGTGCCTGCCTGCGTACTTCACCCTGGGCAAGGGAAATTGAACGCTGACCAGATAGCTCCTGGCTTTTAATGTCCTTAACTGCGCAGGCCCTCACTTGTACATATGACTATCTGCTCTTTGACGCCTCCGGCCTGATGAGGTGAACAGCAAGTGGTTGTGCCCTGGCTACAGAAGTTCTTCACTGAATCTCTGCCAAGTTTTGGAGCCCAGCAACTCCAATTTATGGCCTCCCATGGAAACCATGTGTGTTCATGAATTAGACACGAGAAGGAAGCTGATCTTGGCTGACTTTTACTTTGTGTTTCCAAAATAGGAGTGAAACCTAGCAGAGCAAAGACCAGTGGGGGCTGAACTCCAGGTAAGACAAAACTAAGAAAAAGTTCATACAATCCTTCAAGAACCAAATCTACCACATTTTGCACAGCACTGAATTATTATGAACTAGATGATGTCTGTAGACTGCAATGCATCTGGAAATTGCTCCATAGATGGTAAATTGCTGTATAAATGCTAAGCATTGTTACAGTTTCCCTGCAATCCCAAATGGAATGAACTTTCAGTCTCAAGCCCTGTAAATCCATAACAGCTCATCACAATAGTGCTACAGCCAGGCTGTCCCCACTGCTTGTTGTTTTGCACAAATTTAAACCAATCACTATTGAACTGCTGGCTAGCTGACGGACCTTTGTCAGACACAGGCTGCATCATTGCCTTTCTCTCCAGAAACCTTTGCTCTGGATCATGCTTATTTTAATTCTTTCATGGGTCACATTCTGTTTAATGGTAATTTGATTTTGCATCGCAAGACCCAGCTGTACATTAGGAGGTCGCAACCTTCCCATCTATCACATAAAGTAACTATTTTTTCCCCAAGTTCCATCAGGTTAAAAGAGTTAGCAATTCTTCTCCTTGAAGTGTCCCTTCAGCATGACCAAGATGTATAACAGCTCCGTGTAGCTATGAATGCATTACAACATGAGTCATCAATTAGTTTTGCGCCACCACCACAATATATCATTTAGCTAGCCTGCTGTAGCACTATCACGAACATTTAATTTTTTAAGGCATCTTGATATTTAACCTGGCTGCTGCATACCTCTTTTGTCTCCCTCTTTTATCTCCTGAAGGAACTATAAAAATTAGATTTGTTTGACCTGCACTAAGGGTTCGTTTAAGAGAGATGGATTTTAATTGCACTGCTTGTTCTACCAGACAGCTTTTATGTAATATTCCAGACATTTACGCACTGTCTTTTGCCTTTCTGTAAGCAGGTGTGTGTGCCCATGAATGCTTGTAAAGCAGCTCTTACCATTCATTCCACATCACTCCAATAATCCAATGGGAAATTGCTTACTCTGAGATATCATTCACATCTAATTAAGGGCTCAAGTCATTGCCCCATTTTCTAACAACATTTTTTCTCCTCTATGTTCAATTTTACTGTACAATTAGCTCCAAAAGGACATTGCTACAGCCTGAACTCACCGTGTTATTGCTGTATGATGTTTAATGCTTATCTTCGTACTTTATTGCCTGCTGTGGCTAATGCATATGATATTCAGACTTGTTCCTTCTGCTGTTTGCCTTCTCTGCCACCCCATCACATACACACAATTTCCTTGCCACATTCTCAGAACCCTTTCCTGCATTTATGATCTGAAGATACCCAGGGTGCAAGAGGCAGTGGGAAGCCCTGTACATATGTTTGTTGTGCCTATGGTTGGGTGTGATCTACTCTCCATTTGATCCCAATTCATTTAAGTCCCAATTGCATTGGATGCCTAATTAAAGAACAAGTCTGTAAGTGAGAAGCATCTCTCCTATTCATATCAATGGAAGTTAAGTGCTGCCCCTTCCACTCTTGGACCTGCCCCTTCTGGGGGCATTGAGCTGCCCCCACCCCACCCACATTGCCCAAGGGAGATGGTCAGTGATCCACCTCCTGACCCAGCTTCTGACAAAATGTAGAAACCTGCTGGTGGGGGAATGTACCTTTAAAGTCCTCAGGAGGGCATAAAAACCTAAGAACAGCCATAATGTATCAGATCAAAGGTGTAACAGTGGCCAGTGCATGGTGCCCCAGAAGAAATGAACAGAGCAGGTAACCATCAAGCAGGCCCACCAACAGGAGGGGGCAAAGGGGGCAATTGCCCCCAGGCCTGGTAATTTAAAGGGTCTAAGATTCTGGCTGCTGATCCCTGGAGCAACGACCTCCTTGTCCCCTCCCATCCTGCCTTCCTCCACTGGCAGTCCTGCTGTCTATTCTACCACCCAGAAATGGACGTCACGTTGGCCCGAGCCCAGGAGATCTCAAACCGAACACTCTAAGATGAAGACCACAGTGTACAATTCCACTTTGGAGATGAAGCAGGGGCTAACACTCGTTTGTGCAAGGGAAATTGAGATTTCTCATAGGGCTGTCAGAGACTATTCAACAAGAAACATAGGGATGCACTGCAAACTTCCCCACCTTCCATTCTAAAGGCAGACTACTTTGTCCTGCCTTCTCTTATGTAAACATGAGTAAAGTGGACTTTAAAAAAACAAACCAACCCAAGCCTTACCACAGCCAAACATTTCACTGTGTACACATCCTCCTGGGAGAGAAGGCAGCAGAGAGGGTGAGAACAAGCCACATGTGACAGATATTAGTCATATGACTTAATGCATGATGGGAAGGCTCTCAAATATGATTATAATGAAGGTAGTACAAAACCGATACTGAATAATATACAGAACACAGATACTAGGAATCAAGCAGTCACAATTGGAGGGGAGCTGTCTGCATGCTCCCTTCTAGCAACATACAGATGTGATTCTTCGTTTTAATGGACTTGTTCCCATTGATGGTAGGCCATCAATAGCTGCGTCTACACGTGCACGCTACTTCGAAGTAGCGGCACCAACTTCGAAATAGCGCCCGTCGCGTCTACACGTGTCGGGCGCTATTTCAAAGTTAACTTCGACGTTAGGCGGCGAGACGTCGAAGTCGCTAACCTCATGAGGAGATAGGAATAGCGCCCTACTTCGACGTTCAACGTCGAAGTAAGGACCGTGTAGACGATCCGCGTCCCGCAACGTCGAAATTGCTGGGTCCTCCATGGCGGCCATCAGCTGGGGGGTTGAGAGATGCTCTCTCTCCAGCCCCTGCGGGGCTCCATGGTCACCGTGGGCAGCAGCCCTTAGCCCAGGGCTTCTGGCTGCTTCTGCGGCAGCTGGGGATCTATGCTGCAGGCACAGGGTCTGCAACCAGTTGTCAGCTCTGTGTATCTTGTGTTGTTTAGTACAACTGTGTCTGGGAGGGGCCCTTTAAGGGAGCGGCTTGCTGTTGAGTCCGCCCTGTGACCCTGTCTGCAGCTGTGCCTGTCATCCCTATTTCGATGTGTGCTACTTTGACGTGTAGACGTTCCCTCGCTGCGCCTATTTCGATGTTGGGCTGAGCAACGTCGAAGTTGAACATCGACGTTGCCGGCCCTGGAGGACGTGTAGACGTTATTCATCGAAATAGACTATTTCGATGTTGGCTGCACGTGTAGACGTAGCCAATAACTGCACTGCTAGATCATGCAACAATACTGTTATCTCCTTTGACAAAAGCCAGGGCCTTCAGAGACCTTTAATTTAGAACACTAAGCACAAACCAATTGGAAATAGGCTTGAAAATTTCAACCCAGAATTCTAATCCCCTAATTCCAGATGAATTAAGATCTAGGGTTCTGGATTTGCTCATTATAGTGAAGCTGGCAGTAATGCTTAACGCTGAGGAGTAAGGTTTGCGGGAAAGAAGGCACAATACCCATATTAAATGTACAAGCATCCAGCTCAGACTGAGTCTGATCAGGCTTCTGGCAACATCTAACTTACGCTCCACAAGCTCAGAAGCTTAACACATCTGTATTAGCTACTCCTAAATTAGTATTATGTCCTTTCATTTGCTCAGTGACCCGCACCCCTGCAACATGAGACCACTTCTTACAAGGGCCAGCAGAAGAATTTGGATTCAGATCTGAGTTGGGATTCCAAAAGCCCCTCGCTCAGGGGAGGGAGGCTGGATCCAGGGATGCTGGCTCAGGACCATCTACAAAGCCAAGCGAAAATTAAATGCACATCAGCACTGCTGCACATTTGTTCCTTTAATAACATTTTCTGCATGTTTGCAGAGCAGCAGCATGAACTGAGGGAGTTGCTCCCAATGAGATTTACAGAATTTATATACTGAACGACGTTGAGGTAAACCACTGAGGAAACGCCAAGTACGTCAATAAGTCCTATCCCCTCCATAGGCTGCACTTACACAGACTGAAGGCTTGGCTTACTGGCTAACTTTTCCCTTTGTGAATAGAGTTAGGAAACATCCCTGGGCAAGAGAGTTAAGAGGAGTTGTAACAGTATGAGTCACACACTTGCCTGTCACACATTCCCTGCTATAGGGCTTTGTAACAATGGATCTGTTGTATATCACCTTGTACCCATCCTCAGCAGATACAACATTATACTGATAGAAAAATACAACATTGACACTTTTGGTGCACACTGAACTTGCTTGGTGCAAATTATATTGGTTATATATTGGTTTGTTTAAATTATTCAGGTAAACTCAATGCTAAAAGAAGTGCTGCACTGACATCCCTAGAGACGAAGCCCTCTCTTTATTCCCAGCTCAGGCAGTGACAATTAGCACTTCCCACACACTGCCTGTTCCTCATCTCTGACCTACTTGGAAGTACGACTGCAATGAACAAGAAGGTACTTCAGTCCCGAGGCTGACTCATTCTTTCTGGCCTCTGTGGAGGCTGCTATGCACAGAGGGGTTCGTGTGAGTTGGGATCATGGTGGGAAGGTGGCTGAGCCCATCAAAGGCAATTTGTTTATTTAAATGTTGTGGAACATTTTACAAACTACACATCAGAACCAATCCATGAAACTGAAAAATATTTAAATCAGTCTTCAAGGTGAGTCAAAGAGAAACTATCTCCTTGGCATTCCCTCTTCCTCCCACACGTCCCAGACTTTCAGGGAAATTCAAGGCCTATCTGACTGGTTTCTTGTGACTTAACACAGAACACAGTGTCACGTAACACTCCAACAGGCCTGTCTGCAGGCCTAAAGGCCTTAAAGAGTAGCCTTCAGGCCTCAGAGAGCAAGAGTGGGAACTTCCATTCCTTTGGCACAACCAAGTTCCCATCCCTGTGTTAAAGCCTGTTACAGTAACCAGTAACCAGGGCAACCTTGGCTTCAGCCCCGTGAGAACGTTGAAAGTGGCGTTAAGCCAGTATGCGCACACCCAGTAAACAGCTAAGGGATAAAATCACGGGGAGGTCCCACCCCTAGCTGAGTTTCACTGGGGACTCTCTGCCTCAGAGGTGCCTTGGCCATTCCCACAGCTGGAGCTATACCCGCTGTGGCCCTGATATGAGGCGCTTTGGGACTGGAACGCCCCATGGCAGAAAGGGATGTAAGCATGCCAAACAGCTTCTTGTCCAGACATATACATCTTGCTGTGCTTAAGTCTGTTAATGTGTACCCTGTGAATACTTTGCATAACTTGGAGTAGATAAGCTTAATGAAGTACAATTATTCCTAATCGGCTCTGTGTTGAAGTGAATCCCATAAATCCTGTCTGGCCTTGGCCCTGTGAGTTGACAACAGTGAGTATCACCAGAGCGCTCACAAACTATTTAAAGGGAGATGATCTGCCTTCTAAGAACCAGTGGTTCTTGAACTTATTTGATTGGGGCTTATTCTTTGTGTCTGTAGATATTTAAGCTTCTCTACCCACAAAGTACATATACCACCATCCAGCTCTGGAGGCAGCACATGCCAGCTGCAGCACAAAAGTAACGGTGGCAATACGCAAGTCTGTTGATGTGGGAGCAGAGGGAAGGGGCAGCTGCCATGGGCCCAGCGATTTAAAAGGACCAGGGCTCCTGCCACCGCTACTGTGGGAACGGCAGCAGCCAGAGCCCTAGGCCTTTGAATCTCTGCCAGAGTCCTGAGTGATGCAGGCTGGGCAGTGCTGAAGGGCTGGGTGAGGGAAACTAGGCTCCAGCCACACCACTTCTGCACAAGGCCCTGCCCCTTCCCAGGGCCTGGAGTCAGACCCCCCTACCCCACGCATCTTGTCCTCCAAGGGCCCGGCCATTATCTCGGCAACTCAGGCAATATGAAAACTGATATTCACTGAGATCACGTTGCACAGCAGACTTAGGCTTTCTCTACATGACCACTTGTGTCAATAAAAGTTTTATTCTTCACTGATAGGAAAAAACACACCCTGACTATGTTGCACCAACAAAAGTACAGATGTGGACAGCGCTACATGGGTGAGGGGCTCTCTTGCACATGTAGGGTAGTTTAATTATGCTAACAGGAGCGCTCTCTCCTGACAGCATAGAGTGGCTAGATGGGACTTCTTACAGCGACACAGCTGTAGCAGTACAGCTGTGCCACTGTAAGGTCTGTAGTGTTTATGTAGCCTTAGAAGTCAGGGGGCAGCTGTGCAGAAGTAAGGGAGGCAATGGTTAAAGTGATATATGACCATTTTGACAGCAAACTTAGCTCCATGGTTATATCTGAACTGCTGCTAACACCCCCTTGTCGACAGCCACAGCCCTGCTGAATCCCAGTGAGGGACTGGGGAGAACAGAGAAATGAGAGTCCAAGCCCAGGCTGCCTCCCAGTGAGGGACCTAGGGAGGAAAGCCCAAGTACCAAGGCTCCAGCTGTCCCATTTATCCTGCCTTCTGGGTGTGTACAGCCCTTCTGCATAAGCCCCAGCCACCCAAGGCAGGCAGCCAGAGCTTTTCAACGTAAAAAAAATAGCAGACAACTCACGCCTCCCTCGACACATTCCTGTGCCTGCCTTGGGAGGCCTGACCTCTAGTTTGAGGTGTGATCAAGAAATTCAGATGAACCTAGGTCACTGTTTTCAAGCTCTTCTCTGCAAACATGAGGCTAAAAACATTTTTTTTAATGAGGGCTGAGGTTTTCATGTAATTACATGACTTTTTTAGGAAGAACACCAAAGACTTGAGGATAAAACTGTACTCCTCCTTTTAAATGTCTAGGCACTCCTCCCCGTCCCATCAAACTCCTCTCATTTTCTGTCACCACAACTCCTCTTCCTCAAAAAACCAATCTCCCTCCCTCCCCAAAACCTGTCCATCTCACCAGCTTCCTGCCCCAGGGCCCCGCCTCAGCTCACCTCTCCACCGCACTTCATGAATATGCTCCCTTAGAACGCCCTCATGTTCCCAACATTTGAGGGAGGAGGGAAAAAGCACGGTTGTCCTCCTCAAGTTGAAGGTTGAAGGGTAGGGAAGATGGCTTCTTCCCTTTCTCCCTAAAACCATACCACAGGGTCAAAGGAGTCTTTTGGCCATTTTTATGAGGCACAGACAAAAAAGAGGTGGAAGCTTGTTTTCCTGGCTGGGGGCCAGGACTCAGGAAGTGTCTGTGATGTTTCCTGTATCTGTCCAAAGACTGCCGCTGTGCTCTCCCCTTCACAACCCCATGTTTACAGCCTGGGATTAGAAGGGGCTGATGGGCATGTGCTCTGCCTGCCCATGTGGTCCATGCATGTTGCGGTAGCCAGCACTTTCAGGTAACACACTTGCCCTTTGCCTTTGTCTTTCCCTGGAGGGTTGAATCTGACACACACTGTGCTGCTGAGTGGAGCCTTATAAAGGGAGGTGAAGACAGGAAGAGGAGCGGAACATGAGACTGCCCCACTGATATATCACAACTCCCCTGACCCTGGCTTGCGTCTCCTCCTGTCCGCTGCCCACAGGAGAGGTCTGCCTGCGACCCTACTGAAGTCCTCCCCATAGTCCATAGCCCCTGTGGGGGTCAGAACTACACTCTCTTGAAATTCTTCTTGAAACAGGTTAGAGAGGAAGCTAAACGTTTGTCATAGCATGGACCACATGTTCAGGGATTTGCTCTGGCCCACCTCGCCTCCTAATTTTAAATAGCAAACAGCCCTATGGCAACAACAGCAAAATTGCTGACAGGAAGAGTAACATTGGGGAAATATTTACCGTGTATTTAGCTTTCTTTCAATGAAATTTATCAGAGGAAGAAACTGTGCCAGCTTCCGGCAAATAAACACTGGTCCACAGCCCAGTTTGCAAAACCTGTGCCATAGGCTGTAAAAACTCAAGAGGTGTAACTGCCCTAAAAAGAGCTTTGTGGGAAAACCCCACAGGGGATATCCATACACTGTTTTAATCACAGAGCTGGGAAACCCGGCTTCTAGTTCCAGCTCCACTGTCATCTTACTGTTTAAGAGTGGGCAAGGTCTTAATTTCTCTCTGTTTCTGCCTCTCCATTTGTCAAATGACAACAATAAACCACTTTGAGATCTTCTGATGAAAGATGCTTATTTAGTATTTGTTTGTGGTAGCAGCCACAACAAGCTGGGAGCTTTCCAAACATTCAGGAAAGGACAATTCCCAAGCCCACAATCTAAATACTGAGAGGAAAATAGACAAAGGGAAAGGGGACAATAGTAAACAAAGTATAGAAGACTGCATCGGGTATAGGGGTAGATGGGAGAAGGCATGGAGGAGATGGAGAAATGGAGGGATCTGGCTGGGAACAATGGGGGAGCAGACAGAATAGGGAGGCAATTTGGAGTATGTATTAGCTTTAATAAATTCTTAGTTTGCACAGTGATGAAGCCTGAGTTCTGGTAAAAATGAAACAGCAACAGATGATTATTGGGGAAGGTAATAGAATAGATCACTGCAGCTAAAAGAAAGTTTCTCCCTAGAAATAATGCAGACTCTGTGCATTATCTATGAATCTCAATTGCTTCTAAAGGCAGTGTTCAGAGCCATGTACCAGCTTCAGGCAAAAGGATAAGTGCAAGAATTATTGTTATTCTGTAAATGCATTTAATGGTTGCATATTAGCTAAGATGTTCTACCAGTGCTTTGTTTAAAAATAGAATCAAGTACCTAGGACAAATTCTATCCCAGTGTAAGTGTGCTGAACTCTTATCTTCAGTGGAGTGGTACTCATTTACTTCTGTTGTGCATTTAGCCCATTAAGTCCATTCTGGTTCTGCTTCCAGTCACGGTTTTCCTGGATCAAGTTATTCTGATGAAATAAAACGCCCCAGATAATCTGCGTCCGATTGCTTTGATCTACAGACCTCCTTTATCTGTAGGGGGCAGTTGAGGATTCATGAAACACTCAGACCTCCCTGGAAACAGCAATATTGACAAGAATCAGTATAAACTGAGATATGTAACCTTGGGAAGTCTCAATCCATGGTCCCCATCTCCCCTGACTATGTGTTTTGGCAATGATTATCTAAAGTTGATTGTACCATTTGTTATACTCCAAGAAGAACATGCTGATTTGAGCACACAAAGAACAGAGCCCAAGGGGTCTGTGAGTACGGGCCTTTCACACTCATTAAGGCAACATAATAATCACCTTTCATGAGGGAGAAATATGATATATGTCTTGAGCTATAAAATTCTTAAAAGCATCATGAGCGGCAGATTATTAGAAGAACAAATGGGCCCAACCATGCAAGAAGGAAAAGAAAACCATCTGGCTTAAATATTCAGATTGACAAAAATCTGGCCAACTGCCAAATATATCCTTCCCACCCAGAAACCATTTGGATTTCATAGGATAATAAACAGTCCTTAAAATGCTATATCATTAACTGATTATCCTATTTGGTGTCCTAGAATGTCAGAATGTGAATGAACTTGATACAGCACTCATCATTTACAAGAAACTACACCCTTTGTTTTTCAGCAATCTCCAAAAAGTTCACATGGGGAAAAGCATTTCTTGCCATATGGCAACGATCAGTCGTATGTTTTTATTGTATGCTCAGAGTCACTTGGAATCTTCCATTGGTGACTCCCATGCTGCAGAATAGTGAGGCCATTGAACCAATCTCAGTTGCTGCAAATACGTTTCTGTCTAGCTTCAATGGATTTTAACAATCCCAACAAATAATTTTGCTGTCATGGCAGATTGGGAGTAATTTGACATATGTGAACACGCATTGCCACAGAGGAGCATTTCTTAACCCAGTATACAACCCCAACAGACAAGAATTTCAGGGCTACTTTTACAGAAAGAGGGGTTGTGATATCAAAAAAGGACATGAACAGAAGATGCTCTACTAAAGGTCAGTGAGTGTCCCTACATAAAGTGCTATAATGTCATCAGAAACTTAATTGAAAATATTCAAAGAGGTTAGTCGTAAAGAGGGGAAGACTATATGAATTTATTACAGATGACTGAAGGACTTTAGCTAGAAAGAGAAGGTTTTATATCTATATATATATAAAATGTATTGCTGGGTTAAATGTGAATTGGAGGCAAGATCGGAGACAGAGACTTGCAATTGCTTCTATTCGTATTATAACAATCAGACATAATCATTTTACTTTCCTTGATATCCATACTCAATATTGATTCAAAGTTCCATTGACCTAGCTGAGAGGAGGGTTCTTTGAGAAAAGACATTATGAATTAGCTCTGAATCAGAAGAGAAAGAAAGGAAGGGTCAACCCTGCACAAAAGGGAGATTTCTGGGTACAATCAAGATTCTTACACATTGTAACCCATCTCAGAAGACTCATGCTTTCTTCTTTTCAGGGGTGGATACTAATGAAAGCTGATAACAAAAAAATCAAAATTTAATACAAAAATTATGAAGATTATTGCAAACAGATTGGATACCACCACCTCTATTTATTTATATTACTAGTGTCACTCTGCCACATTTCAAAGTCAGAATAGCCAGAATGCACATAAAACTCTGAATGTTTCTGTTAACTAGATGATTTAGAAAAATTGTCAGAAAAAGTGTCCAACTATTGCAAAAACTTGAACATTTGAATAGAATCTACAGTTGCTTCAAACATTCATAGCTTCTTCTATTAGTTTACTGTTAATGTTAATAAGAATTAATATTGACAAAAATGTTTGCAGAAAGAAAGGAATGTTGCAAATATTCATCCAGCGCTAGCTGTGTAAGAATACATTTCACAATGTGCTTATGTGACCATTTGGATTACTCTTTGTAAGTTTGGAAACTATGGAATCAGTAATCAGGAAACAATACATTGTGACTTAAGTAGCCAATCACAAACTATGATTTATTAAGAATAAATACTTAATAGTCATGGGCAACAATTTACAAGCAGCCCTTAAGCTGAAATGTTTGCTAAACCATTCATAGATCAGTTTTGAACACCAAAGAAATCTAAGTCTGTCTGTAGATAATTTGCATTAAGAATCAGGAACTAAATTCACTGAATAAATTGCTAATTGTAAATAGTTCACCAGCTCTCCCCGAAATAACTAAAGAACTGCAAACCACCCTGCCCAAAAAAAAAAGTTCACCGAGAGAAAGATGTTTCCACATCTTCTGATAAAGCACAGGATCTATAAAATTCTCAAGTCATTGTCAATCTATGTCCATTGGATTTCAAGTCTCTTATTATATAAATCAGATTAAGTGTATCATGAACTCTTTTGAAGCATCTCTGATAGGTTCTGCTAGGGTCAACTGCATAAAGCATTTTAAGCACAAATATAATTCCATTTAACAAGCCACTTGAAATGAAATTGTCATAGCCAGAGGAGAGTCAAAGCGGGGAAACTGAGGTACAAACTGTGCAGAGTTAAGTTCAGCTGTGGCAGAACTCCACTGTTTAAAAGAAAGTCACTCCAGGGATGATTTTGGCAATTGGTTTTTGATTTCTGAAGAGCAGTGACTAATGCTAGAATTACATCACTAGAGATAAATAAAAAAGTCAAAAGCATCTGATCCTAAATAACCTGACTTCAGAAGTAACAGAGAGGGAGCTGTGCTAGTCTATATACTATCAAAACAAAAAGCAGTCAAGTAGCACTTTAAAGACTAACAAAATAATTTCACCTAATAAATTATTTTGCTAGTCTTTAAAGTGCTACTTGACTGCTTTTTGTTCTGACTTCAGGAGTAATAAAACAAAATAATAATACTGCATGTCTATATAGCATTTTGCATCTTCAAGGTGTTAAATAAACATTAACTACTTAAGCAACAAGCCAGAATGATGAGACATTCAGGCTTCAGGCTGCTGCTGTGAATTGGGATAAATGGTGGACCAGATTCTTTAGAGTCTTAGATAAAGTAACAGTAAAAAATACAAACAAACATTTATCAAACATGAAAGAAGAGAGAACTCAATATGGGGAGTACATTGAGCAGCTAACAATAAATTTGTATCTGTCAGTGGAAGGCAAAGATAAACCTCCAGAAAACTAGGAGAGGATTAGGGAAAACAGTAAACAATGGACAGTGAAACAGAGACAAAGCTGGGAATGTAGCTATAAAATGTTCAAGGAAATCCCTTGGTGTTAATGCTTTAACAATGATGTTTAATAAATTCTGTCGTTGATGTTAATGGCAGCAGGATGGTGTCCTAAAATTTATAAGTAACAGCAAGACCTCTGCCTGGATGGGGCTTGAAGCTTTTCAGTAAGACAGAGCAAAAGTGATGGAATGCGGAAGGTAGTGGTTAAGTAGAATAGTAGTAGAATAATGCAAGGCACTACATTTAGCCATTTGGATTGGTAAGTAGGTAATACCAACTACTGTGAGAGCAACAAAATCTGCTTGATGCTAGCAAGTGTGTTCTGATAAATATAGAGAATGGAGCAAGTAGTAGCAAGTATTACACAGAGATAAATGGCACAGGAAGAGCGGTAAAATTCCCATTGATTTCAATAGCAGCAGGATCTGGCTAAGATGTTAGAAAGAGGGAAAGATGACTGCAAGATCTGTGGGAAGCAAATCCAAGGTACTTGCACAGGGGAACCGGTCAAGCTAGTTTTACTGGCAGATTTCCAGTGCTCCATTTCACATTCTGTACCAGCTCCTACTCTAGTGACTGCTCCTGTCAGCACTATAGTACTGGAGTTCTCAGGTTACAGCTTTACACTATGAGGGCCTTAAAAGGGCATAGAATATGTCCAAAAATGCTGCTGCTAAGATCATCTTCCTTACTCCTTGCTCTGGACGTGACAGCCCTCCTGCTTTGTCCTTTTGCTGGTTCTCACATTCTGAATTGAAGTCAAGCTCCCTCTCCTGACTTTCAAGAAGCTCTGTGAAACCTGCCCTCAGCAGAAACATCCAATTCCCATCCCTCAGTGACCCTCCCTCATCCTGCCTACCACCATCATCACCAGCACACAGCGTCACCTTGGCACTTTGTTTTTTATCATTTTCCCACTCACAGCAGGCCTGTAGCGTTTCCCACTTAGGGGAACGTGCTCATCAGTGTGGAGAGGCACTTCCTCCTCCTCTTCAGAACATGCTTCTGCCACAAGGCAGAAGTTGTGGCAAATGCCATGATATTGAACTTCTTTTTAGAGTAACTTGGACACATTTTTTTAAAAAATAATAAGAACCTGAAAAACACTTCAGCCTTTGTCACTTGTGGTCTTCATTGAAAGCTGTGTTGTTTTGAAGCAGCCGAGTGTTTCCAAGGTAATTCGTTTTATGCATACTTTCTTCACATAGTAACCGTAACTAGACAAAAAAGGCAAACTGAACAAATCGAATGACCAAGGCAATCTATTACTTAGAATACAGTGTATCCTTTTGTGAGCCTGATCCTCCCTTCACACTGGACTTCCAATCTTACTGGATTACCCTCCGGCTCACTGTGGTTAGTCAGTAAGAATTTTTTCTAAAGAAGCAGCAATGGTGTACGTGCTGTGTATCAATCTCAGCAGACCAAAGATTTCAAGTGTTTTCTCATCCTCATATAGCAAGAAAAATGACAGTTTCTAAAACTATTACTCAACAATAAACCAATGATTTCAGACGTATTTGTAATACAATGTTGAACAGAGTATAAAAGTCTGTTCATTAGGGCCTGATCCAAAGTCCTTTGAAGTCAGAAGTAAGCTTCCCATTGGTTTCAATCAGCTTTGGATCAGGCCCTTGGTGAACAGAACTATTAGCTCATGAAGGAAATAACTTTGGGGTTCAGTAAGTCTCCTCCTTCTGCCTGCTTGGGTAATCAACAGCAATGGGAATGATGCATGTGCATAAAAAGAACGTACTGAGCCATAAAGCAGAGACCAAACTTTTATTCAAGTGCAGAAGAAGAAAATAAGGTGGCTGACTAAAACTAAGCACCCTCAGTCACGCTGAAAGCACATACAGTTGTATACTGTCCACTAATGGACAGATATTTCTCAAAGTAATGATTCTGGAAGGCCCGAGACTCATAAGGAACATCTACATCAAGGGTGGGAAATAAAAAGCCTGTGGGCCAGACATGGTTCGACAGTATTCCCCCCTGGCAGAACACCAGACATTTTATTTACCTGAGTGCACAGATAAGGCTGCTTGCAGCTCCTGTGGGCTGTGATTTGCTGGTCCCAGCCACTGGGAGCTGTGGGAAGCAATGCAGTTTGGGCTACTACTTCCTGCAGCTCCCACTGGCTGAAAACAGCAAACCACAATCAACGGGTGCTGCAAGTGGCTGTATTTGCAGACAGATAGGTAAGTAAAAAGTGTCCAGCAGCCTGCTATGGGCTAACCCCGGTGAACCGAGTCCAGCCTGCAGGCCACTTTTTGCCTGCCTCAGTCTACACTGTAATAAAATACCTGTGGGTTGCCCATATCAGCTGACTTGGGCTTATGGGGCTTGCACTACAAGGCTATTTAACTGCAATGGAGACATTCAGGCTCAGGCTGGTATCTGTGTTGAGGGACTTCACATCATACTTCCCATTCCACCAATGGGGAATTTTCTAGAGTGCTGTAGTAGTCCAGCCACAGCCGCTTTTCCTAGCTACATCCCTATGGTGTGAGCTGGCAGGAGGATGGTAGAGAGCCAACATAGGTGTTAGAAATAGCCAGGGGGCTGATCCACCAAGTTTTCAGGGGAGTGTTGCTACCAGAGCGCTAGAGGGGACCTACCTACTAGGTCTCAGAACTCATTATTACAGTCATTATGTTCAGAGGTCCCCCAGCCACTACATATCCTCATACATATGAAATTGCTCAGACACTTGACCATCACTAGAGATGGAAGAAAATCAAGTAAAACTCTGTTGTCTCGAGTGGCCCATTAAGGCTACAATGCTACCAAGTACTTCTGGACACTCAGTGCACCAAGAGGCTAGAATGGTTGAGTGATTTACAGGCTCCCCAGAACACCAAGAGATACATTTTGTGCGTGGTGATGTGCTCTGGTCCACAGACCACAGGGCTGGAATCTAGAAACTCCTTGGCTCTACTTTTGGCTCTTCCACTGACTCACTGTTTAGCCATGGGCAAGTAATTGATCCTGCACCCATTGAAATCAATGACAAACCTCCCCTTGACATCAGTGGGGCAGGATCTCTCTATGTCTGTCTTACTTTTCAGGGATGATGCACAGATTAACTAGCTTGAAAGCACTGTGGTTATCATCCTACAGTCCCTTAGTCATGCTGGGTGATCTCTCTCGTGGGACTAGAGTCACTGGTTCTATCGTCATTATTATTCAGAACACATCCAGCATGATTCATAACATATCCAGTTTTCTGACATCCATTCATATGACTTTAAAATCAGACTAGGTTGTCAACTCATTTTACATATTGAATGGATGGGCAATAAATTTAACCAAAGACATATCGTAAGAAACCTATGGGAAATGCTTTTCTCATAGAGGTGTGCTTATGTCAAATGCCTTGTAGGAATTAGTCATATTTAATATTTGACTCCTCACAGTTACACTCAGCTCAAATCTTCTGCTGCTCTATGTGCATTATCACAGTTAAAAATAATAGAAGTTATGTCAGAGACAGTTGCTTTTTAAAAATACATATATTTCACGGTTTCTGTGGGTTGTTTTCACATGGGGAGGCACAACCGTACCTTTGGACCTGGGGGTGGCAGACTGAGAGAATGACATGTCAAGGCCAGTATAAGAGAGGTAGTCGTGTTAGTCTCTATCTCTGAGAATAACAAGAAGTCCTGTGTCACCTTATAGACTAACAGATATTTCGGAGCATAAGCTTTCATGGTCAAAGACCTGCTTCTCATGCATCTGATGAAGCAGGTCTTTCCCCACGAAAGCTTATGCTCCAAAATATCTGTTAGTCTATAAGGTGACACAGGACTTCTATGTCAAGATCAGTGACTGCCACCATTTCCCACATGATACGCCCTCTCTGTTCTGTCCTGCACAAGCACCCAGCACTTTCATGCTGCAAAGACTCCTGTGAAAACAAATTTTATGCAATAGCAAATAAACGCTTTTAGGGCTCTGTAGCTCTTCAAACGTTTGTGTGGGGCTGCAGCAGTTTGGTCTCCTCAACTCTTCTTTTAATGCAACAGAGTCCCTTCCTGCAAGCCTTTTTCTCCTTAAAACTGGGACGGAGTAGAATCTGCAGCATGATGTGCTCAGCAGCATTGTAAGGGTGCTGAACATGAAGCCACAAACACTTCCCTGACTCCTGAAAAGGAAACACTTCTGAAGCAGGTACAGAGCTCCTATGTTGCTGCCTGATGCCACCACATCCTCCAGGATAAAGCCTGTGAGTCAGAGCTGACAAACATCCTGTATATTGCAATGCCTCCCCTCTAACTTCCCAGTGATTGGTGTAAGAGGGGTTCATCCCTTGCGGATTGACAGGTGGGGAAAAGACTGATTGGACCAAACAGTCCAATAAAGAGATACGGGGCTTATGCTTCCAAAACACAAATTCCATGCCACCCATCATCCTTTCTCCTCTGCTTCCATCCTCAAAGGGGTTGTTCTGGGGCAAAGGTTCAAATTAGCACCAACAATCAAGGGAGAGAAGGTTGCACATCATCTAGCACTTTCGAGGTGATGTCAACTGTAAATTCCCAGCCTTCAGACATTTCCAAGTGCCTTGCTCACAGCAGGTGCAGAGCCTTCGCAACCTGTGGATAGGATTGTTTCCAGGATTAACAATGTTGTGTTTTGGGGCACCTTATAGACTAACAGACCTATTGGAGCATAAACACTTCATCAAAGCTTATGCTCCAATAAATCTGTTAGTCTACAAGGCACCACAAAACTTATCTTTGTTTTTGCAGATACAGACTAACATGGCAACCCTTCTGATACCTGTTTCCAGGATTAGACACCTTCTTTATTCAGCACCAGGGGGTTTATATCACCTATACGGCTGTTTAAATGTGGGTCAAGATGGGCCTTATTAGTAGTGAGTCAGTATAACCAAGGAAGTGGTGAATACCTTGCAATGTATTGAAATACAGAGGCCATGTCTACACTACCCGCCTCCTTTCCAAAGGGGCATGTTAATCAGGGATTTCAGCATATGCTATTAAGCTTCTGTCATGAATATGCAGCACCTCATTAGCATAATGGCCTCCACTGGCGATTCCAAAGTGCCGCTTTCTAAATGCATGCCATCTGTGTAGACACAAAAACCAAACAGGAAGAAGGGACTTTTGAAATCAGGGGGTCCTTTCAAAAGGCCCCCATCTACACAGGTGGTATGCATTCAGAAAGCAGCACTTTCAAATCGCATGTGGCCACCATGATGCTAATGAGGCGCTGCATATTCATGGCAGCACCTCATTAGTATCTGCTTAAATCCCTCATAACCATGCCCTTTCCAAAAGGAGGGGGCTAGTGTAGACGTGGCCTAAAGGTGCATTGCAGAGTGTTACTGCAATTCACTTAGGCTATGCCTAAACAGCAGCATTATTTCAAAATAAGCTATTCCAGGAGACCTATTTCAAAATAGCTTATTTCAAAATAATGCTGCTACACAAAAATGCATTCCAAAATAGCACTCAGCTATTTCAAAATAAGTGTCTCCACACAACAGGCCTATTTCAAAACAAAGCCATTGGACACACTAGGGCTTATTTCGAAAGAGGCTCTATTCCCTGTGTACGCAGCCCCTATTTTGAAATAGCTGTTTTGAAGAAGGCGCTATTCCTCGTGCAATGAGGTTTATCAATTTTAAAATAAGCCAACCGCTATTTTGAAATAGCAATTGAATTGTGTAGATGCAAGGATAGCTATTTCAAAATAAAAGCTGTTGTTTCAAAGTAACTTTGCTCTGTAGACCTACCCTTCAATATACCAGAGCTAGCTTTAAACTGACTAGCTCAGGTATTGGAGCATCTCAGTACTTAAGCCACTTCAGCCCAAGTAATTTCCCAGGGTTCCAGGTGGGTTTGTACATGCTGTTCTGCCACTAACAGAATTATACTTTATGTCACTATTGGAAAGTTCTCATATTCTACAGTCTGAATGTAGTCATCAGCTGCCTACTGCCTTGCTCACAACCTTTCAATTATTTTTTACGTGTTGAGCTTTGCACTAAATTTTTTTTCCTACGAATAAGAAGAAAACACTGCCTCCCTTTGTAAGTCAATTGCTGAGAGCCAAGTGCTTTTGGTACTCCACTGAGGTGTGGGTGTGGTGAACTCCCTGTTGGTAACAGATGTCAATGGAGTTGAAGCCAGCGAGGAGGAGATGATTTTCAAAGGCTGCCTGTGAGCAGTTGGTCGACTTGCTTTTAGGAGAATTCAGAAGCTGGCCAGCTCTGTGTCAGCTGAGAGAACGGGCTGGGACAGGATTTGCCAAAGAATCTAGGAGTATTAAGTGCCTAGATTCCAGGGAAATTCGATGGATACTGGGTGCTTAATTTCTTTAAGATCTTCTGAAAATCCCAGCTGTGAGTGTTACATATCTAATTAAAGTATTTGGGGTGCACATGTCAAGTTTGTACAGAGAAACTGAAATTGCTTTTGAGTCTTCTGTCCTTTCCAATAATGTTCAAAAGAGACTTTCGTAGGGTACGGTGACTTGGGTAAACTACTCAGGGCCCTGAGCTTTGGGGGCCCTGGTCAGCCCCAGAAGAGACACTTGTCACTTCCTCCCAGGGCTCTGCATCCCTCTAGGGAGTACAGACAGCCTTACTCAGCTACTACACTGACTTTCTCAATCCTTACTCAAGCAAACTTGCAATGCGGATTTGCCCAGTTAACAAATGAATCAAGAGCTCAATATTTTACCCATTGACATTGTCATCTGAAAATTTCAAAAGGCCACCACAAACATTAAGAGAAGTGAGAAGAAGGACAGACCAGTGGTAAGATCACTTGCCAGGGATTCAGGAGATCTGGGGTATGTTTTCACTACAGAGAAGATTGATCCTACTGCAGTTGATCTTCTGGCACTTGATTTAGTACACCTAGCGGGGATGTGCTAAATTGAACTTATAGGTTTCCCCTGTCAACTGAGGAACTCCTGCCCCCAGTTAGGAGTAAGGGAAGTCGACGGGAGTGCAAGCTTCAAATGACCTCCCTTTGTGGAGATGGCATGGAAAGCCAAATTAAGGTACATCAACTCTAGCTACATAGTTAACACAGCTGGAATTGCATGCCTTACAGAATCAGTCATAGAATCATAGAATGCTAGGACTGGCAGGGACCTTGAGAGGTCATCGAGTCCAGCCCCCTGCCCTCTTGGCAGGACCAAGTACTGTCTAGACCCTGATAGACATCTATCTAACCTGTTCTTAAATATCTCCAGAGATGGAGATTCCACAACCTCACACAGCAATTTATTCCAGTGTTTGACCACCCTGACAGTTAGGAACTTTTTCCTAATGTCCAACCTAAACCTCCCTTGCTGCAGTTTGAGCCCATTGCTTCTTGTTCTATCCTCAGAGGCCAAGAAGAACAAGTTTTTTCCCTCCTCCTTATGACAGTCTTTTACATACCTGAAAACCGCTAACATGTCCCCCCCTTAATCTTCTTTTTTCCAAACTAAACAAGCCCAATTCTTTCAGCTTTCTTCATCGGTCCTGTTCTCTAGACCTTTGATCATTTTTGTTGCTCTTTTCTGGACCCTTTCTAATTTCTCCACATCTTTCTTCAAATGTGGCACCCGGAACTGGACACAATACTCCAACTGAGGCCTACCAGCGCAGAGTAGAGCGGAAGAATGACTTCTCGTGTCTTGTTCACAATACACCTGTTAATGCATCCCAAAATCATGTTTGCTTTTTTTGCAACAGCATCACACTGTTGACTCATATTTAACTTGTGGTCCACTATAACCCCTAGATCCCCTTCTGCCATACTTCTGCCTAGACAGTCGCTTCCCATTCTGTATGTGTGAAACTGACTGTTCCTTCCTAAGTGGAGCACTTTGCATTTGTCTTTATTAAACTTCATCCTGTTTACTTCAGGCCATTTCTCTAATTTGTCCAGATCATTTTGAATTCTTGGTATCATCTGCAAACTTAATAAGTGTACTTTCTGTGCCAATATCTAAATAGTTGTGAAGATATTGAACAAAACCAGTCCCAATACAGACCCCTGCAGAACCCCACTTGTTATACTTTTCCAGTAGGATTGAGAACCATTAATAACTACTCTCCGAGTATGGTTATCCAGCCAGTTTTGCACCCACCTTATAGTAGCCCTATCTAAGTTGTATTTGCCTAGTTTATTGATAAGATAAGAATATCATGCGAGACCATATCAAATGCCTTACTAAAATCTAGGTATACCACATCCACTGCTTCTCCCTTATCCACAAGACTCATTATCCTATCAAAGAAAGCTGTCAGATTGGTTTGACATGATTTGTTCTTTGTAAATCCATGCTGGCTGTTCCCTATCAGCTTACCACCTTCCAAGTGTTAGCAGATGATTTCCTTAATTACTTGTTCCATTACCTTTCCTGGCACAGAAGTTAAACTGACTGGTCTATAGTTTCCTAGGTTGTTCTTATTCACCTTTTTATAGATGGGCACTATATTTGCCTTTTTCCAGTCTTCTGGAATCTCTCCTGTGTCCCATGATTTTCCAAAGATGACAGGTAATGGCTCATGTACCACCTCCATCAGCTTCTTGAGTATTCTAGGATGCATTTCATCAGGCTCTGGTGACTTGCAGATATCTAACCTTCCTAAGTGATTTTTAACTTGTTCTTTTTTTATTTTGTCTTCTAACCCTACCCCTTTCCCGCTAGCATTCACTATGTTAGGCATTCCTTCTTCAGACTTCTCAGTGAAGACCGAAACAAAGAAGTCATTAAGCATCTCTGCCATTTCCAAGTTTGCCGTTACAGTTTCTCCCTCCCCACTGAGCAATGGGTCTACCCTATCCTTGGTCTTTCTCTTGCTTTTAGTGTATTGATAAAAAGTCTTCTTGTTTCCCTATATGCCCATAGCTAATTTGAGCTCATTCTGTGCCTTTGCCTTTCTAATCTTGCCCCTTCATTCCTGTGTTGTTTGCCTATATTCATCCCTTGTAATTTGTCCTAATTTCCATTTTTTATATGATTCCTTTTATTTTATCTCCTGGTTAAGCCAAGGCGATCTTTTGCCATACTTTCTATCTTTCCTATGCAGTGGAATAGCTTGCTTTTGTGCCCTTAATAATGTCACTTTGAAAAACTGCCAGCTCTCCTCCGTTGATTTTTCCCCTCAGTCTTGCTTCCCATGGGACCAAACCTACCAGCTCTCTGAGTTTACCAAAATCTGCCTTCCTTAATTCAACCTTCCCCTGTTGTACAGGCCTGCCCCTGCATTCAGTTCTCTGCTCTACCACAGGCTATGTGACCTGGAACAAGTCACTTAGTCTCTTTGTGACTCAATTCTCTCTCTGTACTTTGGGAATAATAGCATTTCCTCTGCATCCCAGGGAGTTGTGAGGTGAAATGCATGAAGGATTGTGAGGTGCTCAGATAATCCTTCCTGGAGCATCCTCTAAATTGATTTTAAAACACTAGCAAAAGGACATTTCACTGTCTCCTAAAGTCTAAAGGACTTTCCCATGAGGTACACATAGCCTACTCCATTTTTCAACATAAATAAATAGAGCTTTCTGTTGAATACTTATACCCAGCACCACTTCCTGAGCACTTTGGCAGCTCCTGAAGGAAGGCAGGTGGGTTTGCTAATTCAGTCTCTGTCCAGTTCTAATTAGAGACGCCATATGCACATTTTATAATTTTGCCGTAATCCTCTTGGAGGAAAAGTAGGAGGAAAAAAAGGCTGGAAAAAATATTTCATACTAGTTGAACCTTCTTCCTTTCCCTCTCAATTTACAAAGGTTGTGACAGCACATAGTGCGTGTATACATCTGGGGGCCAATCCTGGTTCCACTGAAGTCAATGGCGTAAGAAAAATATCATACTGATTTCACTGGGTGCAGGATCAGGGCCTATGTTTTGTAAATAATATTGGACCAGATCTGTGAACCACTGAGCAGCTCCTAGAAGCTGGCCTAAGCTCCCTTTCATTTTGATGGATGTAAAGAACTCTCAGCCCCTTGAACAACATTGTCACCATAGTTTGCATATGATTAAGGACCTACTGAAGTCTATGGAACGGCTGCCTTTGGCTTCAGCCCTCTGTGGGTTAGACCCTATCGCCAGAATTTTTGACAGCCTAGTGTAACAAACATGGTATTGCAAACTAAGGCTTCATACAGCACATTCATGTGACAACACATTGTGGCTACGTCTACACGTGCACCCAACTTCGAAATAGCTTATTTCGATGTTGCGACATCGAAATAGGCTATTTCGATGAATAACGTCTACACGTCCTCCAGGGCTGGCAACGTCGATGTTCAACTTCGACGTTGCTCAGCCCAACATCGAAATAGGCACAGCGAGGGAACGTCTACACGCCAAAGTAGCACACATCGAAATAAGGGAGCCAGGCACAGCTGCAGACAGGGTCACGGGGCGGACTCAACAGCAAGTCGCTCCCTTAAAGGGCCCCTCCCAGACACACTTTCATTAAACAGTGCAAGATACACAGAGCCAACAACTAGTTGCAGACCCTGTATATGCAGCACGGACCCCCAGCTGCAGCAGCAGCAGCCAGAAGCCCTGGGCTAAGGGCTGCTGCCCACGGTGACCACAGAGCCCCGCAAGGGCTGGAGAGAGAGTATCTCTCAACCCCCCAGCTGATGGCTGCCATGGAGGACCCCGCTATTTCGATGTTGCGGTGCGGGACGCGGATCGTCTACACGTCCCTACTTCGATGTTGAACGTCGAAGTAGGGCGCTATTCCCATCCCCTCATGGGGTTAGCAACTTCGACGTCTCGCCGCCTAACGTCGATTTCAACTTCGAAATAGCGCCCAACACGTGTAGACGTGACGGGCGCTATTTCGAAGTTACTGCCGCTACTTCGAAGTAGCGTGCACGTGTAGACGCAGCTTGTATGTCCTGTGCCCTCTTTTGGTGGGAAAAACAACTCATTGCTTCTACACAAGACAAAAGAACACCATGTTCTCATGTAGGAGATTTGGTTGTAGAATAAAGTAGTATGCCAGCCTTATCCATGCTGGAAAACACATCAAATATTATTTGTATTACAGTAGCACCTAAAAGTCCCCTCTCATGTCCCCTGTTGTTCTAGATACTGAACAAACATAATATACGCAACAAACATCCTCAAAACCACCCAGCATGTGTGTCCTTGGTCTTCCATAACAACTTGGTTGTTAGAGCACTGGAAGAGGAAAGAGTAGTAGGATTATTTCACAGGGACTATAAGCAGTCATATTGACTTCCTGATATAAGTCTAGTTCTTGGTCAGCTGGTGTTCATATTACACAAGTCAGGCTGAGATGCATTAATTGCATCTTTGTCTGCAGCTTGTGGAGAGGCCAAGTGCTGAATGGCCAGGGCCACTGAACTCATCCCTAAAGTTCGCCACTCTGGAATAGCCTGAATGCAGTGCACGTTTTGCTTTGACCAGAGAGGTAGCCAAGTTAGTCTGTATCTTCAAAAACAACACGAAGTCCTGTGGCACCTTACAGACTAACAGATATTTTGGAGAATAAGCGTTCGTGGGCTAAGACCCTCTTCGTCATGCACTCATGCATCTGACGAAGCGGAACTTTGCCCACAAAAGCTTATGCTCCAAAACATCTGTTAGTCCATAAGGTGCCACAGGACATTTTGCTTTTAGACCATGTTTCTCCTGCCCCATGGTGAAGCAGAGGGCCTCAGTTTCCTGGGCTTCCAATCTGGCTTCATTAACTAAACATGTAGAAAGAAAGAAACAGGAAAAAACGGTATGTGGTTTCCATGGCCACTTGACTGTTTATTCTGTTTCTGACCAATATTACAAATGTAAACCCTTGCCAATTTGCCATCCAAACAAGCAGCAGATGTCAGCGCTGAAATAATAATTGTTAGTGAGTGTTCATTTTGGATACATCACAGTGAAGGATGTTGCCTTTAAGCCCAAGTTCAGTGGCACAGATTCATCTGCCAGCAGAACACAAAATTTAAACACCCAAGTTTGAAAATGTTGGCACAGGTTTAGACTTGGTTTGCTTTTACTTCTTGTATTCAGTATTTCCCAATTCCTTTGAAATGTGTGTATTAAGCTCCTTTATTGTCTTTAGCTTTTTAAGGCTGATAGTTGTTAAAGCAAGATTGATTAGCAACTGAGTAGTTTTCCTGAGGAGGCAAAGAGATAGTAAAAACATTAAATAATAGAACCCCTATTTCACAAACTCATTGCGAATTGAGGACTTCATAAAATCCAGAAGTTGTTAAAACTGCGTATCTCAGCCTGGCTGTAGGTATGGTGAACAACCTGCAGTACCTGCAGAACAGATTAACGCAGGATCCTTAGGGGTTGTAGCCTGTGGCTTTTCAGCCCCCCTCCCCCAATATATACATTATTTATTGCATTGTACTTTATCTGGTGGCCTGCAGGCCAGATCTATCACCTGAGGACCTTCCTTGTGGCACCCCCAATCCCAGCTGTTCCTTCATGCCACCTTGGAAGCAGCAGCCAATCAGAGCTCTCCACCCACCCTTCAGGAATTTAAGCCTCTTCTCATAGGAAGAGAAGGAAGAGGAGCCATTCATGAGCTGTGGGTGTAAGAGGCAGGGGAAGGCAACGTCCTCCCAAAATGCTAGTCTTGCCCCACCCACAGCCTCCACCCCCCCCGCCCCCTTCATTGCATCTCCTCCAGGGCTGGGGGGAGCTAGGTCTTGGGATGGAGTGTGTTTAACTGGGCTGGCACAGCTGATGAGGGGCTGGGAGTGCTGTCATGGGCCAAGGAGTCTGGGGCTGGGCACTGTTCTCTCTCCCTCCTCCCTGTGCTCAGGCTGCACACTGCCCACTCTTCCCCATTCCCCAGGCTCCAGCCACTGAATGTTAGGGCCATGCACCTCCCACCTTTCTCCCACTGGGCTCGGACTGTAGGGGGGTATGACTGGGGCTGCACAGTGCCTGCTGGGAAGGTGGTCTGCCCGTAGGAAGGCGCTTGGCTCCCATGGGCCCTGGGAAACAGGGGTGGGGCTGGGGATGGGGTGCTTGCCTCTCCCAGCCCTAAGTTCACCTGCCCACAATGGAGCCATCCCTACTAACAGCAGGGGAGGGAAGAGAACAAGGCAGCATGTGGTGGCTACACTCCCTCGTCTTTCCGCCCCCTCCTGTGAACAGAGATGGCTCCACCACTCAACCCTCCCTTCCCTTGCCTTGTGTGTCGATGTTTAAATGGTTTTGTTTGATCTACTCTCATTCAGCTTTACAGCTGGCACATCACCTTTAAAAAACAGAACTAAAATTACCATGGAAAATTGACACTGGTTTTGGCATTAGGTATGAGTTCTGGTAAAACAGTAAAGGGGAGGAATTAAATATGCGTTGAGGCCCCCTTAGTACTCCAGCACCTCAAACTCCCTTCAGACTTCATCTACCCTGGACTATGTTGCTCTGCATCTCTTTCTGCTTGTCCTTCAAACAATTTCAAAGCAACTTCCAATGCAGTGAAGGCACCAACATGTGAGAGATATCAACATGTTCCTCCTTGATCTCATCTATCTTACGTCATTTCTTTTCCATCAGGGAAATAACTGTTCCTATGAATGGCCAGTTATAACATTGGCATTTGTAAAATTTAGTTTCTACTGTAAGAGAAAGATGTATCAAAACAAATTATCCAAAAAAAAATTTGGAATGTATGGGAGGCAACCTTTTTATTTCAGAAGATGGAGAAAGATATGGAGAGGGGTTTGATTTTGACAAAGAGGGAGGAAGGGGTTGAGAATTTGAAGGTAAAAGGCAGCTTTTGTGAAAGCAACCATGAAATAGTAGAGGACATAGAATGGTGGGAGGGACAACAACAAAATAAAGACAATGCATTTCAGGAAGGCAGACTTCAGCAAACTCAGGGACTTGATAGATAAGGTCCCAGGGGATGCAAGTCTAAGAGTAAAAACAAGTGAAAACAGTTGTCAGTTTTTCAGAGAGACATTATTAAGGGTACAAGAACATACTATCACACTATCAAAACAAAAAGCAGTCAAGTAGCACTTTAAAGACTAGCAAAAGAGTTTATTAGGTGAGCTTTCGTGGGACAGACCCACTTCTTCAGACCACAGCCAGACCAGAACAGACTCAATATTTAAGACACAGAGAACCAAAAACAGTAAGAAGTGGGTCTGTCCCACAAAAGCTCACCTAATAAACTATTTTGCTAGTCTTTAAAGTGCTACTTGACTGCTTTTTGTTTTGATAGTGTATAGACTAGCACGGCTCCCTCTCTGTTACTGTACTATCACACTGTGTAAGCAGAATAGGAAGTATGGCAAGAGATCGCCCTGGTTTAACCAGAAGATCTTCAATTATCTAAAAATTAAATAAAGGTCCTACAAAAGTGGAGACTAGGTCAAATAACTAAGGATGAATATACTGAAATAACAAGTGCATAGAAACAAAATTAAAAAGCAAACAAAGAAGATCAGACTAACTAGAGACATAAAGGGTAACAAAAATATCCCATACATACATTACAAGCAAGAGGAAGACCAGGATAGGATAGGGCCATTACTCAAACTGGGCAGTGAGTAAACAACAGAAAATGGAACAGAATAACAGAAAAAATGACAGAAATTAAGTTTATAAGTAACAGTCAGCATGGCTACATCTACACTAGAGAGTTATGGCGCCAAAACCTTGGTTTTGTCGCCAAAACTCACAGAAAGTCTACACACAAAATGCATTTTGTTAACAGTCTGTTGACAAAACTGGGCACTTCTGCCAACAGTGCTCTGCCTCTCACCAATGAGCAATAAAATAATGCCTTTGTCAACCAAAAAAAGTTGCCTGGATGCTCCGGGGTCCCTCTGTTGACAGATAGGGTTTTTGGTTCAGCAGGCAGCCCTGTTTGCTGAACTGCTGGTTGGCCTCTCTGTCAAGAGAGTATCCAGGCAGTCCGGCCATTCTCTGTCAACAGAGCTGACAGCTCTTTCAATACACTTGTGTGTGGACACGATCTGTCGACAGTAGCTCTGCCAGATCTCTTCCAACATAACTTCTGTCGACAGATCACCGTAATGTAGACATAGCCCATGGTTTTCTCAAGAACAAATTACGTCAAACCAACCTGACAGCTTTCTTTGACAAGCCATATGGATGGGGTGAATTTGTAGATGTGGTATACCTAGGCTTTCATAAGGCTTTTGACACTCTCTCGCATGAGCTTCTCAAGAACAAATAGGGAAATACAACCTAGATGGAACTATTACAAGGTGGGTGCATAACTGATAGGAGAGTCATTCCCAGAGAATATCAACTGATAGTTCGTAGTCATGCTGGAAGGGGATAATTGGGGATGTCCCATGGGAATCAATTCCATGTCTGGTTCTATTCCATGTTTAGTGATTTAGACATAAGTGATTTAGATAACGGCATAGAGAGTACATTCACAAAGTTTGCAGACAATTCCAAGCTGGGAGGGGCTGCAAGGGGAGGACAGGGTTATACTCCAAAATGATCAGAATAAACTAGAGAAATGGTCTGAAGTAAATCAGAGTGAAATTCAATAAAGGCAAATGTGAAGTATTCCACTTAGAAACAATCAGTTGCACATATACAAAATGGGAAATGACAGTCTAGGAAGGAATACTGTGGAAAAGCATCTGGGGGCCATCATGACCACAAGCTAAATCGGAGTCAACAGTATAACACTGTTACAAAAAAGCAAACTTCATTCTAGGATGTATTAGCAGGTATGCTGTAAGAAAGACAAGAGAAGTAATTCTTCTACTCTATGACATGCTGATTAAGCCTCAGAGGGGGTTCTATCTCCAGTTCTGGGCACCACATTTCTGGAAAGATGCGGACAAATTGAAAAAAAGTCCACAGAAGAGCAACAAAAATTACTAAGGTTGTGTCTACACTACAAAATAACTTTGAAGTTGCTTAAGCTACTTCAAAGTAGAGCATTTACACACAAAATGCACCCTCTCTTACTTCGAAGTTAGGCTTCTCCCTACTTTGAAGTTAAAAATCTACACACAATTAGTTTTCAAGTGCATAAAAATTTTAAAAGGATAAGGGAAAAAATTGTTCTGCTGAACCTCAGAGGATAGGATAAGAAGCAATGGGCTTAAATTGTAGCAAGGCTGGTTTAAGTTTAACATTAGGAAATACTTCCTGGTCAGTTAAGCACTGGAATAAATTGCGTAGGGAGGCTATGGAATCCCCCTCATTGGAGATTTTGAAGAGCAAGTTAGACACACACCTGTCAGGGATGGTCTAGATCAGAGGTGGGCAAGATACGGCCCATGGGCCAGATCCCATCTGCCAAGCCATTTAAGCCAGCCCACAGCCAGCCCTAACACTGCTGAGGGGAGAGAGATTCAGGAGCTGCCCCTGTACCCACCATCCAGCAAAATCTCTCAGGTCTCATTGGCCAGTTTCACACACTGCCCCTGCCCCAAGCAAATTCTCTAAGCTTATATTGGCTAGTAACCGTCCAATGGGAACTGAGAGATTTTGCTGCGGGCAGGGACAGCATCCAAAACCAGCCAATGGGGACAGAGAAATTTTGCTGTGGGTAGGAGAAGTGCAGCACAATTTCTCAGCTCTGATTGTTTGGTTTCTGGCCAAAAGGAACTGAGAGATTTTGCTAAGGGCAGGGGCAGTGTGGGAAGCCTCTGCCCCCCACCCTCACACTCTGCCCCCAAATACAGAGAGCCACATTGAACAAGCAGTGGGCTGGGGCAGCTGCAGGCAGGGAAGCCTGCCGGAGTGTGCTGCTGGCCAGGAGATGCTTAGGTAAGCCAGAGCCTGCTTCTGGCACTGCATCTCAACTCCCTCCAGGGCCTGCAGCTGATCCTACACACACACACACCCAGGCCAGAATCCTTTCCTTCACTGTACATCCCCCCCCCTTGGACTCTGCACCCAATCCCCTGCCCTATCTCATCACCCTAATTCTCTGCAGCCTCCTCACCACCATATTACAACTCCCTCCCAGACTCTGCCCCCCAGTCCTACATCTTTCCCCCAGGCCAGAAACCTCTCCTACACCCATACCCCATCCTGGACCCTGGACCCCAATAGCCTGCTCCAGGTCACAGACCCCACCTTTAACCAAACCTCATTCTCAGATCCCTACATATCCTGCAACCTAGTCCACTTCCCTAAGCTCTTTTCTACTTCCGTACTCCATTCCAGACCTCACACATTTTCCATAGAAAAGTGCAGCCCTTGACCACTTACCAACATCTACGAGTGCCCCCCTCCATCCAAAATTATTGACCGCTCCTGGTCTAGGTGGTGCTTGGTCCTGCCACGAATGCAGGGGGCTGGTCTAGATGACACCCTGAGATCTCTTCCAGTCCTATGATTCTATAACAGGTGGTACATTAGAGTATCAGAGTATTGTGAATTGCAGAGAGCCATATGGGATCAAGAAGATAGCAGACATGATTGGTTAGCATTTGAAGGAAGTCAAGGTAATTGGACAAGTGCAGGGCTGAACACAAAGGTGAAAAGGACTGTCTACATCTGGGAATTCCTCAAGAGGCCATTCCACTGCTTCTGCCAGAGTAGCATGAAAGGGGCTTGAGTGGGGACAGAATTTATTCTAGCGTCTCTCAGAAAGGATTGGGGAAAGTAGGAGGAAATTGGTTGTATAGAAAAACCTGCTGCAAACCATATGATCCGATCACAGAAGCAAAGATATTGTGGTACGTCCAGTGTCCCTCATTGCTAAACAATTTCCAGATTTGTTCTGGTAGATATATCAAAACTGGAAAAATGTGAGTTTTGTGTAAGATGGCAAGACAGCTTGCCGTTATTTGCAGCAAGTATTTGGGGGAGTGATTGCATTCATCAAGTCTGTTAATGCTCTGGGTCATTGGGGCAGGGTAGAAATAGAGGCCATGTAACTCTTCTATCAACTCTTCTATAAACTGTGCGTGGATCATATTCCTGCTCAAATCCTGCATTAATTTACCAACTATTGCAGAGTAACAGGTGGAAGTATTAACATCCTTGCCATCCTCTTCTCCTTTGCATCTCTATTGACATCTGATTTCTGTTCTCTAATCAAAACCGCTGCCACTCACACTCTGCTCTGTTTTCCTAGTCTCATGTGCTCTGACTTTTTAGCCTGTATTTTGGCTGCTAAAGCACACTTTTAATTAGCATCTTATGGAGCTCTCAGCCTTTTTACCTCACTTTCGTCTCCAAGCAAAGCCACGTCTTCAGACATACACACAGCCTTCATGAATCGGTGAACCAAAACTTGGTCTTGAGGATGAATCCCTCTACATCCCTCTCACGCATGCTAGGAAGTCTGGGCCGCCTTACTATCTAGCCTCAGTAATTTTCCCTGCTGTTATTTCTATGGCACCTAAAGTTTACCAGATGTTAAAAAAACTGCAATTTTATTTGCTGTTCTTTGTGTCTAAGCACTCTCTGTGAACCACCAGTCTCATGAAGAGTTAATTTCATAACAAGATTTCCCTCCCCTCACCCCCACAACACTGGGTTTCAAAGTATCACAGTCGCTGAGTCATTGTGGTAGATTCAAACTTAACACAAACAGGTTTGCCATGACTTATTCTTAAAGCTTCTTGGAGGCAGGAAAGAATCAGACCTTACAGGTTTGTTATTAAGTCTGTAACAGCAGGTAAGCTGGTTTATCACAATTTAAAATATCCATCATATCCTTTCCTCTGAATCGTAAAACTGTTAGCGTATTGCGGGAGGTAAAGCACATGCCCTGCTGGTATATGCCTGAAGGATTCTAGGAATTAATTCTGCTCTAAAGAACTATTCCAGTTAGTCATGTGACTCAGCAGCTGAAACCGGGATCTTCCTGAAGTCACATGATGACGAGCTGAATCAGACTGCTTAAGCAGCAGGGAACACAAGAGACACCTTGTCAAAAGAAAAAAAAAAACCCATTCAGGGACACAGGCTATTAGCTGCTCAAAGGGAAAGTTACAGTGTGTTATTTGTTCTTGGCCAGCAAGCTGAAAGTAACTAACATTAACAGAGTTCATGTTATTTTTTAATTTGTCCTTGTTTTGCAAAAAAAGAAGAGGTATTTTCGACCACTATTTTTTATTTTTAGAATAATTACATAGTTCTTTAGCTTTGCAGCATGAGTATCACAGCTGTGACATCAGCACAGACATGAGCTCAAGATTGTAGGCTAATTTCACAAGACAATAAAATAAAACTTTGCATTTGCAATGCCTTTTTTCCTGTTGATAGAATGCTTTGCAAAGGTTCGAGAACGTTATCCTCATCACTCTATAGTCAAAGTGCATTTATAAAAGTGTTTACAATGCGATAATAAAAGTTTAATATTTGTTATAAGAATGTTACAGGCATGAGTAACGTGCTATAGATGTTTATGATCAACCTTATTTGTTCCTTGGATTTTAGAAAAATCTACAAGAACTAATGTTTCTTAAAACACTTATTTATTAACCCTTCAGCAACTATTTACAAATGCCACCTTAATATAAAGAGCTACTACCCATCCTTATGTGACACTGACAGACCCAGGTTGCTAGCCCCAGGGATAGAACCTGCAAGGAGAGGGTCGAAAGTCCTGCACTCTACCACATGAGCTAAAGGACAGCTGGCTCTCAACCAAGGCTATAGAGCAGAGACTTCACTCACCCCCCAGAAGAGGTCTCAGTGCCCCTGAGTACTACGCTTAATTTACAGGTGGAGCTACCAAGGCACAAGGGCTGCATCTACATTAGCAAGTTCTTTGAGAAAATCAGGCCCTTTTTCGAAAGAACATAGGCGTGTCCACACACAAAATGCACTCTTTCAATCCGAAATCAAAAGCGGTTCTTCTTCCGGAAGCCCTCTTCCACTCCCAGATCAGGAAGAGTGCCTCCTCTCAAAAGTGTCTTTCAAAAAAAGCATGTATAGATGCTCTGTGAGCCCTTTTTTTGAAACACCAGTCTTCATGGTGCCTGAAGTTTCAATCCCCAGCTCATTCTTTCAAAAGAGTGGGCGCTGTGTGGACACTCTCTGTTGAAAGAGCGGATCGATCTTTTGATCCGCTTTTTTGTGTGTGGGTGCTGCTTCTAATGTTCTACACAGGCAACATATTCAGAGCACTGAGCCAAGTATAATCCATTGTCATCTCTCCAAAAACATCAGAACAGTGATCCAAGTCAGACCAAAGGTCCAGCTAGCCCAGTAGCCTGTCCTCAGACAGTAGTCAGTGCCAGGTGCCCTAGAAGAAATGAACAAAAGGATCCATTCCATTTAACCCATTCCCAGCTTCTGGCAAAGTCTAGGGACACCATCCCTATCCATCCTGTCTAATAGCCACTTATAGACCTAACCTCCATGAATTTTTCTAATTCTTTTTTGAATGCTGTTACAGTCTTGGCCTTCTCAACATCCTCTGGCAAAGAGTTCCACAGGCTGAATTTGAGTCATGTGAAGAAATACTCCTTCTTGGTTATTTAAACCCGATGCCCATTAATTTCATTGAGTGCTCCCTATTTCTTGTGTTATGAGGAATAAATAACACTTCCTTATCTACTTTCTCTATACAGTCATGATTTTATAGCCCTCAGTCAGATCCCCCTTTGTCCTCTTTTTTCCAAGCTTAAAAGTTCCAGTCTTATTAACTCCTTCCCATACAGAAGCTGTTCCAGAACCCTCATGATTTTTGTTGCCCTTTTCAGCACCTTTTCCATTTCCAGTATAGCTTTTTTGAGACAAGGCAGCCACATCTGCACACAGCATTCAAAATGTGAGCATACTGTGGATTTACATTGGGGCAATGAGACATTTTCTGTCTTATCATATATCCCCTTCTTAATAATTCCCAACATTCTTTCTGCTTTTATGACTGCCACTGCACACTGAATGGACGTTTTCAGAGAACTGTCCACAATGACTCCAAGATCTTTTTCTTGAGTGGTAATTGCTAATTGAGATCCCATCATTTTAAATGTATGTATTCACTATCGTATATTTTGTGTCTGAGTGAGTTACCTCATAGCTGCAGTTGATGCTGATGTTAGAAATAACAATACCTTTTAAAATACCAAAGTATTGTTTCCTATATTTAAAATTCCTCCTCACATTCTTACCCTGAATGGATTTTCTCTTCCAGGGCAGATTATTTTCTATATGCTTTGCCGTTCATTTCCTCCAAAACAAATGGCATGTTTGAAAACAAAGGAAGCAACATTTTAACCACTTCATTGGCTGCCATGACAATCAGAGGACCATCAGTGACAAAGGGAAATAAATATATAAATAATCAATAAATAACAACAATAATAAAGAATGCCATCAATTGGCCTAGCCCTTGCTGAGTACCTGTGCAGGGCAGAAAATAAGGCTACGGCTTGAGTATTTTGCATGTGTCTGTCTTTAAACTAAGACAATAAGCCTGTTCAGAAGAAGAGGGAAATAAAAAAAAAAAAAGCAAAAGGCATCTAAGAAGGCATCTCTAAGCATTAGCTCCATGTACAGCCCCTCACAAGCCCCTCCAGCCCTTATTGGTTCATGTGTATTACTCATATCAAAACCAGCAGTCAATTTTTATTATGATTTTTATTCTTCACGTGAAGAAATCAATATGAAACATCAGGCACGCTGAAGCACAAAAGCCACAGTGTGTTTGAGGGTTAAAGAACAAAGCAAAACTCTAGCCTGGGAAAACCAGGGGATTTCCATGCCTGCTGGAATACAGTGACAGATTTAAACTTCAGAGGAAAAAAAGTCCTTGAAAGGATTTAGATTTTGAGCTTCCTGAGTCATATGAGCTTTCGTTTTCAAGGCTATTGATGAATCTTTCAAAAAAAAAAAAACTATGAAAGTGGATTCTGCTGTCTTAGTTGAAAGGAAAGAGGGTTAAAGAATATTCACTCTAAGGTCTCTCTTAAGAAGGAAAAGTCCCTGGAGGCAAAACAATAATTGGGTTTGACCTTCCGCAGTTAAGGAGGAGTTGGTAAAGACTAGGCTTAAACACAGCCCGACAACTGTGAGTTCCAATCAAATTCAGAAAGGGACGGAAATTGGATAAGCAAATTCCTTTTTGTTCATGACCCCGGTCCTACTTTCTTTTCCCCCTGCAGCCTGAGACATCAGAACCTTTCCTGTGTACCGTAAATCACTCGCCAGACAGCCCTAGCCTTTGAATAGCTGTCCTACATTACATTCATATCTTCCAGACAAGCAGCATTAGCGGTGCCTCTGTCTGCTTTGGAACAGCCACAACATTAAAAAGAGCACAGAAAGGCCAACTACAGCAGTGAAGGAGGAAGCACAGTTTCAATGTGGCATAAGTTAACCTCTCTTGGAATGTGGAAGAACCCTTCTTCACATGAGTAGGAGCAGCAACTTGCCCATGGAATGAAAGTTGGTTTGATTGTTGAATACCAAAACTTGCAAGCATCCCTGTGTGTCAGACACTACCAAAGATCAAATGTTTGTCTTCTTTAAATATGCTCTTGTGAATGGTATTCTGCCCCTCCCATTGCTGTGGGTAATGCGGTGTTTCCTATGTTGTGTTCCTTATGGCATGTGTATCCAGAATCAGTGTTCCTGGAAACTCATGGTGCAGCTGGAGGTACCCACATGCTTCGCACAACTTGCGCATGTCAGGACTCACTCATCACCATCGCTCAGCGGTCCAATGGCTGGCTCACTGCCATTCTGTTTGTCAATCTCTCATTATGTGTACAAATGAAATCCCACCCTGCCCCATCAACTGAGCGAGATGGATCAAAAAATTTGAAGCTAAACATTGTTACAAGGGCATTTTTACATTGAATCCATCAAGTAAAATCCAGGAGAGCAGGGGTTTTACTTAATTACTAGGGCCACCATAGTGAACATGGGGATGCCCTAAAACTTATTGAAAGGAGGGAAAGCAAAAGTATCACACACACGCACCATGTGCCCCATGAAAAAAGTACCAGCCCATGGTGAATTTTTCCACCTTAAATGTCCAATCAATTTCAAATGGTCACCCATGAAATCCAGCTGATGTAATTTGCAGTTATGACTCACTAGTGTTGAAGATCCAAAAGCAATATAGCACCGTCTGGAGACATTCCCAGTTTCAAACACTTGGAAAGACAAATTGGTTATTTTTAGGGTCTCATGAGAAACACAGATTAAGAAGTGGGGAAAAGGAAGGGAAGAGCAATATCCACATAGTATCTCAAGATTTATGTGGTTTCACTGTCTCCTGGGGGTTGACTGACAGCTGGGAATAGATAACGAGGTAAAGCGGCACTTTTCCTTTCGGTGAAACCAGGGCATCAGCTACAAACTACCACCCACTCCAACAAAGTTTGGGGAAGCTGGGCTCTGGATATGAACATCACAAGTCAAACTAGTCTCTCTCATGAGCTACAAGGACACCATTGCTAACCATACTGATCTTTGGGGAAGGTGATATTGGAATCAGATTTGGGATCTTAAATCTGCATCCCATGCACCTTCCAGTTCATTTCCCTCAACATGCTTCCAGTCATGTAAATCCAATCTCAGTTCAAATATACAAATGCTCCCATGTGCCACTCTTTCACAACCCTACTTCACAGATGGTGACCTCAAGAAGTATCCCAGTTGGATTATTTAAAATGCTGGCCTCCATATTCAGAAGACTTTGGTTAATTAATTCTAATTAGAGAATTGCAGCAGCTCAGGGGCCTCTTTTGTGCTCCGAACCGCCCTTTAGTAGACTCAGTCTTCTATTATGGGCTGCTCCTAGCTCAACAGGCATATAGCCAGAAGCCATAACAGATTGCAAAGTTAGAGGGAATACACAGACAGTGACAACTTCAGCAATACCAGATGATGTAAGACGTTACATACCTCCTATGCTGGGTCATGCACCTAGCATGGCCCTGCTGAAATATTAGCATAATAAAGGAGCGCCATCATATTAAATGGCAATTATTGTTTTTCACAGTAGTACACGTTTACTGCAGAGCCCAGGTTAGCTGGGAGATGTCAAAATCTATAAATACTATGAAGAGGAAGACTCTTCGTAAGTGATTCTTTTATATATTGATGGGGCTTGTATGATGGGCATGGGACTTTAGGCTGAAGTGTCCCTGAAAGGAAGTTCTGCTCTTGGTGTGATAGCATGACCACAGAAGATGCCAGCACATGGAGGGCATGCAGCCATATCAGCATCAGTTTTGAGGGCTCTTTGTCCTGCATATCTGAACTGTTAACTGCACTTGTTCTTCAAGGACGGGGGATTTTTGAACAAATCCCACACCAGCTTCTTTATAGTTCTATGTAATGTTTCTCCACTTTGCTCTCTTTTTCTCTTCCCAGGTGGGGACTGTGTTACTCCTTGCTGCAGAAGTCCTGTTGGTGGCATCCTTAAAGCAATTTCTAAATATGTGCATTGTCATCTTGCCATTTTTGATGCTTTCGAATGGTTTCCCCTATTTAGAATTTCCGGTGTGGCAAAATACTCTGAAGATCTTCCACAGTCATTCCCTTTGGGGTGAACTGTTCTGATCAATTTCAGTTGTACATGTCTATGAGCACTCCTTAAAGGAGACTGCACATAAGGACAGTGTTAAAAATTCCTTTTTTGCCAGTGACAATTCTGTGTCACCCAAATGTAATAGCTTGAAAAAAAACACATTGAGCCTATGTCCACACAGCAGCATTATTTCTGAATAAGTTATTTTGGAAGAGGCATTCCAGAATAGCTTATTTCAAAATAGTGCAGCTGCACACAAAATGCATTTCAAAATAGTACTCAGCAATTTTTAAATAGAGCATCCAGACACAATAAAACCTATTTCAAAATAGAGCCCTTGGACTCACAATAGCTTATTTCAAAATAGCCCCATTCCCTGTCTACAGAGTCCCTATTTTGAAATATCTGTTTTGAAACGGGTGCTATTCCTTATGGAATGATGTTTACCAAATTCAAAATAATGCACCTGCTATTTCGAAATTATTTTGAATAGTGGTTGTGTTGTGTAGATGCTCGCAAAGTTACTTCAAAATAGCAGTTGTTATTTCAAAATAGCTTTGGTGTGTAGGCATGCCCTGAGGTACGCCTTACTAGAGGGAATATCGACTCAGCTGCAGTCGATTTTCCTTAATTCGATTCAGCACGTCTAGTGAGGATGTGCTAAACTGAACTTACAGGTCACCCGTCAACTGTGGTACTCCTGGCCTCTCCCCCAGCCCATTAGGAGTGAAGTAAATCAATGGGAGTACAGGATTCCATCAGCCTTCCCTAGTGGAGAAGGTGCAGAAGCCCAAATTAAGGTATGTTGACTCCAGCTATGTAATTAACATAGCTGGAATTACATACCTTAATTCACTCTTCCCCTGTAGTGTACACTTGCCCAGAGACACACTCTCTCTTGCTTTCTGTGACACCTCTGCTAAGTTTCCCCATCTCTTCCCCTCATCCCCCTCAGAACTACCTCTCTTCCTCAGCCAGACATCCATGCTGGGAGAGTGATACCACGAGAGTCACACCACTGATTGCACTGGTAATAGTCACGTTCACACCAACTGTAGCAGTAAACTTTGTTTCAACTCTGACATTCAGTTCCTGTACAGTGAGTCATGATGGCGTATTATGCTCCTGTTAAGGGATACAAGATACAACAGCCAGTGCAGAAGGAATGAGTGATGCACAGGCAGAGTTGAGATGCATCAGGTGGAAAGAGGGGGTTTTGTCATTTTGGGTGCATAACAGCAGAGGAAGCACTACTAAAGTCTGAGTGCCAGTTTCCGTGTACTTTTGCAGAGAGAGAGTGAGCGAGAGAGAGAGAGTGGTAATTTATTTTACCATTTTAATACCATAGGAATTTTTAAAATAAATACGACAACTGTTTTCCCCACAAGTATTTGGCAGAGTGGAAATGACAAGTTTTGCCAATTTCAGTGTTTTAATGGTTCCAAAAAGGAGTGTACTCTATTTTGGAAGCCAGAGCACCAAAACAGGGGCAGAGAGGAGCATGGATCCCCCATTTGTTACCAGTCATAAGGACAAGTGACCGAGGCTGGGGACGGGAAGGAGCAGTGCAGGAGTGCAGCCTTGTAGGAAAGAGGTGGATGGGGTGCAATGGGGCCAGGATTCAGCCACTGGTGGCCCCTCATGGTTAGGAAGATTCCCCTGTCTCTGTTTGGAAGGTGATGAATAAAACTATCAGAGATGTCACAGGAACAGAACATTGTATCTCAAGGTGTTTCCCACTGTAGTGTTGCCTAAATTCCCTCTGACCCATCCTGCTGCAGGGAAGATTCTTCATTCAGGATAAAATCCGCTTAGGAATGGAAACTCGCATTCCTTCCCTCTGGCTCGGAGCTTTCTCTGAGATATGTGAGGGGATGGCCAAGAAGAACATCCATGCCTGAAAGAACAATGAAACAACCAAAATGAATTCCTGACGGGACCCCTCCCTATCAGCTTTCTGAGCGGGAAACCTCTCGGATGGAACAAGCCAGCTCACTGGAACAATTCCTTCCACATGTGGCCCAGCTCCAACAGATTTACTCCATGCTTCGTTTCTCTATGAAACTCAGCTGCTTGCTGAGGCTAAGTTTTATACCGGATGCTGGGGAGTGGTGGGACAATTAATAAAGTTAAATTTTTATTTAATTAATTCCCAAACACTTCAGGGTTCATTTTGCCAATAGCCAGGCTGCCCGAGCAGCCGTAGCCTCTGGGAGTGGTGCCAAATATGCTTATAACCAAAGAGTTTAACTGTCTAAGTGAAGCCTTTCTAAGTATAAAGCAACAAGTGCACTTCAGTAATTATCATTTAAATGCAATCCACATTGTCTAGGAAGGGAATTTACAAGGATCAGCACTTATCTAATCCCAATAGAAGAAAAAAGTTACACCCTGAAATGCACATCTGAGAACAATGGCTCTCTCTTTTGGGACCACACTGAGTCCTGGCATGTAAAAGATGCAGTCACATGGATGAATCCTCCACACGTGTGAATTGCCATAGCTGTGTTGACTGCAGTAGACCTGTGCTGTATCAGACCTTCAGTCTGGCACAAAGTGCCCAATTTAGCCCTAAATTTTCATTGATAAGCACGGAATATGTTTCGTGTGAAAAAAAAACATTTGTAAATGAAATCTTGTGAGTATGTGGCTGAATATGTATCTGCTGTGTGGAAGATATCTATGTTAACTGAGTTAATGCAGCTCAGAAACACATCTCTGTTCCTCCACCTTGCAAAACAGGATGATTTATTTAGGATGTCCTGAGGCTATCTGGGGTAATTAGTACATGCAAGGGTTTGTATTAGAATATTTGGTGGGTGAGTGGGGTAGGAATGAACATTACTTCTTTAGGCTACATCTACACTACAATATAAATTTGATTTTATGGAAATCGATTTTATAATGCCAGGTTTTATAAATTCGAATTTGAGTATCCTCACCTCCCCACGAAGTCCCCACAAAGTTGACTTAGTGCTGCCACACTGAACATCAACTATTGCAGCAGTGGATTGTGGGAAGCTACCCCACAGTTCCCTCAGCTCCATAGCATTCTGGGTTTTTTTGCTGATGCAGCATGGGGAAAAAATACCCCACAGGTGGTTGTGGGCATGTGATTTCATCTTCCCACACTGCATTGCCCTCACTCCCCTCCTGTGGAAAGCAAACGGCCATTTTTTCAGAAGGAAAGATAGAAAAGTAGGGAATCCCAGGTGAAGGAAAACCAAGTAGGCTTGTTTCAGACGGTGACTGAACCACATATACTGGTTGCTCAGCTGCTTTTCCCCCATAGAAAGAACACCTTTAGGTACAATTGTCAAACCATGTGCCTGTGCCATCTCAACTGGCCCTCCAGCCACTTTGCCCCATCTTGAAGCCACCTCTGCTTGTCTAGAATGGCATGACTTTTGTGTTATCAGACCAGCAGCACAGGCAGCAGACTGTCATACTGCCCTGAGATCGCCCAGGTCACTGTGTCATGTCAGCCAGCACTCCACCCACTTTTCCCAGAAATATCCTCCCTGAAAATATTACACGAACAGATTTCTGTTTGAGGAAAGAGTAGGACTGAGGAAGGTGCAAACTACACCATAACAACTACAGCCAACTGCCTTGGGCAGGGTAAAGCCTACACTGAAGGATTTTTGGCTTCCCACTTCACTACACAGACGTGTCCAGCATGGGGCATGGAGCTCGCCAAATTTCCACATGACAGAACACCTTTGGGTACAGCTTTTACATTATCAGCCAAGTAGCGTGCCAGGCAGGGGACTGTCATACTGCCCTGGGATCACCCTGGTGGCTGTGTCATGTCATCTGGCACTCCAGCTGCTCTCCCGCCCCCGGCTTGAAATGATAAACATCCTCCCTGAAAATATTACAGGAACAGATTACAGCTTGTGATATCTGCCCCCCCCCCACCCTACGATCTGCAAGGGGTGTCGAGGGGTGGGTGGAGGAGTATGCTGAAGGGCCAGTTGAAAGGGTCCTTCAGCAGGCTGCTCTGGCAGGGGGGCACCCTACAAAGGGTGTCATGGGGGTGCCAAATATCATAAGCTGTGAACTGTGGTGATGGCCAGCCCCTGAAATCTTTGTCACAGAGGGAGACTTCCCCCTGGCGACAGCCAGCTCACAAAAATCTTTCCCATCTTTGGAGCCCTCTCTGGCACAAGCCAGGACATGGTGCTGTCTGGCAGAATGGTCTGCACTGCCCCAGAGGCGCATGCTTTTACTGGATTGAAGGCTAGCCACATGATGTGGCTGGGCGTGAGATAGACCCTGACTGCATGGCGCCTGTGGGGAAGCAGGAGGCTGGCCCTGTACAGATCTGAACTGCAGAGCAGTTTCACGGTGTCACATACAAACACGACCCCCACAGCCTCGTAGCCACATGGTGAAATGGGGCAGGGGTTGGCACCAGTTCTGAAAAAAACACCTCAGCCTCTCCTGCTATATCCTGTATAGGGATAAGCCACCACTCTGTGTTGGGGCTATTTTTTCACAGGTAGATGCGATCGCCACACTGATAACAAAGAAAGGAGTTGCTCGGTCTCTCATGCAAGTATGACTCCCACAACCTATGCACCATGGGCTTCCTGGTGCTGAATTCAAATTCGCAGGCTTCCTGTTACCCAGTTCCACACACCTGGGCTACGTCTACACGTGCCCCAAACTTCGAAATGGCCATGCAAATGGCCATTTCGAAGTTTACTAATGAAGCGCTGAAATGCATATTCAGCGCTTCATTAGCATGCGGGCGGCAGCAGCGCTTCAAAATTGACGCACCTTGCCGCCTCGCGGCGCGTCCAGACGGGGCTCATTTTCGAAAGGGCCCTGCCTATTTCGAAGTCCCCTTATTCCCATGAGCTCATGGGAATAAGGGGACTTCGAAGTAGGTGGCTTCCTTTCGAAAAGGAGCCCCGTCTGGACGCACCGCGCGGCGGCAAGGTACGTCAATTTCGAAGCACTGCTGCCGCCCGCATGCTAATGAAGCGCTGAATATGCATTTCAGCACTTCATTAGTAAACTTCGAAATGGCCATTTGCGTGGCCATTTCGAAGTTTGGGGCACGTGTAGACACGGCCCTGGAGAGCAGTGGAGATGGAAGCAGCCAGAGCAGACAACCACAGGGCATTGTGGGATACTTACAGAACACCTCTGGAGGCCACTAAGGTTGATATGAAGACATGGTGTTTCCACACAATCTTTAATTTGCACTTTTAAATTCAAACTTGAAGCTATGCCAACTCGCTTTCTGAGTGTTATAATATCAACCTGAGCACTCCCTAAAATCAGCCTAATGGTATTTCCAGTGAAGACAGTGACATTGTAAAATTGAGCTAACTGACTTAAAATTGACTCTGTTGTGCAATGTAGACATGGCCATAATTTGCTCATTCCTGTCTTTATTCTTGCAAGGGCTGGGTAGGGGCTGGGGGGAGAGGAGGATATGGTCCCAGAGCCCCACTTCCCTTTCTGGATGTCAGCTCCACATTACAGCTATCACCTGAATGCCAGAAGGAGGAGACTGCCATTCACCCTGGGAAAATCTGTCCCCATGTGCAATCTTCCCACCACCCCTGGCAGTTCCATCCACCCACTGCAATATGCAGGCATGTGTTTGTATTAAGGGAAAGAGGGAACAGAAATGGAGTTATTTTAGGGTGACTGGGTAGGGAGCCACAGAAAAGCACCTGGTGAGTGACTTGCAAGGCAAGCTTCTCTCTACTGGACTGGAACAGCATTCCACAGGTGAAGAGCCTGACTGGTTAGCTGGGTTATGGCCAAGATCAGCATCCACAGAGCAGCAAGGGCAGAACGTGAGCCCTTGATTTTTCCTGTATGGATTTTTTGCAAGCAGACAGCCTCAGCAATTCTTTTACTTTCTAATTCCTACAGTGGGGCCTGAACTTACCGCAGTGCCACTCTGGTTTAATACATAATAAATTACAGAAAGAGTCATAACACAGACAATTGGGCCGTGTCTACACTAGCCCCTTTCTTTTGAAAAGGGCATGGTAATGATGAATTTCAGCAGATGCTAGTGAAGCGCTGCCGTGAATATACAGCACCACATTAGCATAATGGTGGCTGCACATGATTCGAAAGTGCCATTTTCAAAACACACTCCACCCATGTATCCAGGGGCCTTTCGAAAGGACTCCTGATTTCAAAAGCCCCTTCCTCCCAAAACCAAATAGGAAGAAGGGGCTTTTGAAAGCAGGGGGTCCTTTCGAAAGGCCCCCATCTACATGAGCAGCGTGCGTTTCAAAGGTGTCTCATTAGCATCTGCCGAAATCCCTCATTACCATGAGCCTTCTGAAAGGAGGGGCTAGTGTAGACACGGCCTTGTTGTCTTAATCAAGTCATCATATGGTAGGACTTGGTCATGCTGGTACTTAAGGTAAAACAAGAAATAGCTGTGACAACTATAAAAAAATTAGTCTGAAATATTTCTGGTCATTGCATGGTAACAGCTGGCAAATAGTCACTGTCTAGTGGTGACCAGTGAACAGAGTCACAAAAGGCCTATTAATCAGACAGACAATAAAATACCCACTGTACATATTAAATTACAGGTTCTACACAGTCCTCTCGTATTTGCTACCTAATATGGGTTACTAAAATGTTGCATAAGTCCATGTTTACTGATACCTTGGCATTCTCCCAAGCACATAGATATGGTGCCTGATGTAAAGAAACAAGTTAATTACATGTTTACCTAACAGACCAGACTCTGTCTCTTGGGTACATAATACAGTATCTGACGTTTCTTGGAAGGGGCATGCGGGGGGTGTCAGAAAGCAAAAAGTTTGACCAACTACTGTGTCTTAGAAGGAATGAGCTGTGGAGAGTTGGCCATGCAAAAGGGAAGGCAGGAAACAAATGGGCTAGGCAAATGACATAGGTGAGACACAGGGCTGCCAAAAGGGAGGTGGG
The DNA here is from genome assembly GCF_033958435.1 of Carettochelys insculpta. Classification (NCBI taxonomy): domain Eukaryota; kingdom Metazoa; phylum Chordata; order Testudines; family Carettochelyidae; genus Carettochelys; species Carettochelys insculpta. The sequence continues at coordinate 15,409,210 of NC_134145.1, read as the reverse complement.
CAAAAGGGACAGCTGCCCCAGGGCCAGGAGATTTAAAAGGGCCCAGGACTCCCAGCTGCCACTACCACAGCAACCAACAGAGCCCTTGGTCCTTTAGATCACCACCAGATCCCCAGGCAGCATGGCAAGGCAATGCTGAAGGGCAGGCTGAGGGAAGCTAGCCCCAGCCTCCCCTGCTTTTCATCCATGGCCCTGCCCCTTCTCAGGCTCCAGTGCTGGGTTCCCCCACACAACTTTGCCCAGCAGCCCACCGATTCCATCGGGAGCCCTGGTGAGACCACAGGTAGGTTGCCCGCAAACACTCTCTATGTGACACAAGGCTACCTATGCTAGACATGCTGCACTGCTGCAGTGTGCTGCTGTAGCATCTCTAAGGAAGATGCTCCATGCCAACAAGAGAAAGCTCTACTATCAGCATAATGAATCCACCTCCGCAAGAGGCAGTAGCTGTCCTGCCTACATAGTGTTCTCCACACCAGCACCTTAGGCCAGTGTAAGTTACGTTTCTTAATGAGTGGCTTATTCACACCCACAAGTGGCATAAGTTAAAACAAAGTAAGGATTAGAGTAGATCTGGCCCTAGTTCCAGTGCTCCCTTCCTTACAGGTACACCCACAGCTCACCTTGGTGAATGCTGTGGGAGATGCAAAAGGAAATCGGACTTTCAGATGGACCAGCTTGCCATAGCTAAACTATACGCAAAAGCCCATCTAAAACAAAGCAGAAATGATCTCACCACATAGCCCACAGGTTTAACATCAAATGGATCAAAATATTTGGTGGATTTTTTTGTTTGTACAGTGGATAAGGATTTGGGAGAATTCATGAAATCAGAAGCTATCATGGTTGGCTGAATTACCGAGTATCACTTGTTTCACAGATGTTGAGAGATTTGAAATTCTTTCTATTCTCAATACATTTTGTACAGGTAGAGCCTCTGTAGCCTGGCACTCTCCTGTCCAGCACCATCCATAATCCAGCATGAGTTTAGTTAGCTGGAAGACCACTTACTATGGGTATGGCCAAGTTTTCCGTAGTCCCTTAGTTTGTTTACAGCCACCCGGCCTGGCTCTCAGTGTTCTGTGATGTTATTTAGCTGTGATTTACCCCTAAATGTCTTCTAAGAGCCCAGTGAGCAGTGAATTGTTGGTAATGTGCTAGACAATATTGACTTTCCATGGTCTGGCAAATTCTCTCATTCAGTACTGGTCAGGTCCCCAGGGTGCCAGACGAAAGAGATTCAACCTGCACTGTGCTCATCGCAGTAGTATCTGCGTGCCTTCCAGTAGTGCGTTATACTGTGCAATCACAGTGATGGTGATTTAGCAGGACTGTTAAATACACAATGAGTTGATAGGAGAGCGCTCTTCCGTTAACTTTAGTACTGCACTTCTCCGAGAAGTGGAAGGTAAATTGATGCAGGAGAGCATCTCCTGCCTTCGTAGCATGGTGTAGACCAAATATTAGGTTGATGTAAGCTACCTCACTCAGGAGGGGGCAATTTTTTCACAACCCTAAGCAATGTATCCTAAATCAACTTTAGCAGCAGGGCAGACCAGGCCCTGGTGGCATGAGAAACAGCAGATGTAAGTGAGTCACACTTTTTTCCTCTCATCCTCTCCTCAAAGGGAGAGTTGTTTGTGCCACGTAATATTTTCTTCTGTGCCGCTTAGGTGTTTTGGATTGTACACTCTGCTCCCTGTTCATGTTAGACAAGGTAGGTTGGAGGAGTGTGCTTGGCATGTGGAGTAGAAAATGGTATGTGTGTGGCACCACTTCATTGTTCTGGGAAATTTTTCCTTTGTCTTGGACTAGGTCCTGCCCTCTCCCCTGAAGATCCATTCTCCACATAATCATCCCCTTATTCACCTTAATTACTTTTTTTTTTTTTTGGAGGGTTGAAGGCCAGAAGAGGGGATTCAGAAAAGATCTCTTTCAGGACGCACTCTCCATCTGAATAAAGGTTGTAGTTATTTGATGATACCCTGTATGGGCTCCAGTGTGGGTGGTAGGCAGTGGTTTTTTCGTGCCGATACTCGCTGGTACTGAGTATCGGCACCTTGGCAGCCTCAGCCATGGGATTGGCTGCGGAGGGCAGGGAGCTGGCTGAGTACTGGCTCCTCCTTTTTTATAAAAAAAAGCACTGGTGGTAGGTGACAAGTAAGGTGTGTAACTGGGAGGGGAAGGGAGTTATTTCTGTACTGAAGCAGGTTCCCTTGGGATTATTTGGGTGGTTTGTTCCCTGATGTGATCTACTTCCATGGTCAAATGTCGTTGTGTGGTGAAGGCAGTTCTGACATGTCAAGGTGTAGGCCCAGTGGTAACATCTAATGCTTAATCATGAAAAGATGCAGACACCTGCTTAACTTTACACAGATGAGTACTTTCATGGGAGGTTAAGATAAACAGCTGAATAAATCTTTGCAACATCAGACCTGGAATGCCACATTAGAACAACAGACATAGAGCAAAATCCTGGCTCTTTTGAACTAAATAGAAGAACTTCCATTGACTCCAGACAGGGCCAGGATTTCACCCTCCCTGCTGTAAGACTCCTTGTTCTGTCATTACCAATCCCCAGAGCTGAGCAACTGGCAATAAATTCCCTTTAAAACTGCCATGATCCCTTACAGAGTACCAAAAGCTACATTTCTCTTCTTCCTTAATTTACAACATAAAATGCTAAGGCTCTGAACCTCTGATCTATGACAACTAAACAGCTATTTCTGTAGCGAAATTTTCCATTCTGAACTAGAAACAGGCTTAAAAACTGGTTAATATTTTACCAAAACTAGGGCCTTTGTTGCTTTTGAAAATTGCAGAATTAAGCAGTTTCACACTAAAACAAACCTGTCCTGCTCCACTTACTCTCGTTCCTGGGGACTCTCCTGTTACCTGTGTTTTCCCCTGCCTATTGCTTGGCATCTCTAGGAAACCATTAGACCAGGCATGTCCAACCCGCAGCCCACGGGCCGCATGCAGCCCTGGACAGCTAGTAATGCGGCCCCACAAGATCGTAAACTTTTAACATTATTATGTGATTTATATACATTAACTATATTATATATTTTATATGCGGCCCAAGACAATTCCTCTTCACTCAATGCGGCCCAGGCAAGCCAAAAGGTTGGACACCCGTGCATTAGACCTTCCATCAAGAAGAATAACAGTGCTCAAATGTCATAGTTCTATAGCTTAGATGGTCTGGGGACCCTTGCATTAGGTTCATACCTTCTTATTCTATGCACCCCCATCTCTTCCAAACATCTAATTGCTCTAGACTTCTCAGTCTTGGATCATTGTGAAAGCCTAGTGGACCAGGAATTACTGCTCTTCTATAGAAACTTCCGGTCCCTGGTCAGGAATGGTACTGTGCCCTTAAAATACATACAGTATCACGTACCACTCCCAATGGGACACCATTTCCCATCCTGAATCTTGGAGACACTGGACAAAGGAGGAGATGGATAGGAATCTGAAGTGCAGTGACAATCTAGTACCTGCAATCCAGTTGCTTTTTTCAATCCATTGCATAGGGCTACGGGGGCAATTCATTCTTACTGTTCTACTTGATCTTACCCAAGTACTTCCTTTTTGCTGCCTTTTTTGCTTTGCATTATGGCTTCCCTTTGACTTTGATTCTTTTGTTAAGGTTTATTATTCTGCCTTCTAAACATCCCACCCACAAGACTTCAGCTAAAATAAAAAAGATTAGATAGTTGCAAAGTATTCAGTGAAAGAGAACAACAATTTTTACAGGGGCTTTCAATTAAACTGTACAAATTAAAATGAGTTTGTATTGGCAAAGGCCTCTCTTGATCTGTTAATATCAAGGAAGATCAAATTATCCATGTTCTTTGTAAAGCAGCAGTTGTTTTAACGGGGAAGAAAGCCAAGACAGCTGTTAGCTAGTTCAATGTAAAATACTGACTGCAACATACCAACACAAGCAGTCAGGGATTTGGCCAAGTTGCCAGTTCAACTCACCAAACATTATCAATACTGTTTTAAAGAGTATGACAAACAGCAATAATTTAGTTGTATCACAGGGGCAAAAAAATTCATTTCAACTCATCTTCATCTGTGGTGTTTTTAACTGACTAAGCAGCACAGGCTACATAATGCTTCACTTGGAAAGGAGACCTTCCGAGGCAATTAGTTTTTAACGTGAATCTGATGATCCTGTTCAGTGTTTAAGCTTTAGTGGAGGAGAATCTGGCCATGTTTAGTTTGGATGCAATATCTGCCTCACTGACAAAGGAAGAGCCAAGAGATTTCAACAACTTTTCAAGAGGGCTCATTTCAAGCTATTCAAACAAATGTTTTTTTTTTCTCACAAAACCTGTAGCATTCCCAGGAAGAGAAATCATGATGCAGTTCCCTGCTCTTCCGTCAAACAGGATTAAAGGCAGCATGCCTAGTAGTTAGATTAGGGGACTAAAACAGACTCCTGACTTGATCTGACCACATGTTCTTCTTCAAGATGCTTGACTTCTCTTGCATCTCATTTTCCCCTTTGAACTCACTTTCCACACATGGTTTGGTGGAAGGCTTTTCCAAATTTGCAGATGAAAGCAAACTAAGTACAAAGGTGTGAATTCTGCTCTCATTTCTACCTGTGCATATGCACCCACTGAAGTAAATGAGACTGAGCTGGTGCCACTACTACCTCTCTAGTCTGGCACTCTTTTGTCCAGGAACATCCATAATCCAGCATGATTTTAGTTAGCCAGATGATCACATATAATGGGTGTGGCCAAGTTTCCTGTGGTCCCATAAAGTTTGCTTGCAGCCACCAGTCCTGGCTGTCTGTGTTCTGTGCTGTTATTTAGCTGTAATTTACCCCTAAATGTCTTCTAAGATCCCAGTAAGCAGTGGAAGTGTCGGTAACGCTGCTAGACATTACTGACCTCCCATAGTCTGACAAACTCTTTTGTTAGCCACCGGTCAGGTCCCAAGGGTGCCGGAATAGAGAGGTTCAACCTATATTATCAAGTTCTCAAAAAGAGAATGTGCATAGTGGCTTTTAACTCAGATTCTGTGATGCGGACACATGTCAGAAACAAACTTGACTAACAAAGGCTCTTGATGGATTAGGCAAGCTCACTGAACTCCCTTTATTAGGTTTTGTTTTTGTGGGGTTTTTTTGTTTGTGTTTTTTTTTAATCCTGGCTTTCAGAAGCATTTATTTTTCCCCTGTGGTTTCAAGGTATTTAACCTGCTTTATCGATCAGACTCATACTCCCAGCTAACTCTCATGTTTTTATATTTTAAAGAATAATTCTCTGTGCAGAACTATTCTGTATTTCTTGTCTTTTCTTGTTGCGCAAAAGCCTCTGACACAAAATAATGTCTTTATTCCTGTGGCACTCAGAAGCACAAACTAATAATTTTATATGCTAAAATGTGCTTTTGGCAGAAAGCTTTAAAAAAAAACTAGCTCAAAACTGCTGATGCAGCCCCAGACTTTAGGCACTTAAATCTCACCGCTTGGAAAAGCAAGCAATTCCTGTAGCTAGCAGATTCTCTATACCTTCCCTCAGCCTCAACTTCAGGGAATCAACGGGATTTTATCTAATACCTTGCTTTGGGTGGGGGATCATATCCTCAGAAGATGTTAAGGAGAACCATTGAACTGACTTCACAGTGTGATAGCAGCCAGTACACCTGAAGATTAGTAAAGACACAAATTGGTCATATAAGGCTTGAATCTAAAGAGTTGGGCAAAACTTTCATTGACGTCAGTGAGAGCAGCATTGAATCCTGATAGCTAACCCATAATAGTTTCAAGTCTTTTCTTGCCTGAGCCACAAAGAATTTGATGTAGCTTGAATTACAGAAACAATTAGAAGAATCAACCCAGAGAAAATTTGCATGTTAACGCCTCCATTTAGGTCAAATTGCTTTGGGAACATTTTGAGGTTGGATTAATGTATGTACATACCCGGCCCTCCCTTACTATCTGGGAGAGATGTTTGGAAATGTGCTGCTGTTCCCACACTCAAACTGTGCTCACCCATTTCATGAACTCCACCTTTCAAGAGAGGTTTGAGAGAGGGAGGTAACTCCAAGACAGAAATGAATATACGTTTGCAGGGCTAGCTAATGAATTAAAATGAGAATGAGGTGAGGTAAATGCAATAGGCAAAACCAGTTACAGAGATGAGGTAATAATAAAGTAGGCTTCTTTTGTTCATCTGTGGAAGGCAAAGGGATTCGGACAGGGAATCACCCCAATATGAAATTAACAATTTTTACTCCACCAGAATTTATAGTTAAATAATCTTATCCCACCAGTAGTTGCCAAAGGGGAATCACAACTGAGTAGGTGTGTTTCCAGAGGGATTGAGCCAGGATCAGTTCTAGTCCCACTCCTACTTACTACTTTTTTATCAATAATCTGGATATTAAACATAAAAGCAGTGCTGATTTAATTTGAAGATTGCGCAAAGATGGACAGAGTGATGAATAATGATAAGGAAAAGGCAATCAGGCAGAATGATCTGGGAATGTGCGACAGGGGATGAACCACCTGATTTTTATATTTCCCTCTAGGGCACCTGGCACTGGCCACTTCCAGTAGACAAGATAGTTTAGAGTATCCTTTGGTCTGAACTAATATGGCCATTCCTATGTTCTTATGGATGACTTGGACCCACTCAAACAAAAGGCTTTTTAATCTCTCTTTAGCATTGGTGTGACTACTTGAATACTGTGTTCAGTTCTGGTGCCCACAATTCAAGAACAATGTTGGTGCAATGGACAAGATTTGGGGGAGGGCCGCAAGAGTGATTGAAAGATTAGAAAAATATCTTATAGCGCTTGAGCTCTTTGGCTCTGTTTAGCATAAAGAAATGGTTAAAGGTGACGATTATTTTCTGTAAGTACCTGTATGAGGAACAAATATTTAATAATGAGCTCTTCAGTATTGCAGAGAAACGTATAACACAATCAAATGGCTAGAAGCCAAGCTACATAAATTCGGACTGGAAATAAGGCAGAGTGAGAGTAATTAACCCTTGGAACAATTTACCAAAGATACATGTATTCATGCTTTTCTAGAAGATCTGCTCTAGAAATTGCTTTGGGAAAGTTACGGGGCCTGGGTTATACGGAAGCTCAGACTAGATGATCATAAGCAGGTTAATATCTCTTTGCAAGATTAGATCCTTGAACTCTATGAATACTATGCTACCAAATGCAAAGCGAAGGCCTACAAAATGGAGTAGTGACTCTGACAAGAAGTCACAGTGGATAAGCCACTCAATATGAGCTCCCAGTGTGATGCTGTGACAAAAAGGGTTCATGCTTTTCTGGGATATGTACATAAACTCCATCACCAGAACGGACCACTGTGATCATCTACTGTGGCCTCCTGTATAACACATATATTAAAAATCATTGTATGCTCTTAAATCTAGCAGAGAAAGACACTGTAAAAACCAATGAAGCCAGACAGCGATGGGTGTTAACCACTGGAACAAACTTCCAAGGGAAGTGGTGAACTCGCCAGCTCTTGACTTCTTGGCTTTAGGCTTAATACAGGAGTAATGGTCACATAAAGCTGTATTATATAGGAGGTCTCTTAGATAATATTCAAAGGTCTCTTCTGGCTTTAAATCTTTTCAGTCTATGAACATGACGGAAAACCCACTTTCTACTCGAAGAAAATGAACTTGAGGTGAGAACCCACAAATCTGGCTATTTCCCTGTGTGATGGGCTATGTAAATCAGTTAATAGAGCCTGAGAGGCCAATTAACATGCTGTACCCGGAAGGAAAACCAGGCATAACTGATCACAAAAACAAGCTGGCCAGTTAGAGGATGGCTAGTAGAAAGAGATGGAGCTTGTAGCAGAAAGGGACTGCAGGGAGAGAGTCTGCAGTCACTCCCTAGAAGCACAAGGTCTGTGAAGATGGAGCCGGGGAAACGAGTCAGCCCTGGGATCCCTGATTCAGTAGAACACTCTGGCTAGCAGCCAGGAAAGATTAAGTCTCCACTAGAAATGGAGCAGGCTCCGGTGGTAAGTTGTGATAAAAGGGCAGGCTTTGGACATTGGTTTGAGGGTGTACTTCTTCTAGCCTGGGGTTTTTGATTTCTGCTGCTGATGGATTGCATACTTCCATTTCCAAAAGAGGTGTGTGGTTATGTGTGGTTCATTACTCTGAGGCTCTACTCTATCCATTTTCCTCAGCATGAAAGAAGCCACACATTTTTATATCTAATGTCCCCTTACACTTGCAAATACTTGTTCAAAGAAAGGACAGAACAGGATACAAGATTATCCCAGAATTCACTAGGCCAGTTGGCCCTTCCTAAAGTTCTCCCTCCCTGGAAGTTTCAGCATTCCAATGATATCTCCAGGAGAGTCTTCTCTTTACAAAATTTAGGTAATCCAATCAATGAAGAGAAGAAATACCATGTGACTTAGGCAACTATTCACATGTGAAAGGGCAAGGCTGTCCACATGGATTATTCAACAGGCTGTTATGGATAGCAGAAGCTCAAGGCTAGATCATAAGCTAACAAAAATGGGTTACATTTGTCAAACAAATTGTTCATTGAAAATTACTTGATCATTTCAACACTGTGGCTGCTTCTACACATGCCACCTCCCGTTGGAAGTGGCAGGGTAAGGAGGCAATTTGAACCATGCTAATGAGGTGCTAACATGCATATTCAGCACCTCATTAGCATAACGGTGGCTGCACAAATTTCAAAGTACAGACTTCAAATTGGAGATTGACAGCACCCCACTTCGACATTCCATTGCTCCCACAGAACTAGATCGGAGTAAGTAGCATAGTGGTACAATTTATATGAGTAGACAAGCCACTTCACTGGGATGGCTGTATGTCAGCTTGCACCCCCATTGGTAATAGGAAATATCCTAATACAAAAAACTAAATCTACCATTGGGTCTACAGTTACTCAAGTACTAAAAGAACCAAGTACTTGATGGGTCCATTAAAGAAGTCAAAGCTGTCTTTGCAGTAGCGGTCTCTCCCTCATTTGCTGCATGCCACCCAGCACACCAGCTCTTGCTAGTTACAAGCAATATGAAGCAATGGGATTCCATTGATGGCCACTTACAGAGGGACAGGAAAAGTGATCGGCTTCCTCAGCCACTAATCATTTTCTGCAAAATCTGAACCTGCTTTCCACCAGTGTCAAGGCATGACGAAGTGTACCAAGTTGCAGAGTGCAATCATCACAGCCTTACCAAATTCAAGAGCCAGTATGGGAAATTTCATGGTCATTGCATTTTTTTTTATCTTGACTTTCCTAGTTTCAGATATTTAAATCCTTAAATTTCACAGTGCTGTAACAAAGCGTGAATAGGTATTTAAAAATGGCAAAATATAAACACATGAAACCTATGACTATGCTCCTCATCCTAACACACCACTCTTCTGAGCTGGCTTTGTGGTGGTGCTGCCTTCAGAGCTGAGTGCCTGGACAGCAGCAACTGTTCTCCAGCCACCCTGCTCTGAACACAGAAGAAATATGGGTGGCAATCAATATTCCTTCTAAACTTTTCTATCCACATGTGGATTTTTTTCATGCATGTGCGGTCAAAGAGACAAAAGTTTTGCCATGGCAAATGCCAGTGTGAACAGTGATACACACACACACCTCACAGAGCTGGAAGGGACCTTGGAAGGTCATCGAGTCCAGTCGCCTGCACTCACAGCAGGGTCTATCACCGTCCTGGACAAATTTTTTTAAAAATCTATTTGCCTTGGGTCCCGAAATGGCCCCTTCAAGGACTGAACTCACAACCCTGGGTTTAACAGGCCAATGATCTGTGTTATCAACAGGCATGCTCTCCTACCATCAATGTGAATACTGCTCATTGAGGGTGGAACTATTTTGTTGCAAAAGAGCCAACAAACAGTGGCTACACTGCTTAACTTTTAGCAACACCACTGTGTCAGTACGGCTGTGTCATCTGAAAGCTGTGTAATACAGCAAAGCCTAAAGCTTCTGGCAGCATAACTATGTCAGTTACAACAAGAAGTCTTGTGGCACCTTATAGACTAACAGATATTTTGGAGCATAAGCTTTTGTGGGCAAAGACCCACTTCATCAGATGTATGAGTCGGGGGGTGGTTTCAGAGGGGTATTTTAAAAAGTGGGGTCCCAGTAAAAGGGAGGGCCGGCACTTGAGAATTTCCCCCACCTCTCATGTGTACCCGACCCCAAACAGACTCAAACCTTTGACCTCTGGAGCTTAGAGACATGAGCCTCAACAGTTTGAGCTAAAAGCTGCCTCTGAGCTAAGGCTGTTGAGGAGACCTAGGCTGCTACTACACTACCTTTGTCAAATCAGAGCGACCATGGTGCTGAGCTTATTCGAAGCAAGCTAATGAGGTGCCGACATGCACATTCAGCGCCTCATTAGCATAATGGCAGCCGTGCGAACAAACGTTGATTTTCAGATTGACAGTGAAGATTGGGGCAGCTTCAAAACAAGCACCCCACTTCGACATTCCCTTACTCCCGCAGAACTAGAACAGAGTAAGGGAACATCGCAGCAGGGTGCTTATTTCAAAGCTGCCCCCATCTTCACTGTCAATCTGAAAATCGAAGCTGGTTCACAGGGCTGCCATTATGCTAATGAGGGATTGAATATGCACATTAGCACCTCATTAGCTTGCTTCAATTTTCTTCATTATCATGGCCCCTCCGACAGGACCATGGTAGTGTAGCAGCAGCCTCATCCTTTCTCTATGTAAGCAGTCAAAATGCCATTAGATGGGACAGTGAACCACAGCCAGTGGATGTTGGGGGGTAACACATGATCTTAACAAATATAGCTAAGTCGGTAAAACTTTCTAGCATACACCATGCTTCAGGTTTTATCTAAAGAAACACGTTGCTAGCCCCAGTAATGGAAACCCTGGAAAAAGTGAATCATAGTGACTGAAATACCAGAAGGTAAAAAGAAGCCTAAAATCATTATTTTTAAAAATCTTGTGATATTTTTAAATCAGTTGTGATATTTTGGGGGTTGACACAATGTTTAACTCTCAGGTCTGATAATATTGAAGGAGATTTTCTATCTGCAAACCAGACTGAGTTTAGTTTTAGAACTATCTAGTAATATTTATTTCAGTCTTCAGCTTTGTATTTTCCTCATTTTTACACACTTCATTTTGCACAAATTTTAGAAACTCAAGGCCTGATTCTCCATAACCTGCACCTTGGCTAGTATTTCACACTGCTGCAGGTGTTGTTTTGGTAGCATTTCATACCCTTTTTGCCTTACTTCTGACTTTCAAGGACTCTGCAAGATGTAGAACACGAGAGATTCAAGGGTACAGACTAGTTTAGAACCCAGGTATGCAGCAGAAATATAAAGAGTGCATCATTATTATCTAAATCCCATACTTTTGCATCAGACTTAGAAACAACATCAAGAATATAAGAGATAGCCTGATCAAGTCAGAAGAACCAGGTAACCATAACTCTGACCAGGGAGGCATTTCTGGGTTATCTAAAACTCCCAAAATGATCAAAGCCACCCCTCATCCTTCTTATCCACTGCAGAGAGCAAAACCTGCCCTATCAGTGCCAACCAGACTGTTGTTTGTTTTTGTTGTGTATGTTGCTAAGTAACAGGACTGTTTTTGCTTATTTCCCTCCCTTGGGTTATTTCACAACACTTTGTAATACATATTGCTCTTCTTGGTTGCACATCTGGTTTGGATTTTAGATTTCAGAACCCCCCACTGCAAACTGAGATTTTAGTTTTCATATCTACCATTGAGGCAATCTGCATCAAATATCCCACCTCAGCATCAGCCACACAAAAGTATTGTGCCAGTGAAACATTTAACCCTCTCAAGACTCTATTATATATTAATCAGGAGAGCTCTTCTATTCTAGCTGAATTTTGGAAGTAGAGAATGTGTAAACCCTGTCTCTAGTTTACTGGAATAAATTAGCAGCCCGTATCATAAGCCTAGTATCTGGACCCAAGATTACCCATTTCTTTAAGATGTTAAATTTGATGGGAGCCTGTTATGCTCATAAATGCTAGCAAAGAAACAGCAGTCTGATGTCTTAATTGACCATCTTCCCAGCAGATGTTAGGCAATTTCTTTCAAGACTGCTGGGCTTTTTCTTTTCCCCCATGAGAAACTGCTCAAAGAAAAGCAAACTAGCACCACAAAGGCTACCCTGTGCTCTGGAAAATTGGTGTTGCAGGACAACAGGAGCCCCCAAAACATGTTTTGGAGCAGCCAAGGAGTTTCTGGTCCTGAAATGAAATGAAGACCCCATTACAGCAGCTAATCAATGCTCCAGCTCAGAACATTCCAGAACTTTGGGCTACATCAGATCCAAAATGGAATTTTGCTGTTCAGGCCTTGTATCTGTTGCAATGCCATTGAGTTGCGAAAGTAGACCTGGAAGAATTTGTCCCTCACCATGCATCTTTACACAACAACCTCCATAAACAGGAGATGCATTGATGGTAGTTAGTTATCTGCTACCAATTATCACCTCTCTGCTGCTACTGCTTAATCAAATTATAATAATTACCAGATCCTCACAAGAGACAATTTTTAATTTATTTTAGGGTAGATTCATTCTCTTTCTCACTCTCACTCTCACACACACACCCAACACAAGTGGCCAGAGAGCACCTCAGGCATACGTCATGTGTGTCAGACCCCATGTACGCTAGTGCAGAAAGAAAGGAGCTACATTTCACTGTCCCCGGAATGCCTTAATACCCCTCTTGCTCTCTTGACACCATTTAAGGGTTATTTTCTAATGAAACTTTCAGTGTGTACGTGATCCAGTACTCAGTCCAAGCTGGTTGCGACATGCAGAAGCATGGCAGTCAAGGCAAGCTTATACGCCTCATTCTTCTGTAATCACACTGGCCGTGTCTACACGTGCCCCAAACTTCGAAATGGCCATGCAAATGGCCATTTCGAAGTTTACTAATGAAGCGCTGAAATGCATATTCAGCGCTTCATTAGCATGCGGGCAGCAGCGGCGCTTCGAAATTGACGCTCCTTGCCGCCGCGCGGCACGTCCAGATGGGGCTCCTTTTCGAAAGGACGCCGCCTACTTCGAAGTCCCCTTATTCCCATGAGCTCACAGCTCACAGTCCCCTTATTCCCAGCTACCACAAAAGTATGCCTTTCTGAGCTCATGGGAATAAGGGGACTTCAAAGTAGGAGGCGTCCTTTCGAAAAGGAGCCCCGTCTGGACGCGCCGCGCGGCGGCAAGGAGCGTCAATTTCGAAGCGCGGCTGCTGCCCGCATGCTAATGAAGCGCTGAATATGCATTTCAGCGCTTCATTAGTAAACTTTGAAATGGCCATTTGCATGGCCATTTCGAAGTTTGGGGCACACGTGTAGACGTAGCCACTGTGTATATTGGGTTACCATTAACAATTTCCCAACAAAACTAGGAACTTATGTGTAATTTCATCAGCTGGACCACAGACAATACAGATGTAAAATGTCTCCTCTCAATGCAAACCTGACAGCTTCTGAAAAAAAAATCTACAGCCATGTGGTCAGCTTTCTACACAGCACACTGTTTAGTGCTAATTTGGAAGATCAGAAGACTGAGATGGAGGTTCTTGAGTGTTCCCTTGGACAAGAAGATGGTGGCAAACATCAGCACCTCAAAGGCCTGAAGAGGGCAAGTCAAAAGAATAAGGATGTTCAGTGATTCAAGCTGGGGATTGGCAGCCAGAATCAGTAAACAACTTCGTAAATGACCCATTTTACAGATCAGTATGACCATGCTTTGCTACCACAAAAGGAGATGAGTGGCTTAAAACACTTTGATGTACCCACATGTAAAGGCACTACTGAAATAAGTTTTATGGATGGGGAAGTGAACCAAGTACCCAATAGCGTCTTGATACCATTGAAAGTGCATACCAAAGAAGCCAGCCACTGATTTTTTTAAAAAAAGAAAGTTTGTGGGGAGGGAGAACTTTGAGGAGTACATGCAATAAGAGAACCCGAGCTGAAAAGAATTCAGAAGTAGTCTAAAATGTCAATACATTGGAACAAGCTACCGAAGTACTCTCTTTTTGAAGATTTGGGAACAAAGATCGTATGCCTTTCTGGAAGATATCTTTCAATAAAACAAAAAAGGAATTGATAGAGGAATCAATACTGGAGTAACCAGTGACCTCATTATACAACAGGTCCAAACCTGCTGACAAGGGGGTGAAGGGGGAGCAAGGGGACAGTTGCCTCAGGGCCCAACTTTTCAAAGGGAGCATTTTCAAAGCTATTTTGGCAGTGGTGGCAGATGGAGCTCAGATACCCTTTGAAATGCCACAGCAGTGCTGCTCTGCATGGCTGTGAGGGAGGGCAGGGGGCCCAACACTGTGATCTGAGTGATGCTAAGGATGCCCTAGGCTCTGCACAGTCTGCCTTTGGCTCCACCCCTTCCGGAGCATGGGGCTGGGCCACCCACACACACTTTGCCCCAGGGCCCAATGAAGAGGTCACACTGGACCTCCAGGCTTTAAAAATCTGTGAGCTGGTTTTGTCAGTTTGTTATGTATAACATCTGGATTCCAGCTGTGGTGCCCTCTCAAAAGATATTGTAGGGTTTGTTTATTGACTAGTGCCTGAAAACCAAACTGAACCACTGCCTAACTTCAATGGCTATGCTTACCACCACTGGAATCATACCAAGCCGTGTGAAAGGACTGTAACAGCACTATAGATACCCACCACCACAGGAATGTAAGATGTCTAGTACATGATCTCTCCCAGTCTGAAGTTGCTCACTAAAAACTATGGGGGTCGTGCAACCATCTCACAGAGTCAAGGCAGAATATACCTGAAACTGAACCAAGATTCAAGAATCTGGGTAAACTAGGGGAAAATTCTCATCTGAATTCAAACTGTCAAACTCAGAATCACCACAGCTGGAAACATGTTGGATAAGACAGTGCAGGAAATAAGCTAGCAATTAGAGAGGAATGAGCTGAATGGACTGACTGATCAATCTTTCACTCTCTGTCTACCTGATTGTCATCTTCTGCTAGGTGAAACTCACAGATGGAAAAATGTCTCCAGTTTTGCTCTGCAGGCAAAAGACATTTTACAATGCTGTTGCCTGGGGTGGTGTAAAGTCCGATTATGCTTAAAGCCCTAAACATAGAAAAATAGAGAAAAAATTAGTTAAAGTATACCTACAGTGGAAACCTCATGCCTGTGTACCGGATGTGCATGAAGAGACCAGAGCTCTGCTTCCTCTATTGTGGGTTTATTTACAAGTTAAGAAGGGCAATACTATTTAGGAGTTGTACATGCACCTTTCCAGGTGGCAGTATATGCATCTTCACAGGGCTAGCTGATCGTTGTCAGCCAACACCAGCCTTTAGCTTCCTATCCAGGCATAGTTGTCTATTAATATTTATGGAACAAATAGACAACCTGATCCTTTTCCCACTGGAGCCTCTGCCAAATCTTCCATTGTCTTCATTGAGAACAGGATGAGAGCTATAGCCGGCTCTGTTCAAGTCACGTTCATGAGGCTGGAGTTGGCCTGATACTACTAACTTTAATTGAACATATACTTCTAATTTTTTCCAGTTGCTTTCCTTTGGATCCTGTACTCAGAAGAGATGATGAATGTCCATGGGAAGGTGTAATGGGAGCGGTGGGCAGAGCTGGCCCAGCGGCGCCTGGGTGGGGCACAAAGCAACATGCTGATAGCAGGGCCTGGCCCATAGGAAGTGGATGCTCTTTTCAATTAGAGCCCAGAGCCCTAAAGGCACAGGTCTGGTGGTGGGTAGCTACTAAAATTCTTCTGGGGCTCAACCCCATTCCCTCTCAGAGTTGGATTGTCCTGTCTTGTAAGGGAAAAATGGAAGGGGGCAACCGCAGATTTTTGCTTCTCTGTTCTGCAGATTTTAGCTTTCCATAGGGATAGGAACCCTGGTCTGTCATGAGCCAAGAGCTGGACTGCAGCAGGGAAGGGGGACTCCCCATTATGCTGGCTTTCTTTTCTGGTAGGTGTGCTAACACAGCTCAGTGGCAGACCTAGAGGGGACTCAGAGGGAGGCTGTCTAGCTCCCAGTATAATTGTCTCCCTGTGGAAATCCAGATGAAGAGAAGAGGGCAATGTTTGGAGAGAGGCACCTCGTGCTCCACTTTCTCCCACCTTCAGAGAGTTACAGCAGAAATCTGCTGCACTCTTGTGTGGGAGCATCCTTGGGGAAGGGAGCTGGGGGGCTGGGGCAACAATGAAGAAACAGCAACTCTCTTCCCACTTTTGTGTGCAGTTTGCCAGGAGAAAATCAAGGGGTTTTCTTGCATGGCAGAAGCACCTTGAGGCCTCAGAAGAGATCAGAGCTGCTCGGAGCAACATAAAACAAATAGCATAATCCCTACTCTGGAGAGCCCCACCTAATCTCTGTGAAAGATCCAAAGTAAACCACAGTGCTGGGCTCTGACCCAACTCTCCTCCACCTTCCCCCGCCTCATCTTTTGGATGTTTTGGGAGGTCTCAGAGGTGAATGTAATTTGGTGCGCCCTGGTGCGCAGCTCCTGCAAGTGCTGGCTGAGCTGCCACAAAAGCCAGCAGGAGCTATTAAAGAGCTGGCAGGGATTTGGGTTGCAGTAGGACAGTACTTGCAAGACACTTTAAGTTACTTTCGCTCCTGGGAAGTCTTCATAAGATTGAGCCAAATCTTTCTCTCTTTGATTGCATAATAAATCCAGAATAACTCAGAGGGTAGCACTGCTGGTTACAGGCTCTTTCCCCTTTTTTTGTTCTGGTACGGGCCATTCATTCATTCCTTCTGCAACCTTGCCCACAGTCTTTCACCCATTCCTCCTGGGGATGTTTTCAACCACCCCCCTGCCCAGAATGCTAGCCTCATGATGGAGCGATCTCGTTGGGACCTTTCAGAGAAGCACACCGCTTCTTTGCTTACCCTGTTCACAAAGGCACTTGGTGCTATGGGTCATTTTAAACCTCTTACCCAGGACACGCTTAGCCACTTCTTACCTGTTTTTTTAGGTGCCAGTTTGCTCAGTGCAGCACTAGATAAAGGCAACTCAGTGATGGTGGGAGATTGGTGTCATTGATGAAAGCAGGGTAAGGAGGACAGCTGGATAGATTTGGACAAACAGGAGCGTGAGGGAAGGTAGATGGGAAGAGATTGCAGTAATCTAGGGAGAGATTATGAGCCCCTAGACACATAGATACAGAAAACAAAAACACATGGGACACAGACTTAAATCTCAAACTTTTCTGTTAGTCTATAAGGTGCCACAGGACCCTTCGTTGCTGAGACTTAAATCTGGAATTACAGATAACTAATTCTAGATGGACTTAACAGAAGTCTGAAATACTCTGCGCCAGATGTACATTTGAGGCACATGCAGCAAGATGTGTTATTCAGAACACACTGTACGCCAACCACTTTGGCTAGAAGAGGCATCAGAGCCAACACTATGTGCTGGAGCTGCAGAGTACTGAATGTTCATTTAATACACATGTTTATGGAATGCATACATGTTTGGGTGAAGTGCTTCTCAGTGCTTATACGACCTTGGACAGCAATGTCCTCTTAGCTCTGAGGATTTTTGTATTAGGAAATATAAGGATTGTGTAAGTAACAGAATTAGGGCAAGAGTACAGCTGTTCCACATATTGTTGTTCCCAGCGTAAAAATTCTGCCCTTTGCTATTCCAGACAAAACTCAAAGTCCCAAGACTTAGATTTATTTGTTTTAAATGCATGAGTGCTCAAGAGTTCCTTTCCATCCTGCTCTTCTCTAGGTCTGCGCTGGCATGAGAAATCCCCTCACAAGTCCCTTATGAATATTGCTAAACTGCAGTGTCTCTCTGGCCATTGTCTTCCTTGGAGAAGCCACGCTGATAGCAAATACCAACATATCCACCAGGAAAGATGTCAAAGCCCTCTTTCAGCCAGGGAAGGTTTTTCCTTCATCATCCTCGGCCTAGAAGGTCCCAGGTAATTCAGCCTGGAACTTTAGTAAGGTCCTGCCATTGACTTTGTCATTTTTTAAAGCAGATTTCAACCCCTGCTTCATTGGATCTTGACTTATCAAGTTTGGGTGTCACAAAACTTTTCCAGGTAGGAGGAAAGGCAGTTTCGAGAAACAAACAATTTGCATTGCTGACCTTCACCTCTGGTTGCTATATGGATTTGGTTTGTATTCATGGCTGTACGTGTATATTTAGGGAAAAGCCACATCGTTCAACCAGTTGTATGGGACCAGAGTACAAAGAGAAACTCGATTAGTGTTTTAGGTTGTGACATCCTGCAAGCCAAAGGGTTTGAAAATAGAGCCAAGTCAATTGCATACAGCCAAGCTATTAACCAAAACACAAGCCCAGCCACTGGAAGTGATTATATGCACATGAAAAGAAAATATATAAAATAATACAATACATACAGTTCTTGTAACCTCTAAGAATTGATGCCAGAATATTCTTGCTGGCTTGGTCCTTCCCTGGCTCAGCCTCCTCAGTGTGGATTGAGCAGAGCCAGACTCATGCTTAGGTTTCCATCACGTTAACCCTCCGCAAAGGTCATAGTGCCAACTTTCATAGGACTCCAAGACCTACATTTCCTGTGAGCCCCAAGGGATACTTTGTTCTAGCAGCTTGCTAGATGAATACATGATTTATTGCTCCTGCTTATAGAAGATGCTATAGCTGCTCATGGAAGAAAGAAGTCAATTAAATTTAAAGATTAGGAATCTCAGGGTGTGTCTACACTAGGAACTAACTAGGTGCTAGTAGTAGTTACGTGCTACTTCGAAGTAGCCAGTAGAGCATCTACATGCGTTTTCCCTTACTTTGAAGTTAACTTAGAGGTGAGGGAGCCCAACTTCGAAGACCTAACTCCATTCCATTCAAAGTAGGGTGTATGTAGACACTCAACTTGAAGCCTATTACTTCAAAGTTGTACTTCAAAGTAAGCAACTTCGAAGTTATTTTTGTAGTGTAGACACAGCCTCAGAGAAACATTACAAGAGATTCACAGGGATGTCAATTCAGATATTTTTAAGGGAGGGAGGCAAATTCTGGTCCCCGCTCTCCCCATGCTGACAAAGACCCCAAGTCTTCCTTGGCCAAAGAGTCTACCTTCTTTCTAGCCCCAATACTATACTTCCTCTGTACCCTATTTCCTGTATTCCAATTCACAAGACCATTTGGCTCAGCAGTCCCTCCATCTGAATGGAGTCAAATTTTAGTAGCCCTGCCACTACACAGCAACTGAACCACTCCGCCAGCAGAGGTACTAATTTAGTATAGGACTACAGCTTAAAAAGGATTTTTGCCAGGGGCCCTGCACCCCAACACTGTAGCCTATGGAGTTTTCAGCATGTGAAAGAACCTGCACTTAATTGTCATCAACTCCTAAAATTGTGCACCTTACACAGACATAGGCTACGTCTACACGTGAAGCCTACATCCAAGTAGCCTATTTCGATGTCGCCACATCGATATAGGCTATTTCGATGAATAGCGTCTACACATCCTCCAGGGCCGGCAACGTCGATGTTCAACTTCGACGTTGCACAGCCCAACATCGAAATAGGTGCAGCGAGGGAACGTCTACACGCCCAAGTAGCACACATCGAAATAGGGATGCCAGGCACAGCTGCACACAGGGTCACAGGGCGGACTAGCGCTTCCGGGGCAACAGCTAGCCGCTCCCTTAAAGGGCCCCTCCCAGACACACTCAGCCTGCACAGCACGCGGTCTGAGGAGCCATAGGCACACAGACCCCTGGCGCCGCAGTCATGGACCCCCAGCAGCAGCAGCAGCAGCAGCAGCAGCAGCAGCAGCAGCAGCAGCAGCTAGAGGTCCACCCAGCCCTCCCGGCAGGAGCAGGGCTTGCCCTGACCCATGCCATGTGGGAGGCAGCTGAGCACCTCCTTGCCCCAGGGGAGGAGATGCCCCCAGGGCAGCAGGGCTCAACCCCTACCCCTGCAGCACCCCGCCCCACCCCCCGCCTCACACGCCGGAGGCTGTGGAGCTACCCCACCAGCACCGACTGGTGGGAGCAGCTGGTGCTTGGGGACTGGGACGACGACCACTGGCTCAGGAACTTCAGGATGACCCGGCAGACATTCCTGGAGCTGTGTCAGTGGCTCACCCCCGCACTCAGGCACCAGGACACTGCCATGCGGCGTGCCCTGACAGTGCAGAAACGGGTTGGCATCGTTGTCTGGAAGCTGGCCACTCCGGACAGCTACCGATCCGTGGGCCAGCAGTTTGGTGTCGGCAAGGCCACCGTCGGGGCTGTCTTCATGGAGGTAAGCGAACCCACAGGGGGAGGGCAGGGCAGGGGAGGGGAGGCCAGGGCAGGGCAGGGCAGGGCAGGGCAGGGGGGCCAGGGCAGGGCAGGGGGGCCAGAGCAGGGCAGGGCAGGGCAGGGCACGGCAGGGCCACGCACACCCTGCTCACCCCTCATTGGGGCTGTCCCATGTGCTTTCTCTGCAGGTTGTGCGTGCCATCAACGCCATGCTCCTGCACAGGCTCGTGAGGCTGGGGGACCCAGATGCCACCATCGCAGCCTTTGCCACCCTGGGCTTCCCCAACTGCTTCGGGGCTCTGGATGGAACTCACATCCCCATCCGCGCCCCGCATCACAGTGGAGGACGATACCTCAATCGAAAGGGCTACCATTCTGTCGTCCTCCAGGCCTTGGTGGACAGCCGGGGACGTTTCCAGGACATTTATGTGGGCTGGCCTGGCAGCACCCACGACGCCCGGGTTTTCCGGAACTCGGGCCTGTGCCGCTGGCTGGAGGCGAGGACCTACATCCCCCAGCGGGAGATCCCTCTGGGGGACACCACCATGCCCTTCTGCATCATCGCAGATGTGGCCTACCCCCTCCGGCCGTGGCTCATGCACCCCTACACGGGCCATCTCTCCGCTAGCCAGGAGCGCTTCAACCAGCGCCTGAACCGTGCGCGCCAGGTGGTGGAGCGCTCATTTGGCCGCCTGAAGGGACGCTGGAGATGTCTCCTGACCCGCCTGGATGCGGACCCCAAAAACATCCCCCAGATTGTGGGTGCCTGCTGCGCCCTGCACAATTTGGTCGAGAGCAAGGGGGAGACCTTTCTCCAGGGCTGGGCTGCGGAGGCTGGCAGGGCACACGTCCAGCCACCTGCTGCCCCCAGTCGGCAGGTGGACCCCGAGGGGACCCGGGTCCGGGAGGCCCTGCGGGCCCACTTCGACGAACAGGCTGCGGGGTGAACTCTGCCCAGGCCCCCTACTGCCCGCCCCTTCCTCCCCCACACTCCTGCCCCAACGCCCACACCATGGAGCACCCCACCGCCCCCCCGCACTTGTCCTGGACAAATGACAGCACGCACTTGTGGCTGAACGTAAATTTTTTTTTCTTTCCGAAACTTTTTTTTTTCTTTCCGAAATTTTTTTTTTGATGTAAATAAATATATGTGAACCACAAACAGAAAACGAGGTACAAACGTTCAAGAAAAGCAATATGTACAAAAATAAAACAATCCAAAGAAACAACTGTCTGCCATAAATAATAAAAAGAAAACCAGGGAGGATAAAGGGGAGAACTATTTACATGGTGGGGACAGGGCAAACGGGGGGACGAAAAAAACAGCGTCCAACTATATACAAGGGTGGGGGCCACGTCCCGGGCCCCTCGCCCCTATAGCCCGGCACTGGGCGTGGCCGGCCGGGAGCCCCGCCGCGCTTGCAGCCTGGTCCGTGGCTGGGTGGGAGCGGGCTGGACCGGAAGGTATGGGGGCCGGCGAGTGTCAGGTGGCTCCAGGGGTCCCTCGGTGCTCTGGCCCTCGCCGGTGGGTGGCGGGGCGACGGCGGACGGGACGGCGACGGGCGGAGCAGCTGGTGTTGGGGCTGCAGGAGCAGGCAGGGCGGGCGATGTTTCGGCCGGTGCGGCATCGGGGGCCAGGTAGTCCACCAGGCGGTTAAATGTGTCCATGTAGGCACCCCATGCCTCCTGGCGCCAGGCCAGCGCCTGCTCCTGCAGCTGGAGGTGCTGCTTCGCGACCTCCAGCTGCCGACGGTGGATGGCCAGCAGCTGGGGGTCCGTCGCCGTCGGCGGTTGTAGGCGCGGGGTCTGCCGTCTAGCCCGCCGTGGGGCCGGTCGGTCCTCGGCCGAGGGACTGCCCTGAAGCGATGGTCCCGGAGGGCTCTCTGGGACGACTGACGCCTTGCCAGCGCTCTCTTCCGGTCCTTCCGATGGTGCAGGTGCAGGACACAGGAGAGGAGGGGGGGAAGAAGAATGGAGACAGGTGTTAGTGTGGGCCCCGAGCCGTGGCCTTTGTCCGCCCAGCCCTGTGCTGCAGGTTCCCCATCCCCGTCCCCGGGAGATGCTGCTGTGATGGATGGGGTTCAGGGGTCCCCCTGCACTGCACCCCGTCCCCTGGTGGGAGCGACTCTCACTTCACCCCGCAGGGTCTGAGAGCAGGAGAGGTTTCTTAGGCCACAGATGCCCAGTTTCTGCCAGGAGTGACAGCACCAGCTGTCGGAAGAGACAGTCCTTCCAACCCGTCGTGGGGAGAAGACCCCAAGGGGGGCCCCTCTGGGATGCAGCTTTCCCCCTCCTCAGGCTGGCTGCCTACCAGCTCTCCCTTCCCCTAGCCTCTACCTGTGGGCCCCGCCCTCGCCCCCCAATTCCAAGCCAGCTCGGCTCCTCCCTCCTGTTTGTTCAGGGCAGAGGTGTCACCTGCCAGCTGTAGCCCCAGGATCCTCCTTTGCCCCTGGGAGCTATTCGGCTCTTGTTGCTCATATGTAGCCTGAGTCTCCCTTTGGCACTCCCCCCACTCCATCACATGCTGCTGCTGCGGGGTGTCCCACCCCCTCCTCCCGGGGGCCCCTCGAGGTTCCGCTCCCCCCTGGCCCGGGGATGGGGCATGGCACTGTCATGCAGGGTGGGGGGGGGCAGGGGCTGATGCAGTGCTGTGAGGGCCATGGCCCTGGTGTCCTTGGGGCCATGGCCATGTGAGCATGTGGGGGGCCCTGGACACATATCTCTTACCCCCGCCCCTCAAGCCCAGGGGTGTCCACCAGAGAGGGGTACCTACCTGTCGGTCCGCTCCCACGGTCCGGAGATCCCCGGGGGGCGGAGGCCCTGCTGCTGCTCCGGGATGGCAGGAGGAGGATCTGCAGGCTGGATTCTGCGGAGGAGGAGCGCCCCTCCTCCTCCTCCTCCTCCTCCTGCCGCGATGTCCCGGGGGTGGCCTCCGGGGGGGGGCCCCCGGGGTGCGGGGCTTGCCTCCGGGGCAGACTCCGTCTGCAGGGCCTGCTGGGGCTCATCGGCCGAGGTGTCAAGGGTGGCCGGACGGGAGGAGGTGTGCCGGGGGCCCAGGATGTCCCTGAGCTCCCTGTAAAAGGGGCAAGTGACGGGGGCGGCCCCAGATCGGCTGGCCGCATCCCGGGCCCGGGAGTAACCCTGCCACAGCTCCTTGACCTTACTCCTGACGTGGTCAGGAGTGCGGGCAGGGTGACCCCGGGCAGCCAAGCCGTCAGCCAGCCGAGCGAACGCATCCGCGTTCCGCCTCTTGCTCCCCATTACCTGGAGCACCTCCTCCTCGCTCCAGAGCCCCAGCAGGTCCCTCAGCTCGGCCTCCGTCCAGGAGGGGCCCCGCTGCCGCTTGCCAGCCTGGCTGCCCCTCTGGCTGGGCTGGCTGCCCTGGCTCCCCTTGGGGGGAGTCCCCTGGGGGCGCTGGGGGGGCTGCCGGGCAGCCATCGCAGCTGGCTGGGTCGCTGAGGGTGGTGCAGGCTAGCCGCGTGTGCAGGCTGCAGCCTGCACGTTCCCTCAGCTTCCTGCAGAGGCAGGGAGGGGGAGGGGACCTTTAAGGGGCCGCTCCACGCGGCCACCAGTGAGCTGAGGGGCTGGAGAGAGCGTCTCTCAACCCCCCAGCTGATGGCCGCCATGGAGGACCCGGCAATTTCAATGTTGCGAGACGCGGATCGTCTACACGGTCCCTACTTCGACGTTGAACATCGAAGTAGGGCGCTATTCCGATCCCCTCATGAGGTTAGTGACTTCGACGTCTCGCCGCCTAACGTCGAAGTTAACTTCGAAATAGCGCCCGACGCTTGTAGCTGCGACGGGCGCTATTTCGAAGTTAGTGCCGCTACTTCGAAGTAGCGTGCACGTGTAGACACAGCTATAGAAAAGAAAAGCCCAGGATTTGTGTGTGATCCACACGCAAAGGGTGTTTGGCCTGAAATGTGGGTCTTTAGCTCTTTAAAGACAAATTGGAATCCTCTGCTGTACATCCATTTACTTAATTACACTTGGTAGGAAATTTAAACCTCACTGAACCATTGGATCACTTTACAAAAATCAACACAAATTAAATATGAGCATTTCTTGGAGCTATACTGGATGTTAATAAAGTACTTCTCAGTGCAAAAATCTGATCCCTTTTGTAGTGACTTGCTGTTGCCCAAAGATAAAAAGATCTGTTTTACCCAATTTACTACCTTTTTTGGATTATTAAAAAGCAGAGCCACTTAAAATCCCTTTAGAAAGTGCTTCAACATTAGCTTTATTAGTTTACTACATTTTCGGACAATAATGGGGATATTTTAAAATCATAGGTGACAATGTGCTGACCTGTTTTACATGGGTATTTTGTAGATTTTTTTTAAAGACAGCTTTCAAATACCCACACAATGTCCACTTACAAAACAAATGTATTCACCTCAATAATCAAGGTGAAGTTGACAGAAAACTAACTCATAACAGATCCAGGCTATGTACAACACTCCAACAGTGGAATCAACAATGATTATTAAAGAGAAATTTTCACTTCTACCTTACCTGTTTTTTTAACCATATGCATTTTTCAAGTTTTGTATTTCATTCAACATGCTTAGCAGCTGAAATGAAACCAGCCACTTTCACTTTCTGTTCACAGTCCATTTAATGTGTGTCCTAATGTGGCAACAAAATTCAAACAAGGACATGCAAGATTAACTGTGCAATTTTCATTTTAAAAACTTCATTAGGACATTTTGACAGCATTGATATGTAAAAGACTTCTATGTTTGGCAAAGCCCAAAGGTTGGCTATTAAATTACTGATGATGAGCCTTGAAGAATGCTATTTTTCAAACGTAAGGCTGCCTAGAATACAAAAAGTGTTCTGAAAGGATGAGAATGGCTCTAAGCAAAATGAACAGCTGGTGTAAGCAGCATAATTCCATAGATATACACCAGTGGTGGCTGAGAATTTTTCCTTTTTTCACTATGTTCTCTCTCCAGGCCCATATTAATACCGCAGCAGCTACAAATCTCACCTGAGGTTGGGCCCAGTTCTGCTAGCTTCTATACATACACATAACAAGAAACAGCCACCGTCCTGAAGAGCAGTCATTCTAAGTAGACAAAATAGGCAAAGGAGTGGGAGAAGCAAAGCATGACCATACCCATTTCAAAGCCATGGAATCAAGGGGAGAGAGAAATTAAGGCCTTGCTTTCAAAGAGTCTGAGAACCTATAAACATACATGACTGGTGATAGCATTCTTGGGGGGAGTGTCCCATGCCAATGTTCCCTCTACTCTTTTCCATGCATGTGTGGACTTTTTCCATGCATGTGTGGAATAATTTATGTTCACTGAGGCATGTGTGAATGTGCACCACCGATAAAAACAAACATCTACCTGTGGGCATTCTGCTAATTAGCTGGGTAGCATCTGACTCTCTCCTAAGATGCTGTCCAAGCACACAGCTTACAGGAAACACTGCCTGACACTCATGTATACAAGCAGCTTCTGACCAGGGAACTGCCTGTCTTCCTGCTCTCCCCATTCACAGATTTGGAGAAGCGGAGTCTGCCACACATCACTTAATACACATACAAGACCTGTCCCCCAAGCCCATGTCACTCTGTCCCCTTCCTGATCTGGGTGCCAGCAGACACAGAGTCTCAGGCTCTCCCTTCCCTATCTGCCATCACTTCAGGGACCCTCCCCCCCCCCCCGCCGCTTTCTCCTCCTGGAATCTGCCTTCCCTCACACACAATCTCTACCTTTCCCCCAGGACTCTCGCCTCATCACAATAAACATCATCCTCTGCTCAGTGCTGTGCCAGCTCCATCACTTCGATCTCTCAGGAAGCCCCTAGACAGGAAGGACCTTCCTTCCTCAGCTTCCTCTGTGGCCAGCCCCAGACACAACTCTGCAGTCTTCCTGCTCAGTGAAGCCTCCTGCAACCATACTGCTCAAACTTCAGTCTTCCCAGGAAGCACCACTTAGAAGCCAGCGCCTCTGCTGGAACTGAGGAGTCTAGTACCAGCTGCCAGTATTCTAGCACACAACCTTTCTCCTGCAAGGCCTTCACTCCTGACCTGCCTCTTCCCGTCCCCGCTCCACCCACATGCTACCTCTTCCCACCCAGTTCCATCCTTTCCCCCAAATACACCCCATTTCACTTCTCCACCTCACCCCCCCAGCACAGCCTGCATGCCACTACACAGCTGATCATGACAGGCAAGGCCCCTAGGGTAGGTGGGAGAAGGGGGAGCAGATCACTGGTGGGTGCTAAGTACCTGCTGATTTTTTTCCATGGGTGCTACAGGATTGACACACCCACAGATTCAGCATCTATGTCATGCAGGAAATTTGTGACAGAAACAAGACTTGAACCCAGATTTCCTAAATCTCAGCTGAGTGTAGTATAGCTTTTCAGCTCTAGATATGCTAATTTTGCTGTGACTTGACTTAGACCCTTGTCCTCTGAGTGGAGCATAGGTCATCTGCAAGTCTTCTTCACATCACTCTGTCTTGGGACAAAACTTCTAGCTGACCTCAGGAGTTACCCCAGTTGCTGTCCTTCAATGTCAGTCCATCTTCTGCACATTGTCTGAGGTCTTCCTCTTTTGCATTTTCCTTGTGGGTTCCATGTGAGAGCTTGACAGACTATGCTGGATGATGGTTTTCTGAGAGTGTTGCCTGGCCATCCCTACTTTCCTCTCTTGATTTGAACATCAAGTGGTTCTTGTCCTGGTCTGTTCCAAGTAGGAACACCCAATAAACAACTGTATAACCCCTTGGCTATGCAGTTGTACATACCCGAAAGCAGATGTCACTGTTCAAAAGAGAACACATTTTCTTATTTCCCAGTTGATCGGTGCAGGAATTGGAATTTCTACTTTGTGAGACATACTACAATGTCTAAATGTTTGTGTTCCAAACTGGAGCAAAATCAAAAACTCACCCTCACCAGATTTGGCCATTTTGTCGACAAACCCACAGAGCATCCAGATTCCCAAGGGTGTTCTGTCGAGAGAATGCAGCACTTTTGTTGGCAGCTGTACACTCTTGCCACGAGGAAGAATGCCTCTGTCCACAGAGATCTGTTGACAAAAAGCTGGTCTGGACATTCAGTGGTTTGGATGTTCGGGAGGGTAGGGGGCGGTGTCTGTCGACAGAGAGGGCTTCCAGGACACCCAACAACCTTGTCTGCTGTGCTTCCAGTTGGCTGTTTTGCCAATAGAGCAGCCAGCTAGTCCAGCCACTCTGTTGACAGAGTGGATTGTTCTTTTGATCTGCCCTGTGGCCTGGCTGCAACCTGTCACCAGAAGGTATCTTCCAACAAAAACTTCTGTTGACAAATTGCTCTAATCTAAACATAGCGTATGAGTGATACCTGAACCATGCACACAGCGTAGTTTGCCAAGATCAGAGGAGTGTACCATGTTTCACCTTTTGCTCTAAATTACCTCATTTTAACAGTGTGTCAAAATCCTAATTTTTAAAAAAAAAAGAAATCTCGGTTTTCATGAATCGTTTGGTGTGCAAGACTATTTAACTACAATTTGTGAACAGTGGAGTCTGGTTTGTACTTAAGCATTAGGAAACAGTGTATCAGGAGATACATCGCCAGCTATTGGTTTTATGCTTTCTTTCTATCTCACTCACCACCTTACCTGCAAGAGTAGGAATGCAATAGATGTGGGAACCACCACAGTTTCAGGTGTCCCACCTCACTCTCAAACCAGAGTGATTTCTAAACTATACCCCGCCACGAGCTACTCTCACTTGTGGATCTGAAGCCGCGTCTACACGTGCATGCTATTTCGAAGTAGCAGCGGCAACTTTGAAATAGCTCCCGTCACGTCTACACGTGTTGGGCACTATTTCGAAGTTGAAATCGACGTTAGGCAGCGAGACATCGAAGTCGCTAACCCCATGAGGGGATGGGAATAGCGCCCTACTTCGACGTTCAACGTCAAAGTAGGGAACGTGTAGACGATCCGCGTCCCGCAACATCGAAATAGCAGGGTCCTCCATGGCGGCCATCAGCTGGGGGTTTGAGAGACGCTCTCTCTCCAGCCCCTGCGGGGCTCTATGGTCACCGTGTGCAGCAGCCCGTAGCCCAGGGCTTCTGGCTGCTGCTGCTGCTGCAGCTGGGGATCCATGCTGCATGCACAGGGTCTGCAACTAGTTGTCAGCTCTGTGTATCTTGTGCTGTTTAGTGCAAGTGTGTCTGGGAGGGGCCCTTTAAGGGAGCAACTTGCTGTTGAGTCCACCCTGTGACCCTGTCTGCAGCTGTGCCTGGCACCCTTATTTCGATGTGTGCTACTTTGGCGTGTAGACGTTCCCTCGCAGCGCCTATTTCGATGTGGTGCTGCCCAACGTCGACGTTGAATGTCGACGTTGCCAGCCCTGGAGGATGTGTAGACACTATTCATTGAAATAGCCTATTTCGATGTAGCGTGCACGTGTAGACGTAGCCTGAGTGAGCAGCAAACCATTATGATGTCAAATACACTTGTCATTTACACACATAGCATTTAATGATGGAACACTCTTGATGGGCATTAGGGCATTAAGTAGTTTCCATCATATTACAGGGTATACAGTTTGGTTTGGTTTAAGAGTTCTCAGCAACCCCACTGTATAGGTTGTTTCAGCACTCCTGTTGATGGGACAGATTCTGCTATCCTAACTCACTTCTGCAAGAAGCACCACCGAAAGCAGATGGACTGTGTGTAGAGCAATGGGCAACCTGGGGCCCATGGACCTCCCATCTGTCCCCTACTCCATGCAACTCTTGTGCAGT
This sequence comes from Carettochelys insculpta, assembly GCF_033958435.1. Lineage (NCBI taxonomy): Eukaryota > Metazoa > Chordata > Testudines > Carettochelyidae > Carettochelys > Carettochelys insculpta. The sequence goes on along the minus strand of NC_134145.1, from coordinate 15,380,146 downwards.
GGGGCACCCAGACCTGGCCTTAGGGCACAGTGAGCAAGGTGGTTGCTTTAGGTGCTGTGCCTTCAGGACCCCACACTGCAATTGGCTGGCCAGGCTCCGTGGACAGCGTGCTGCCTTGGGCCATGCCTGCCCGCCCACCAGCTGAGCTGGCTCTGGGGACATCGGCACTGGAATGCTGTGAATCAGCTGTTCGTGGCTGTTCAAGCTCTGGGAGGAAAGGGGAGGAATGAGGATGTAATGCAAATAAGTGGCTTGGTGGCTCTCCAAACATGCTGGGTGGAAAGGAGAAGAGTAGGAAGTGGGGGGCCCCAGTGAGCAAGATGTGCACAGGGAAGAGGGAGCAGAGAGGGAGTCTACAGGCTGCAGCCCACTGAGATGAAGGAGGGCCATTCATGCAGTCCATTCACTCTTCTTGGTTACCCATCACTGGGGTAGAGCAAGGTGCTACTCAGTGCAAGTGTAGATGGATCCTGATAGAACCTACCCAATAACAGAGGTTGAGAGACACACTGAAAACTTTAAATATTTATCTACAACATTAGATCCCTATTTTGATTCCACAAGTGGAGCTGGAAAACATGCCAGCACCAGCTTTGTGTGATTACTGATCCTTTCCCTTAAGCACCCCAGCAAGATTACAACATATGCATCTTCTCATGGGATAGTTCAGCCTTTCTGTGTCTAGCTAAAAACTGGAAGTAAAGAGACACCTCCTCTGAACACGTCAGAAAAAGCAAAGTCTCTGGTCCAGCCCTCGAGAAACTGAAGGAGGAAACAGGCAACTGAAAAAGAGAAGATTTCTCCCTAGGTGGGAGGCTGTGCTTAGTGGGTAAAACACAAAGCTCGAGAGCAGGAGATCTGTTCTCTAATCTTTCCTCGAAAAATGAACCACTGAGACACTAACCCGGGCCTCAGTTTCCCCATCCACCAAATGAGTATGACTACCCTTCTGTGATAGCATGTTCATCCCTCACTAGCCTGGAAAAGGGTTCATTAAACTCAGAAGGGATCAATTAACCTGGCAGGCCACACCAGAGGGAGTATTAATATTGATAAGCAATCTCTGAGAGAGAATGGAGTTAGGCTGAGCTAGAGGAGGCATGACTGGTAGAAGGCCTAGCAGCAAGGGCAGAAGAGGGCTGCATTGTGGAGCCCTGCAGTCCCTCTCTGGGCTTACAGGGTACATAAGACACAGCCACTAAAAGCCCATGGCTGCCCATGCCAGCCGACTTGGGTTCACAGGCTCCAGGTGCAAAGGCTGTTTACCTGTAGTGTGGACATTCTCACTCAGTGTAGAACCTGGGCTCCAGCACCCCGTGAACTGAGAGACTCCTTAGCCTGAGCCCTGTGCCTCTCAATTGGCAAGGGTCAGCCACAGGTATCTAACTGCAGTGCAGATACAGCTAGAGAAGGAAAAGGGAGCAAACACACAGAGGGAAGAGTACAGAAGCCCTGGGATACTGATCCTGAGGGAAGGGTGCAGCTAAGATAGGTACTGGAGAAGCAAGCCTAATAGAGGGGAAGTAGGAAAAGACACAGACAGATGGCAGCAAGGTTTGGGACAGTGTTGACTTTTGCTGCTAATCTGAGGTCCCTGAGCTGGAATCCAGAGCAGTGCTGGAGCCCAGGTTCCCTCACTAGCCAGAAGGGGAAGTAGCTCTGTTTGCGCAGGAAATTGAAGGACTTCCTCAGACAGTTTGTACAGAGGGACTTAGATACTCCGGAAAGGGAAAGCTAAAGTCATCTGCCTGGAGAACCAAACTGTGAAGGAGTACCCCGAACTATGAAGAGATAGCTCTGCAATACCAGGAGCCCGCAGGGGGCTTCCGCACAAATGAAGGACAGAAAGGGGAGCTGGAGGACAAGGTGGAGAAATTTCCTAGATGCAGCCACAGAGGGATGCCCCGATGGTGATTCAAAAACCTCATGACACCTTCTCTAGGGTTTGATGAGACTGAAGCAGTAAATATTTGTCCAGTTCCTTGGACCAGCAGATGGAAGGAATTAGAGAAGTGCAAGGTAGAGTCATCTTTATCATCTCAATGAGTTACAGGATCCAGCAACAATGGCAATAGCAACTGCACTGAAGTACCTAAAACCATTTCAGGGCCTGCCATGAATCTTTTACCTAACATCTGTTAATTTACTTAAAACAAGACCAAGCAAAACAATTAAATGACTATTTATAACTGAAATATGTAATTCCATTAGCATGAAGTTAAGCGCCCACAAATGAAGCAATTATTAGCATCTTATTAGCCACTCCTGAGAAGTAAATGCAAGTGACAGCTGAACAGGCTGTCTTGTACTCTTTTAAAGAAAACATTTTATCCGTTTTCGTTTGTTTAACTCACCTGAGCAAGGAGGCTGAATAAAAGAATGGAACAATTATGCATTCATTTTTATAGACATTATCTGAAAGGATTTCTAAGACAACAACTTGGGAGCATTTGGACTGTAAGTTAGAGACCTGACTGGACAACAAAACCAAACAGAGAGCATCTGAGGTTTTGCCGAGAACCCTTAGAAGAAAGTACCAAATTAAAGAAATGTAGAGTTGTTATGGAAATCATTAGAGAAGATGGCTGTCTAGAGTTAGGCTCTGAAACATCCCTGTCCTGATTTTCCAACTTTCTCAGCACATCTATTGCCATGTAGTGACACAAGCTGGAGAGAGGGTGCTCTGCTTTTTAAAAACCAGGTGAACCTTGGATTCTAGTCCTACACTGAGCTGTGTGGTTGCAGTGGTCTGCTTTCATGGAGTGCTTCCCCTCTCTTTGTGGCACCTCCCTGAAAAATCTCTCTCTCAAGGTCATACACTTTTCCCTCCTCAATCCCCTTTTCCCCCCACAGGACCATTCAAATACGTTGCATCTCATTGCTGTAAACTACTACCACTGAAGGCAATGTATTTTTTCAGGTACATGAGGACACATTTTAAGGCAACTGATCCTGTATTTCCCTCATTGCTTCTGCAAAAGCACCCCCTCTTGTCTGTCAGCTCTCCAGCTGTTGTCTCTCTTGGGTGTGACATGTGTCTCTGCCTTCTGACCCAAGTCTTGCCTAGGTGGACAGTTCCCTAGCCCTCATGGTGTCATTCCCCAGTAGACAGTTTGCCTTGGACACCTACCTGCTTGTTTTCTCTTCAGAGATAAATATCAGTGCAATTGGTACTGATATAAAAAGTTATCATACAGATCCTTTTAAGCACGTCTACTTTATTCATCGGGTTTAAAGCACCACATGGAAAGCATGAAAACCAAAAAAAGAACATATGCATGAGCTAATTAGCTTACCAGAGTTCATCCTAACTCTCACATGGACTCTGGCTGGTGCTGATTATCAATAGAAGCATCCTTGTGGTTCATCACATCTTCAGTTCTAAACAAGCACCCTCATAACACGATCAGTTCCCTTTTGTATACAGTTCAGGGAACTCTGAATTGGAGTCTCCAGAAGCAGGTAGTTAGTCTATAAAGAATGTCTCTCTCTAGGGTGTATCTCCAAAGTTGGGCATTGTAGGGGAAGAAATTTGCATTGCCCTCCCCTCAAGATATTTCCTGAGGAAATCCATTTCATGCCTATTGTTCTAAAAAGACCTTTGAAATGCATTAATCTTGTCTTTGTCCTAAAGAAATGCCACGCAATCACACAACAGTACATAAACATTTCCATTTGTAATACAAAGGATTGCAAATGGTATGAACCCTTACAGAATAAGATTTGACTAAATAAACTTTAATTCAGTAAAGTTAACTTTAAGACCATTGGGCTTCTTCAAGATACTACAGGATATTGCCAATCCCTCACAAATAGATGCAAACAAATTTGCATCAATTGGGATACATGTCTGCAGCACACAAGAATTTGGAACACCATTAGCAAAAATCTCTGGTCAGTTTGTCAGGTCCCACAAGGGCTGGGAACCAGGCTGCCTCCTTGTTCCCACCCCCCCTGCCACTCTGGGAGCCGGGAAACCGGCCAGCCCTGGTGGACTGGTCAGTTCCCAGCTCCTGCAAGCCCAGGAGAGCCAGAAACCAGGGGGCAGCCTGGTTCCCCTCTCCCCTCAACTTGCGTGAAAATTTGAGTTATGCAGGGTTTGCAAAAATGCCATCCCTGTGTAACTCGAGGGTTTATTATACGGGCTTTACACTGTTCTAGCCCAATTCACTGTAGTGGAGTTACTCCAGAATTACTTTGGTGTACATGGGGCTAACCAACCATTACGCTGCACTTTGTGAAACTATTTGCACCTCAGTAAAATGCAGCCAGGCCTGCTCTCAGGTAGAGAGGGGGAAGAGGGAGGGAAGCAATTCAGCAGGGTCCAGGAATCCTGGCTGCTGTTGTTGCACCAGCAGCCAGAGTTCTGGATCCTTTAAAATTGCCAGTGGAGGCTGATGAGGGAGTATGGTGGGCATGGCACCATGCTGACGTCTGGCTGCCCAAGCCCTGTTCCTTCTACCTAAAGCCCTCCGGGAACACGGAGCCATCCCCTCCCACCTTGCCCAGGGGGCCATCAATTCTGTCATAAGTATTCTTAGCTTGTAAGCTTTTCAGGGCAGGGGCTATTCTTTGCATTTTATTTTTGTACATTGCCTTGTGAAGTGGTCTAGATGCCACTACATGGGACAGTTAACCATCCAAGAATTCTGATTTGATAGCATTTTATGACATTTTGCAAAAGTGCACATGATCCTGCAAGGTGCACAGCAATGTAAACATAAGCCTAAAATATATAGATATACGGAGAGAAACTCCAGAAATGTATTTCCAGCATACATAATAGTTTCACTTCAGCAAAGAGCTACTAGAGTTCTGCAAGCTTTATAGTGTGGATATGGCATCTCCTTTGTGATTACTTGAAGATGTCATACAAAATCTAATTTAGATGAAAAGTGGTTTAGGAAGTGTACTTTGCCCGCTTAAACAGAAATATGATAGTAACCACTTAAAAGCTAATTGATAAATGCATAAAATTACTACCATTCAAACTGAAAATTAGTTAGCCAAATCCAATGCAAGTTTAAACATTGTATTGCATTAAACATTAAAAAATGCATACATTTACAGGGAATAGCAACCAGACATTTGGCAATCTTCCACTGTATTTACTTAAAGGTGATGATGCCTTTAAAAAGCACTTGAGGCAGAATCTTCATTGAGCTCTACTATACCTGAATACATTTATTAGCACAAACTTTCAGATGCCCTGTACTCTGGAGCAAAACCTTTTTAATTTCTGGAAGTTAAAAAAATTACGGTAATAGTACATCATTTTGAAACATAAGAGAAAGCCTGGTGGGATAGCTATATTAAAATACAGTATTTCTGCACAATGAAGGTGGTTACACAGCCACTAATCCAGACATTTTAGGTGTTTAGTTTTTATCTGAGTGATTAAAAATGACTGAAAATTTTGGAATTTCTACAATATTTATGAAAATATTAATGGAAAAAACAAAGGCTTAGTGATTTTTGCAAAATTCTCCACAATTTCTTCCTAAAAACAGGTGGAGGAGAAGGGACAGTTCAGTAGTTAGCACCCTACCCTTATAAACCTAGGGTTGGGAGTTCAGTCCTTGCTACGGGCTGCTCAAGACCAGGTTCGGTTTAAAAAAAAAAACCCAAGTGTCAGGGATGGCAATAGGTTCTGTTGTGAGTGCATGTAACTGGACTCAATGAGGTTTGACGTCCATTCCAGCTCTATGAGATATGTATGTTTCCCTACTATTCTTAGGGTAACCTTATCTCCCAAAGTCAAAACAGCACCCCGCATGGGGCTGGCCCAATCCACCTGGTGTCACTGCTCCCTTCCCCACCCCAAGCTTTTCTCCATGTCCCCCAAAAGAAAGCACATACCCCTTTTTTGGCAAAACTCAACATTTGTTCCCTTTGTTTTTGCCAGCTGATCATCATTGATGGGGCTTATTAAAAGCTTCTTCAGAAGACCGAAGCACTTTTCCCTTGGTGGCTTGGGGTCTGGGTAAAGAGGATGCAGTGCAGCTAGCTCAAGGCTCAGAACCCTCAAGGCTCCAGCTGCAGCATGGATCAGGGGTCCAGACATTGGGGGGGGGGGGCAGGTCCAGGACCTAGCCTCTCCAGACAGGGGCTCCACCCATTCCTGTGGGAAAAACACCCAGTTTTACAAAAGCAAACAAACAAAAATCAAAACAAAAAAACAAAAAAAAAAACCCACTACACATCTGGGACTAGGCTTAAAAAGAGAGTCACTTTAAGACTAATGAACTAGCAAACCTGACTTCACACATGCACATGTGAATAGGGTTTAGGGTTTTTTTTTTTTTGTTTGTTTGTTTTTCCCAAAAGTGGGGAGAACCTGCCTTCTGGGAAGAAACCAAGTCAGATGACCAATTGCATCTCAGTGATACAGCAATCTTGTTATTATAAACTCTCAGCCAATCACAAAACAATCAACACCATCATTTGAGACTAGATAATTATGGATGGAAAAAATCTGCATATGAATGGTAAAGATGAGAGGGAAAATTGGCTCCCCCCTAAAGCAGAATGTAGTCATTAAATCACAGAATCATAGAACACTGGAACTGGAAGGGACCTCGAGAGATCTTCGAGGACAGTCACCTGCCCTCATGGCAGGCCCAAGCACCAACTGACCATCCCCTGTCTATCTAACCTGCTTTTACACATCTTCAGTGCCGGAGATTCCACAACCTCCTCGACAATTTATTCCAGTGTTTAACCACCCTGGCAGTTAGAAGTTTTGTCCAACCTAAACCTCCCTTGCTGCAATTTAAGCCCATTGCTCCTTGTCCTATCCTTAGAGGCCAAGGAGAAATATTTTTCTCTTGCTTCCTTATAACACACTTTTCGGTATTTGTAAACCGCTATTAAACAAGCGAGGGGTTTTTTTTTGGTTGTTTTGCATGTGGGTGATCTTTTACAGGGCAGTGTGACTTTATAAAAAGAAAACCCATGAAGAACACAAGCTACGTCTACATGTAGGCATTGCCCTCACCTGCATAGGTATCAGGATAAGTGGAGTCGGTGAGGGAAGGTTTAGACATGGCTTAGAGAGTACCATGTAGGACATCCCCAGCCTGGCACTCTCTTTACCCAAGCTGTGCCTCCCTTTCTGCACCACTACTTTTAGCAGTGTAGTGTTCTGCTTTCTCCCTTCCTTCCTTCTATCCCCATAGCAGGAAAAGGCTCTCAGTTCCCCACTGCTGGCATCCTTCCTCACCTCAGGGAAAGACCCCACTGTCTCCCCACTGCCAAAGCCTTTCACTCGCATATGTAGCCACCACCGCAGTACATATGCGGCCCCCTTGTCACTGCGCATTCCCTTCCTGCTGCCACCATGCTGCACGTTGTACATGTAGGTACAGAGTGCCAGTGACGAAAGGGCACTGGCAGTTTCCCTGCAGTGGTTTGTTTCTAATAGAACTGCCCACAAAAACTTCATTAAAAGAAGTCTGCAGATTATCCACCTGCCCTCTCTTTGGGTCCAATCCCCCCAGTGCATTGCAACCTGTACAGTCATTAGCCTTCATGCAAGATGGACAGCTAACATGACCATCCTGGTCTGGTTGCATTTTACACCCACTTTGCATGGAGGTACATAGCTACACCAGGTGCAAGGCAGAAAATTTAGTCCTTTGTGGTTTTCAGAGTTGCTTACAGAGTAAATGCTTTTGCTTTGGCTGATACAGATTTTGAACAGGTGAGCTGCTAAAGGAAAATCCATCTTATTCTTTAGCTGGCTAAAGTTTTCTCACATCCATACAAGCCCAAGTGCAAGTGAGGGCAGAAGCTGGTCTGTTGTGTAATTCCACAAATAGCTTTTCCTATTCCATACCTCCTACAGCATTCTGTAACACTTACTAAATCTGGAATGTTTCTGGTGCCATTTTGGATGAGTGAGCAATAACTATCATTCATTATACATTAATGTAGATACAGAAAAAATCCTTTGTTTTCTGTGGTTTTACCCCCACCTGTTCAGATGAACCCACTCTAGTGCGTGTGCATGCTTTTTGGAGAAGCAAGAGGACAAGCAGAGGTGTTATTTGAGTAATCTGTTAATAAGGTGGTTAGAGAATTGAGTTTTAAGAGAGAGGTTCTGTGATGGCCTCGGGTTACTAAATCATTGTTGAGGAAACAGTGGTTAGTAGCAATCTGACGGAATTATATAGAAAGCATTGCTGCGTCTGTCTCTCGGCTAGCTGAGAGGAGGAAGCAGATGTCAGGCTTGAGCTGGCAAAAAAAATAGAAAGCAACAGGTAAGAGTTACCACCTGTAGGCTCCTTCTAAGAGAAGTGTATGGGGTCCCTTTGCAGCATTTCGTCAGGGTTCAGTTTGGTTGGTTGAGGCTTTCTCCAATGTTCACTTTTGGGGGGGGGGAGAATATACCATCCCCCAGACAAACTTAAGTGACTAAGCTGGGAAACAGGCAGCTGTGGCCAGAATTAGAGCACTGTACGAGATGCACTTCGAGGTGGTTTGGGTATAAGCCTGACTAGGAGCTAAATCCTTAGGGGATGGAAGATGATACAGAAACTGAAGTGGAGAAGAAAGACTCTTGTCTGATTTCAATTAGAAAAGAAAAAAACAGATTGTGTCAATCATGGGAGTTCAAGACCCTGAAATATCAGCCCTGCACCCAATCCCAGCCTCCTCTGACCTCACAGCAACAATAATTCATTCAGAAATTTTAAAAAGACCTCAAATGCAGGAGCTGAGCCTGAAAACACATGCTGCACATGTAACTTCACCTCTGTACGAAACTCCATTTGAATTCTTCATGTGCATGAATATCCACATGCGTGCAGCCACACTTCAGCTATGTTTACACTGCAGAGTTATTTCAGGATACAGATAGTCCCCGACCTAGGAACGAGTTACATTCCAAACACCTGGTTGTAACTTGATTTGGTCATAAGTTGGAAATACCCTTACACTGTAATCCACACAACCCTTGTACACCTTGAATTTCGTGTAAGTCAGGAGGGCTTGGGTTGGGGCCCTGCGAGGGGGCAGAGGGGTCACGCCTGGGGTGGTTTAGGGTGGCAGGAGTAGTGGGAGGGTGCAGTTGAGCTGCAGATTGAAGAGGGCTGGACTTGGACAGCAGGGGTTGGGGCAGGGGTTGGAGCCCAGCCAGGGGGTTGGAGGCAGGGCTGCAGGGTGGTGGGTAGCGGGGGTTGGAGCTAGAGCCCCACACGCAGGGGGTTGGAAGCCCCGGGAGCAGGTTGAAGCTGGAGCCCTGTGTGCCCGGGAGTGTGAGCTGGGACTGTGGGGGGTTGAATGGGGGTAAACTGGGCAGGGGAGTTAGCTGGGGGAGGTAGAGCCTCATGCACCTGCAGCGGCTGACAGCTGGATCCCTGTGCGTGCTGGCGGCTGACAGCCCAGCATGTGCCAGTGGAGGGGTCAGCTGGAGATGGGAGGGTTTAGTCAGGCAGAGGGGGCGTTGAATGGGGTTGAACTGTTGTGGGGGTGGGTTGAGCTGGCAGGGGGGATAGAACCCTGCGCACGCTGGTGGTGGCTGACAGCTGGACCCCCAAGCACGGGGGTGGGGTGAGCTGGGGCTGCAGGAGGGAGGGGCTGAGCTGGGTGGGGGGAGTGGAATGGGGGTGCACCGGGACAGGGTGTTTGAGTGGAGGAGGGTTGGAGCCCCATCAAGGCTGGGAGCCAGAGCCCCATGCATGGAGGCGGGGCGGGTGAGCTGGGGGCACAGGAGGGTTGAGCCAGGTGGGGAAGGGGTTGAACAGGGGTGCACCAGGGCAGGGTGCTTGAGTGGGGGGCAGGTTGGAGCCCTGCCTGTGCTGAGCCAGCTGTGCAGGGGGCATGATCTGGGGCCACATGGGGCTTGGGGGGTTGGGACCAGGTCTGCAGGGGTTGGGGCTGCGTGGGGGGCGGGTTGAGGCCTGGGGGTTGGAGCTGGGTCCATGGGTGTAGGAGGGGAGCCCCAGGTGTGTGGCTGAATTCGTCGCTGAGGGAGGTGAGCTGGGCATGTGGGGGGACAGGGTGAGCTGGAGGTTGGTCGTAAGTATGAAAGGTCGTAAGTCGATGTGTTCGTAAGTCAGGGGCTGCCTGTACTGGGGTATCCCAAAACAGCTACTCCGTGGCTATGAAATGCATCCAGTATTTCAAAATATTTTTCAAAATACCAGACACACAGCTGTGGTATCCCTCTACGTCTCACTGTGGAAGGAGTTTGGGATGCCTCAGAATTGCGCAGTACTTTGACATTTAGGACTGTGTAGAGAACAGCAAATGCCACAATAGCCTATTTCAAAATTAACTTGAAATAGGATACGCAATTTGCATAGCACAACTTGCATGTGTTGTTTTAAGTTAAGGGTGCAGTGTAATCATAGCCTTAATGGGCAGATCAGTCCAGAAATTTAGCCCAGGCCTGCTCAAATCTTTATGACAGCTCCCTTTACCCCAGCATCTGAGCACTGACGAGCTTCATTGACTAAGTACTCACAACACCCCATCTGACGAGGAAGTACCATCATCCCCTTTTCTAGAGAAAGGGAACTAAGAAAGGGAGAGATTGGTTTAATGACTTGCCCAAGGTGACACAGGAAGTCTGTGGTGAAACCAAGAAGTCTTCACCATAAGCTCTTCCATTCTCTAGGGAAACGCAGGACACATTTCTAAGAACTCAGAACAAGTTTCAAGTTGATAAACAGAGCATGCCACTGTTCAGAGCTTATAGCAGATATTCCACAAGGCTTTAGTCGCATAGGGACATTTTGCAGAACTGGGGATGTGACAATGAAGGATCACACTAAACAACAAGCTCCCCCTCTTGGAAACAATTTCAGTGGAAATAAAATATTTACAGATCCTTATTATCTTTATGCTGGGAGCAGTATGGTCAGAAGCATAATGGGATTTTGGAAGGAGTGAAGACAATAGGACTGAACCTCCAGAATGTGATCTCACAGTTGGAATTTATCATTTATTCTTGCATTTTCATTGATCCTTCCTGTCTCCCACCCTTTGTCAGCCTTCACTATTTAGACTGTGAGGTCTTTTGCACAGGGCCTGTGTCTTTCCAGGTATCTGAAGAGAGCCTGGCAGAATGGGGCCCAGCTTCCAGGAGCTACTATAACACAAAAACCAGTAATAATAATTCTGATTTGCTGTCAAAAAGGCTATCAGCAAAGCTCTTTCTTGAAAGCTGGGAGCAGGGGCTCAATGTTTGGTGGGGGGCCAGGAATGGAGCTGGAGTCCTGCTGAGGAGCTGGGAGTGGAGATAGTTCAGCAGTCTGAGAGCTTGGCCAGGGCCAGCAGAAGAACCTAGTGGCTGGAGCTAGCAGCTGGGAGGAGAGCTTGGTTGGGAGGATGATGGCCCCCAGGGACAGCCCAGAAACCAGCTGTAAAGGGGCCAGAATTGATCATGCCTGGGCCAGCAAGTACCCTCATTCGGGAGCAGTCAGGTCTCAAGGGTTTGAGACCAGGGAACTCCATCCTGTATGGGAACTCTTACTGTACATTCCTTTTCAATAGAGATGCTGACATCTTTTGAACCTCTACATGGAACAATTCTAATGACACTTGAGAAGAGAACTTCACTGTTAAAAAAAATAGCTGTACTCCCCCCTCCAAATTCAATAGCTACCCTTGCCCTGTAGAATTCATAAACACAGTCTGATTCTTGTAATCAAGCTAAAATGTTTGGCTAAATACAGAGGATGGAATTGAAGTCTTTTGGTTTTACACAACAAACTAGTTTTGTCCCCAAAGCAAATTCCTGGCCATCTTCAGGATGCTTAGGTGAAGCCTGAGTGTTATAAATCCATCATAAAATGTTTTCTTACCAGCTATATAGTTGACACCTCTAAATCACTGATGCCTAAAAGCATGCCAAAAGAAATGAGAACCATCAAAACACATCAGAGAGAGACATATGGCAGTTGCTCCTCTAATGTATTTGACTGCTGATGGGAATTATATTAGTTCATTTTCACTGAGGGAACCTGTGTGTAAAAATGAGTTCACAAATGAACAGATGTCTGCCCATAAAGCAGTTGATTTAAGTGTATCAATTAAAAATTAGCCTGATATCAATAGAGGGAAGTTTTGAAATACAGTTAACCCCAAAGGGTTGATCTTCTGAAGGTTCAAGCAAGTATCTCTAATGGTGCTCCCTTCTTCCATGGGAGGGTAAATTACAGACCCTTGTAACAGTATGTTTACATAGAAGTAGATCTTAGGTCTATATGAGAATGGGTTAATTCATAATAGAAGTGTCCAGGAAAAAAAAAACTCCCTATACTAAATTCTGATTTTGTAAAAATAAAAGTTGGTGACCAAGAACTGTTCAGGATTTTGTGACACAATCATGCACTAATTGACAAAAATGGGAGTTTTATCACTGATTAACAGTAGAAGTGGCAATGAAAATGCCAACAAAATGTTAGGAAAGGGACGAACACAATAAGACAGTAAAGACTATAATACCTCTCTATATATATCCAAGGTAGGCTCACACCTTGAATACTGCATCCAATTGTCATTGCCCCATCTCAGCAAAGATATTAGAATTGGCCAAGATTTGTAGAAGGGCCAAAAATGATCAGGGGAATGGAACAGTTTCCATGTGAGGAGAGACTAAAAAAACAGAATGTTCAGCTTGGAAAAGAGATGTCAAAGGGAGGGGTAGGACAGAGAGCTATAAAAATCAGGCAGGATGTGGAGAGAGTGAATAAGGAAGTGTTATTTACCCCTTCATCAGTGGTCACCGAATAAAATTAACAGGCAGCAGGTTTTTTGTTTTTTTTTAAAGGAAGTACTTCTGCACACAATGTACCGTCCAACTGTGGAATTCATTGCCAGGGGACATTGTGAAAGCAAAAAGTATAAGGGTAAGAAAAAAAAAGCATTAGATAAGTTCCTGGAGTGTGAGTCCATCAATGTCCATTAGCTTTGATGGTAGGGGATACAACCCTTGCTCCAGGCAGGGCTGTACTGAGCAGGGAGGCAGGGCCTGGGGTGACCCCCTCCCCTTCCTGGCACCACACCCCACCTCTCCCCTGCTCCACACCCACTCTTCCCCTCTACGGACCTCCCTGACTGACCAGGCCTGTGCAGGATGCAGCGGTGGCAGCCGCAGGAGTCACCTCCCCTCCCCTGCCCTCTTCACTCACCATGTGGGCAGCATGAACAGCCGCCTGCTCCACTCCCCTGTGTCTCCCAGCCCACCAAGTCCCGCTTCTCCACAGGTGGCAGGGAGTGGCGACCGCTTCCTGGGGCCACAGAGGAGTGGGACTCACCAGGCTGGGAGAGCACAGTGCAGCGGAGGGGAGCAGGCTGCCACTCATGCCATCCATGTGATAAGTGTGGGCGGGGGAGGAGGCCTGAAGGGAGGCATCTCCCTGTTGCTGCATCCACCACTCACCAAACCCTCCCCCAGGTAATCCTCCACTCCTTTTGTCTACAGGATAGCTGTGGCAGCTGCCGCGGGGTCCCCAAAAGTCCAGGGCCTGGTGTAACCACCCCAGTTCATCCTCTGGATGGGACAATTCTGGCTCCAGGTTTCCCAAGACTCTGACTTCCTGGTGCTCAGAATGGACAACAAGGAAGGATCACTCTGTAATTGCTCTGTTCTGTTCATGCTATGTGAAGTATCTGGCACTGGCCACTGTTTGAAGACAGGATATTGAGCTAGATGGACCACTGGTCTAACCCAATATGGCCGTTCTTACGTTCTTTAGAATAAAACCCATCACAATGGTTGATGGATTGGACAGCATCAAATACTTGGATTGCTATGGAATTCAACATTTCGAGATCCAGATGAAACATATTTAAAATTCAAAACATTATAATACCAAAAACATTATCACATTCTGAACACATTCAGCACTTCAGGTATCTGGTGTCAAAGTACCAAATGCCAACATAAAATATTAAGATATTTGTGTCTTGGTGAAGAAATTATAGAAAATTAAAGAAAACCAGGACTGCACTAAACAATTTAGTACATTTATATTTAAATGTACCAAAAGAAGAAATTGCTCCTTCCTAATTATAACTAAGAGATTATTTTACTTGCTAAACTGAAATGCTATACAATTTGTATCATTGCTATATACACTTAGAATAAGTCATTTCGAGAAATGAGATGCTAGAAATTTTTAAAATACCAATGCTGATATAGACTGGAGGTGTCTCAGAGGGGTAGCTGTGTTAGTTTGTAACCTCCCAAAAAACAAGCAGTCGTGTAGCACCCTAACGACTAACAAATTTGTTTATTAGGTAATGAGCTTTCATGGGTAAGACCGGCTTCTTCAGATTTGGAGAAGATAGTAAGTAATACACATAATCCCTTGGTTCCTGATTTCTCAAATACCCTCAAGTGAGGTGGGTAAATAAGTATTTTGCCTATTTTAACATGTGGGTAAATTAAGGCACCATAAGACTGAATCAGAGGGGACATCATTCAACCAGCAGAGAGGCTTACCTCTAAGGCAAGAGGACAAGGCTGAGAACCCACTTCTCTGCTCCCTGATCCCTATGCTTGAGCGAGAAATGAGCAGAGGACACTTTCATGCTCCCTATATTCTGAATGGCCCCTCGCATCAGGTAAAGTAGCTCTAACCACCCTGTGCACCAGCTGCACCTCCTGTCCACCATCATCGTTTTTTAAATTTGGGTTACACAAGGTTTCTAGAAGTCAGTGGATAGCAGAGATGAATCAAGGCCCTTGTCTGAGCTAAACCTGGATTTACTTCAATTATTTCCTTAAAATCTTTCATTTCATTAAATTTTTACTAATTGTGAATGCAACGGTAGTTGGTATTTGCATTCAATAGAGTTGTTACAATGCTATCCTGAGTATGCTTTTATATGATGCTGTTCTTATGTACAGTATGAGAAAATGCTTTGTGGATAACGGCAATCAAGCTATACGAGGACCAATTGCTTAGCTATTCCGGGACAGCAAAGTCAACCCATCGAATTAGACCACGTACAGCTCCATGGCAGAACATGACCAGCACAACAGATGCTGCCCAAAGCCCCCTGGTACATCAGAGTGTGGTGCTCAATTGGTTAATCCCATACAGCCTGCAAATTCAAATCTACATTACATTTATCATTAACAAGCAACATATGTCTCTGTACATTAAGTGCTTAGAAAGTAATGTTCTCACGAAGCCCTCGGTTAATACTGACACAATTGTCAAAACACTGAATGGCAGGCTCATGCATTTATGTTTTATAAGTAGCAGGATGGCATTTTTAGTGTGGCTCTGAGAAAAAAAAATGGCACTCCTATTCTACTCCAGAAACCAGCTTCTATACACAGTATGGGATGAAATGTACCCAGCTTCCTCAGGTTTGACTTAAAAAAAATACACAAAAAATAACTCAAAAGGAAACTATGCAAATCTCAGCCTAAGCCTGTGTAGTCTTGGCTGGTCTTCTGGCTGACCCTGCCTTCGTTTCTTAATTTCAAATCTTAGATCCCTGTACTTAAAGTGCTTCTCTGACCTCCCATGCATTCAGGGTGGAATCTCAAGCTACATCTGCTACAATGAGTCAGCAGGACTCACTTGCCATCTCTCTGCAGGCTTCCAACACTCACTAAAAGGATGTGTCAGCTGACGAACCCAATCACCTTAATGATAACGGATGCCTGAGGCACTGGGGAAGAGTATGATTCAGTATCACAATACAACCACAAGTGCATACCGATTGTACACTGAAGGCCAGTAGCAGTAAAAAGTTTAATGACAGACCTTTGAGATAGCCAGATATAAGTCTATATTTTTCATTATAATGCAAACAGAAATTCTACATAACTTTATAACCACTGGTTTCCACTTTGTTTTCAAATGCACACGTGTAGCCCTAAACAAAAAGCAATAGTGCTTTTGTGTCGCTGAGCTGAAATTGCTGTGTTTGTTTTGAAAAATCTGGCATAGAAAATGTGTTGGTTTCTGTGAATTTGTACCGGATTTTCAGAGAAATGGCCACACCAAAAACAGTGAATCAAATTCAAACAATTTATTAACAAAGACAAGAATGTGCATGATTGAAATCAGTGAGATTTGGGTGCCTAGGCTGGGTTAATTCTTGTGCTGTCACTTGTAAAGCTTAGAGGCCATAAAACATGCTCTGAAACTCCATGATATTCAGTCCTGAGCCAAATCTGACCTTCTGCAGTGGGCTTTGCTTGGAGGCCAGCAAACTGAGTGGTCACACTGCAGTCTTTCTGAGCACTAAGGCAGTTATTTTGGGCAGCATGGTGGCTTAGCAGCTAAGCCACTGTTTGTTATCCCTGGAGTCCTCCAGGACTTTTCCAAATCCTGGGGAAAGATGGAAGGACAGGGAGACCCTCTCCCCTGGGTTCTGACCCCAGTGCCCCGTAGATGAGAAGTGGCTCAGTCCCTTCCAGGTGCCACTCTAGGTCAGCCTTGCTGGGGCTGTTTCTTACCTTACCTATTTCTTTTTGCAAAGGATTCAGTTCTCTACCTCCCTGTATTTGGGCATGATGTGGCTGCTGACACTTGGCTGGGTTCTGTGACCACTGACTGTTTCACCTCTGCAATTGGCCTTCCTTTCCTTTTGGCCTGGCCCTCCTGCTGGGTCACTCCCAAATCTCTCCCCTTCCAGGGCAGTACTTAGTGTGGTGTCTGTAAACCACGTTACACCTCCGCTGAGTCAAAACTGAAGATGATTCTCACAGGAAGTGGGGAGGCATTTGGAGCCACCTGTAAGCACCTCCATAGGGAACAAATATTTATAATGAGCTCTTCAAATTTACTATGATCCAATGGTTGAAAGTGGAAGCTAAGAAATTCAAAGTGGAAATAACATGTACATTTTTAACAGAGAGAGTAATTAATCATTAGAACAATTTACTAAGGATCACGTTGAATTCTCAGCCACTGACTATTTCAAAATCAAGATGGAATGTTTCACTAAAAGGTGCGCTTTGTGAATAATTTTGGGATGTTTAATGGCACATGTAGGATGAAGTGGGGATTCACTGAGATTCCCAAGAAGTTGCATGGGGAGGGGCTGGTTCCCTGGGTGTTTGGTTTAATGTGTTCAGTTTAATGAGGTGAGCAAAGAGGGAGTTTGTTGTCAAAGGGACAAGCATAGAGCTGGTGACCCCAGCCAGTAGCCAGGAGAATGGAGACGTCAGTGATTGGTGACCTGAGAACTGGGAGACTCAGCTCAGACAGTACAGCTGGTTCTGGCCAGTGGAAGGACAATGGGCTGTGAAGAGAGGACACTGGTGACCTGACCAGCTGGTTCCAGCCTTGTGGGGGGGAACAAAGAACAGCTGAGAGGAGACGCAGAGAAGAGAGAGGGCCCAGGAGACAAGAAGACAAAGGACAGGAGAGGAGCTGCTGTGGAGGGATATCAACACCTTGCCCAAAAGAGAGGGTTTCTGGACTGAGCTGAGAGAGCAGGCAGAGCCCACCTTGTTGCAGGGAGACTCAGATGTGCTGTGTTACAGAGGTCAGGCTACGGGCTCTGAGAGTTCCTATGCTGTGTTCACATGGCTCAATAAACCCTCCTGTTTTATGCTGGTTGAGAGTGGCGCTGGCCTAGAGAACAGGGTTGCATCATCCCTTCTGGAAATGCAGGCCCCAAGAATCCAGAACCAGTGGACTCCCTAAGGGGAACCATGGTGAGACACAAGGGCCATGCGCAACTTGACCTGCTGCTCACAGACAGGGAAGAACTAGTAGAAGAAATAGAAGTGGGAGGAAACCTGGGCTGCAGCACCCATGGGATCGTAGATTTCAGGATCCGGACAAAAGGAAGGAAGGTGAGCAGTAACATACAGACCCTTGATTTCAGGAGAGCAGACTTCGACTCCCTGAGAGAACGGATGAGCAGGATCCCTTGGGAAACAAAGATGAAGGGGAAAAGAGTTGAAGAAAACTGGCAGTATTTTAAAGAAGTCTTACTGAATGCACAGGAACAAACCATCCCGCTGCATAGTAAGAAATGCAAACATGGTAGGCAACCAGCTTGGCTTAAGGGGGAAAACCTTAGTCAGCTTACACTCAAAAAGGATGCATACAAGAAATGGAAATGGGGACAATTGACTAAGGAGGAGTATAAGCATATGGCTGGAAAATGCCGGGCATTAATCAGGAAAGCAAAAGCACAATTGGAACTGCAGCTGGCAAGGGATGTGAAGAGTAACAAGGAGGGTTTCTACAGGCATGTTAACAATACACATTTTATCAGAGAAGGTGTGGGACCGTTACTGGATGAGGGAGGTAACCTAGTGACAGATGATGCAGGAAAAGCTGAAGTACTCAATGTTTTTTTTTTTCCCTCAGTCTTCACGGACAAAGTCAACTTCCACATGGTGGTGCTAGACAATGAAGTATGGGAAGGTGGAGGGCAGCCATCTGCAGGGAAGGAACAAGTTCTGAGCTATCTAGAAAAACTAGACGTTGACAAGTCCATGGGTCTGGATTCAATGCACCCGAGGGTACTAAGGGAATTGGCAAAGGTCATTGCTGAACCTTTGGCCATTATTCTTGAAGACTCTTGATGATCAGGAGAGATCCTGGATGACTGGAAAAAGGCAAACGTAGCACCCATCTTTAAAAAAGGAAAGAAGGACAATCCAGGGAACTATAGACCTGTCAGCCTTACCTCAATCCCTGGGAAAATAATGGAGGGAATCCTCAAGGAATCCATTTTGGAGCACTTGGAAGAGGGGAAAGTGATCAAAAGTAGCCAACATGGATTCACCAGGGTTAAGTCCTGCCTGACCAATCTGATTAGCTTCTATGACGAGGTAACAAGTTCTGTGGACATGGGGAAGTCAGTGGATGTGATACACCTTGACTTCAACAAGGCTTTTGATACGGTCTCCCACAACATTCTTGTCCATAAGTTAAGGAAATATGGATTGGATCTTTGGACTATAAGATGGATAGAAAGCTGGCTTGAGGGTCGGGCCCAACGGGTAGTCGTCAATGGCTCAATATCTGGATGGCGATCGGTTTCAAGCGGAGTGCCACAAGGCTCAGTTCTGGGGCTGGTGTTGCTCAACATCTTTATTAATGACCTGGATGAGGGACTGGATTGCACCCTCAGCAAGTTTGCGGATGACACAAAACTAGGGGGAGAGGTAGATTCATTAGAGGGTAGAGAGAGAATCCAGAGGGACCTGGATAAATTGGAGGATTGGGCCAAAAGAAATCTGATGTTGTTCAACAAGGACAAGTGTAGAGTCCTGCACCTGGGGTCGAAGAATCCCAAGCGTTGTTACAGGCTAGGGACCGACTGGCTCAGCAGCAGTATGACGGAACGGGACCTAGGGGTTATGGTAGATGAAAGGCTGGATATGTGTAAACAGTGTGTCCTTGTAGCCAAGAAGGCTAATGGCATATGAGAGTGCATTAGGAGGTGCATTTCAAGCAGATCTAGAGAGGTAGTTATTCCCCTCTACTCGGCACTAGTGAGGCCACATCTGGAATATTGTGTCCAGTTTTGGGCCCCCCAGTATAAAAAGGATGTGGATTTGCTGGAGCAGGTTCAGACGAGGGCAACAAAAATGATTAAGGGGCTGGAGCACAAGACCTATGAGGATAGGCTGAGGGATTTGGGCTTGTTTAGTTTACAGAAGAGAAGACTTAGGGGTGATTTAATAGCAGCCTTCAGCTTTCTGAAGGGGAGCTATAAAGAGGAGGGTGAGAAACTGTTCTCAGTGGTGTTAGATGGCAGAACAAGGAGTAATGGTCTGAAGTTGAAGAGGGAGAGGTGTAGGTTAGATATTAGGAAAAACTACTTCACCAGGAGAGGTGGTGGATTCTCCATCCCTTGAGGTTTTTAAGTCATGGCTGGACAAGGTCCTGGCTGTGATGACTTAGTGGGGATTGATCCTGCTTGAAGCAGGGGGCTGGACTAGATGACCTCCTGAGGTCCCTTCCAGCCCTATGATTCTGTGAAGTTTCAGAGAAGTACAATACCAGGAGGTGAAGGGCTTAAACCTCAAGAGACAGTGCACCCCTGAGAAGGGCAGTCACACTGAAGGGAGACTCTATGGGCCAAGTGTGGGCACAACCTGTGAGTTCGTATGTAATCCAGAAACTCAGACTAAATTATCACAATATTCCCTTGTGGCCTTAGAATCCAAGTCACAATACTGAGTGACAATGCTTTATCTGCCCTCTCTGTGTTTCTCTACTTATCAGAGTATTCAGTGTGCTAACGACATTCTTAATGAGACAATCCCCATTACTAGCAGTGCTTTTGTACTGTGGGCTTCATGTTCTTTCTTATTGCCACCCTGGGTATTGGCAGCATTGAACTTACTGATGAGAAGTCATTCACTCAGTGCAATCTATTCCAGTTCTGGTCAGGTAATCAATGCTGAAGTGGACTGCACTTTTCCACTGGCTGCTAAATGTGCCCCTAGTTTTGGGGACCTTCATATTAAGCCTCCTGAGATGATCCATTCTGCACCCACTTCTGTAAAATTCATTGCCAACGAAATCCACAGAGCTAAGTAAGGGAAATAAGTGACAGGAATCTATGGAGTTCTGTAGAACTGATAAAAGACACCGAATCTTTATTTTAGTGGCTGCAGGAACTGTTCTTTATCATCTGAGGGAAAAACCAGACAGTCTCATTTGATTACCAAAAGGCAGTGTTTTACCACTTTGGAAACAAAGACAACAAATGAAACTGTTGTAACAATCACAAAATTATTATTTTATTCATGCCTGCATAAATTTTTGTTTCTGCATTGTTTGGCAAAGCTGCTGACACATTAAGGAGTAAGAGAAGCCAAAAGCTGGCTTCTCTCTTGGCCATTCCACCATGGAGCAAGCCTTCACAGTATACCAGCATATTGAGAAGGCATGAGTATTCAAGCGCCTCATTCACACTGCATGTCTAGGCTGCATTTGATTCTGATGATGGGAAATGCCTTTGGCTGATCGAGAAACTCACAGGCCTCCTTGATAAGGACCGTAGAATGTTGTGTCTTCCATACAATGACTCTTCAAGATGGGTTCCTGTAAAGGGGAAGAGAACTGCCTTCTTCTGAACTAGGTCCAGCATTTTTGACAATGCCAAATGCCACTTCACTAACCCTACATGACCTCAGGATTGGTATTCTGAGGTTCGATTTCATGCCTCTGGGACGGATGCGTAAAATCGACCCATCGGATCAGCTGTTGACCCCTGTACTCCTTGAGTATCATGAGGAGTAAGGGAGGTCAATGGGAGAAACTCTCCCATCCACCTTCTTCAGTGAGGACAGCCAGGTAAGTCCATTCCACATATGTTGATCCTAGCTACAATCGACTTGAAGAATCTCACACATGATGATTTGTGCCAGTGGCATAGCCCTAGTTATTGACTCAAGGGACAAGCTAGTTGTGGAACTTAATACCTGAAAAGTTGAGTGGAAAAAAAACAGCCTGAAAATTAATCATGGGCTCTACCATCCTCATGGATGAGAACCCAATCAAGATTGCCACTGATTTCCCCTGCCTTAGAACTGTTGTTGTTAAAAAGGCACCTTGACATTTTTGAAAATCCCAGTGGGCACCTACTTGCATCTTAAGGCGCCTAAACAGCCTTGAAAATCTGACCCTAAGCCACTTTGGCAAAAAGGGAGCAATTAAATAGTGTCCTGAATCTGATCCTCTCCCCTGATGTTACTAACTGATGATCATAAACATTAATGGAGTGTAGAAATGGCCACTGTCCATGTTCCCTCTAATCTTTTCTATCCATGTGCGGAATGAATTTTTATGTGCACTGAGGCATGTATGAATGTGCGCCACCAGTAGGAGGGAAATAACAAGCCATGGGTGCTCTGCTAATCAGCTGGATGACATCTGAATCTCTCCAAAGCGGCCACACAAGTGCACAGCTTACAGGGAACACTGGTCACACTCAACACAGATTGATGACACCTTCCCTCTCCATCATCTGCTTCCCTTCCTCTCTTTGCTGTCCAACGAACAGCTCCTTGATTGGTGGACTGTTGATATCAGAGGTAAACTGATTGTGACAGAGTAAGACACAATAGCTTGGGGAAGAGGAAGAAGGCAGTATGTAGAGAGAAATAAGATTGTCATATTCCAGGGACATTGGTCCTGAACTGTGACTGTACATTGTACTTTATGGGTTTGATAGGACTACTGTGAAGAACTGCATTAATTCTTGTCTTGCCTCAACTAAATTTACACTCTTCTGTTGCAAAGGGTTCACAATGCTCAGCATGCATGTTTTAAATTACAGCTAATTCCTTTAGATTTGCCTCATTTCAGAGCCACAGACAAGATGACTGCAGTAAGGCTTTTTGAAATCAAAAGCGTGCTTCTTTGGGAGCTGCACATTGAAAAAATGCTTGTGCCTCTGACGTGCTGAAATATGGTGCACAGCAAGCAGTAAGAATTGGGCTCTTTTTTAGTGGAAAGATTTTGGAAAACAATGAAACAAACGCAAAACAGTTCCTTGCACCTTCAGAAAGAAGGTTTGAGTAGACTGACTACTAGGACTTCTAACCCTAACCATTACCAGAACCACAATCCAAACACAATCAAGATTCTGTTCAAAACCTAAAGGAAAAAAAATCTTACATTTTATTAGACATCATGCTTGAGGCTACTGTAGCAATAATTCTCCATTTTCAAAAAGAGGTAACGGAGTTCCAATTTTGTACTGTGCACATGTAATGCAAGCGGTTTTTTAGGGTGTTATCTGTTAACCTGTCTGGCAAATGTCTGTCTAGTACTAACAAGTCTAAATAATGTAGCTGCCTATCAATAATTAAGAGGCCTGCTGGTCAACAAGTTCAAGATTGCTACAGACAAACCTGATCTAAAGGGAATGCTCCATTCTGAATAGCTGCTGTGCTGAGAGTGACAATGGTGATAGTGTATGAAAATCAAAACAAAAGCATATTTAATGAGATAAATATTAAAGGCATAACTTACTTATGGCTGACAGAAAGCAGCACCAATGGAACTTCCCACAAAGTAAAATATCACTCAGCATGCACAAGAGAAGTGCAACCTGGCCTTCAATGAGTGTGTTAACAGGGTTTCAGGATGCACTTTGCATCATCAAAAAAGACAAAAATGTCTCTTAACAAGACAGGCAGGGCTAGGTTTTAAGCTTAGGCCCCTAATTATACTCGTTCCCTATAAAAATATGACCCAATTTAAAACAACAGGATTCCAACAAAGAGTCCAGTCCTGCTGCCCTTGCTCATGTGAGTGATTCCATTGACTTTAGTGGGACTGTGTACCAAGCCCTCACTGGGCCTGCAAAGGTTAACCTGGTTGCCTGACTGAGGAGCCCCTGCCCCCATGACCTTGTTGGACATGCTCCAGCTAGAGGTCTGCTCTAAAAGCCTGTGGAGCAGCTCAGTCAGGTCTGACTGCTGCTGGGGAAGGAGGTGCTGCCAGAATTCTGGAGAAGGAGCTGCGGGTGGGGTGCACCATGGGAGCCAGTCAGCAAGGAACGTCCAGGATATCCCCCAGTCCAAAGGGAAGTGGGGAAGAAGACTGCAGCAGTGAATCTGGTAAGAAGTAAACCAGGGTGGGGAGTTACCCTGACTACCCTCCCTGACTGGTGGATTCCCTGCCAAAGATGGACTGTTCCACCACCGACAAGGCCGTGGGCTGGGGAAGAAGGGCATGGTTGCCCCTACTCCCCCCTTTGGCCTCAAGGGGAGGGTTACAATTGCTATTGTGACTCTAACTGCTATGCCCCACGCCTCAACAAGAAGTGGGTGTTTTTATTGGCTGTGGCCCGCTAGGCTGGACTGCCTCATGCAAACAAGGTGGGATTATTGGCCCTTGGCCACTGCAGTCAATATACATGCCCGGGGGAGCCCTTTGAGAGGCCTCAGAGGCCTTGTGCCCTACCCATGAGGCATACAGGCCCACCTACCCTGTGACAGCGACTGTGTTTCAGTAATGGTAGGAATCAATTGAAGAGTCTCGTTCAATCCCCTGTGCACACATATCCTATTGCTTTCAGTGGGAGTTATGCACAGGTACCTAAGAGCAGAAGTGAGCACACAGGAGCTGAAGCAAGTTAGGTTTCCAATTCTCATTCATTTTTCAATGAGAGTTTGGACACTCAAGTTCCTTAGACATACTTGAAAATCCCAGCCTGAATATCTACAGAATATCATTTGCCAGGTTTGGTAGAAGTTCACAGTAAAAGCACCTTGACACAACTTTAGTCTCCAATGTAAACTATAGCACTTTAAAAATGAGTGGAAAAAATTAAGCTTATTCTTCAAAGCACCAAGCAAAAAGGAGTTAAAAACAATCATCAGACCACCCTTTGGATATGCGATAAAACAGAATATTACAATCATGTTTGCTCTTTTGTAAACTAGAGCCCCAAAATCATAACATTTCAGTGGCCCAGTTCCATTTAGAATCCACTCCTAACCAAAGCCTCATCGGCAGGGGCCCTGGTTTGTAAAATTCAAGCCCATCCTATCTGATTATGTGCTCTTCACCATTTGCAGCCATGACTGTATCCGTGCAGCACGCACATGTGGTCATCTGCGCATACGAACTGTCTCTGATAAGACTGTGTTTCAGTAATCTATTGCAGATTGTTTTCTGTATAAAATAATGATTAAATATGACTTGGCTTCTGCCCAGAGCATGGTGCCAATGCAGGTTATCTTCCTGAAGCAAATGTAGTGTGTCTGTTAAACTTGTCTCAACAATAGCAATCCAGGCACACAATGGAAAGAAACATTTGCTTCCAGTTAGCTTTTTTAAAATGTTGTGTACATTTGATGGTAAACCCTGTGGTTACTTCTTCCGAAAACCCCAGCCCACTTGCAAACAGGGCAGTCATGAAGAGAAACAGAAATCAGGAAAGGAAGTCACGCACTGAGAAGGGAATTCTAGTAATCCAGTCCCTTTCAAAAGGGATCACACCCGAAAACAAACAAACAAATAAACCCACATTAATGTTTACAATAAACTTGCTTTTAAAAGTTGGATTAAGCTACTCACTGAAACCTCTGTCAAAGAGATTGGGTTTTGTTTTAGAATAAAACCATATAGCACGTGAGGCTGTCTTGGTTCCTCTCATATATATATATATATATATTTTTTTGAAACTAAAGGCACCACTTCTGGCCTTATTTATGCTGGCAGAAAGCAGGACTCTCTCTACAGGACTCCGCTGAGGGATACCAATATAAAAATGAAATCACAAGCAAGCCAAATTAATTTGCACAATCTGTTGCTGAACCAATCTGCATTCCTGTGGGTCAGGCTGGACATTTGTCACTGTCAAACATGACATACACTTGGCTGTCTGCATCTTACACATATATGTTGCCATGGTTCGTTAATTAACGTTTTCAAAGACACCTGAGTGAGTTGAGGACACTAAGTCCCATTTTCAAAAGTGCCTTGGGCACTTACGAGCCTAAATTGGAGGGATTCTTAAACTCAGACTCTTAAATACTCAGGGCAGTTGTGAAAGGGTGACTTAAGCTCTTTGATAAGTTTACCTTTCTCCTGGGCCCAATCCAGCCGTTCCCGCACAGAGTAAAGCCTGCCTTGTCTTCCACAGGTCTTTTTGTTTTGTAGAGGGAGAGAAGCATGGTGATGGGTAGGTTGTTGGAAAGGCAGGCTGCTGAACAGCCTTCAGTGGGAGCATGTCTACATGAGGGACTGCAAACTCCTAATGTTGCTCTCAGCACAATTTCTTCCAGTAATTTACACAGCTACAAAGGCACACACTTCCATAATGCAGAAGGCTGACAGAAGAAAAGGAGTTTAGTATCCAGTCCTGCTCCCACTGAAACCAGCGGCAAAATCCCCTTTGACTTCAATGGGGCAGAAGCAACCATTTATGACTATGCTGGGAGCTACACAAATAAACAAATGCTTAACGAGAACTGGAGGCTGGGATTTTCAAAACAGCCTAAAGGGAATTAATCACTTCCCATTGAGAAGAGTGTTTTACTCCCTCGGATCCCTTAGAAATCCAAGTCTTGTTTAGCTGAGGTGTGGCTTAATTTCCTGCATTTTTCACCATCAGTAAAATAAAAAAAAAAAGAAAAAAGCCATTTAAAAAAAAATCTTTGCAAACCCAGCACAGTTCTGCAGATCACATCCCAGAATAATAGCAGCAAGCCTATCCTCAGAAGTAATGGCTCATCACACACCATGGTAAATGGTGTACTGGGATCTATGCTATGGCCTCTCACTTTAGACTTTAAAATTTTCTTTTCCTGACTTTTTCCTCCTCCACTTTTGAAACCACCACCTTTCTTGCTGGAGTCTCTTCCCACGGGGCAAAATGTTTTGCTGATAATCATGACTAGAATGCTGCACTGGAAGAGGTATTGTACTTCCACAGCAGAAGTTGGGGGAAATTAATTCACTATAGTACATTTTATATGTGTAGTCATTTGATCCCAATTCTTTTCTTACAAACTGTATGTTGGAAGGAATTACTCCTCCCTATTCATGCCTCACAGTCTTTTAATAGATTTAGAGCACACCTCTTTCATGCATAAGGGGGATAGGCATCACATGATTTTGCTATGGATATTTTATGAGCAAGTCTGGGTGCATGCTGTGTGTTTGAAACAAAAGACTGGGCCATTTGCTACCTCGCTAGGATGCATATGAGCATGCAAAGTTGAGAGTTTCTAGCTGTACAAGTGGGAAGAAAGGGCATGACAAAGACTTCATGTTCCAGCAAGTGGGTCGAGAGAGCACATATGTTCATTGCTATTGAAGAACTGGAATCCTGTCACCTCACAGGAAACAGAGCTGGAAAGAAAAACAGACTTAGGAAGTCCTGGCTCTCCCCTATCCTCTGTTTTTCATTGGGGGTTTACAGGGCAACATACTGACTTAAACCGTCATCTTGCTGTGATTATACTGTTGCATCCTTCAAGACCCCTGTGCTGATTTGACACTGCCTGCAATAGTGAGCATGAGACTTTTTGGGTATCAAGAAGCATGTCTGATTACAAATTTCTCAAATACATTCGATATGTGGAATTAATCTTCCATGGGGATTGCCCCACGCCACGGAAAACCTTGGCTGGGGATTTTTAGTTTCTGCATGGGGAAGGACTGATAACTGAGTCCAGTATTTTCCCCTCACAAAGTTGGGAAACTGTGCTATCACCCTTCTACCATAATCTCATAGAGGCAAAAGTGATAAGTGGTAAGGGTCATCTCAGACCCTGGCTTTCATAGGGTCTCCAGTGTTTCAACTGTACACCACAATATTAGTCTGAATTCCTTACAAGTGATGGGCCAGGTCCTGCACACGCCTACTACGGGCTGTCATGTTTTCCATGGGGTGCAATCTGATTTACTCTAATGACAGCAATATGCTGGGCCATTCTTCTGCTCTGTGAAAATGATGGCATGGGGGTGAATATGAATGAAGCCACACTTATCCATCTCTTAATCTCAAACTTTCCCACTTGATATTTGTCTTCCCCACCCAGTTCTGAACCAAAATGAAACACATTTTTGTTTATTACCACTACTAAATATTAATGATATTTTATCCTTTGTAGTGTCTTCCATCCGTGGAGAGTAAAGAAATTCACAGAGGGTACGTATGAATATCAGAACTCTAAGGCTATGTCTAGACTGCAGGCCTCTGTCAGGAGACCAGAGGTCTCTCGGCAGAAGCCTGCTGCATTGAGAGCATTCTGCTGACATCCCTGTCTTCCTCATTCCACAAGGAAGAAGGGATGTCTCAGCAGAGGCGATTTTCCTGACATTTGTCCCAGAGCGGATGGGCCAAATGTTGGGAAAGCCCCTCCTGACAGAATTGTCAGCAACAGATATGCAAATATGGTGCACAATTTGCATATCTTTTACTGACAGTTCATGGCAGTTTGGACACAGCCTAAACACTAGCTGACAGACACGCACAAGGAATCCATAATTGTCTAAGACAGCACAGAACCTTATTCACTAAGAAATCATATAGCATCAGCCCCGGAAAGTCAAAGTCTTATATCCAATCTCATGGTTTATGACCTATACTGATCATCACAGTGGTCAGGAAGAAATTATTTTCTCTACGCATATTATTTATGGGGAATGTTTGGCCATGAGGCACCATATATTGTCAGAAGTAAAATACCACATTCAGGTGGCCTTATGTGGCAACAATAATATACAAAGTGGTGGTCAACCAATTTAGACTCAAAGAGCAAAAACAGCTGTAGTTAGAGTGTAAAGAGCCACGTATTGTATATTTGTTTTTATAAATCTCTCTATATGTTAATATGTAGATATATAATATATATCTATATCTATATGTAGCTATATTATATATAATAGCTACATCTATAACATATCTACACATATAGATAATATATGCAACATATTTAGATACATTGTACATATATAATATATATACACACCTAAATCTATATGTAGCTATATTATATATATCTTCATACTCTCATATAGATATATAAAAATAAATATATGATATGTAGCTTAATGCCCTTCTCCTCCCACAGAGCCAACCGCCACCCCCACCCCACCCCACCTCCCACACACTCAGCCCAATGCCAGCAACTCACTGGAGCTGCTGCCACCACCACTGCTGCCACCACATGCTTCTCCCTCCAAGCAGGGAGTGCGTGTGCAGAGCAATGGTAAGTATTCCTGGCACACGGCTCGGAGCAGGAGCTGCATTTCTTCACTCAGAGAGCTGCATCTGGCTCGAGAGCCGCAGCTTGGCCACCCCTGATATACATAGTATCTTCCCTTCAAACACTAAACAAATATTACCTTCACTTGCTACCTGGAATGGCGAACGCTAGATTCCTATTTATGGGAAAGTTGTCACTGAAGAGGCTTCATTCACAGCACAGTAAATAGCTGCATGATGTGGTAGTTGCTATAGGAACTCAATTTGCTACTGAACTGCAGAATAAACAGGCTAATTAATTTTCTGTGTCACCTTACATCCCACACAGGCCTGGACCTACCTTTCCAAAGTTGCTGGCAATAATAAAACAACAATGCAATTACGTAGCATTTTCACAGCATGCTAGAAATGTTAAACTCCATAAAACCATTGATACCTCCATGAGGTAAAGAATTTAATGGCATTGTCCCCTTTGTACAGGTGAGAAGAAACACTGAGTAAAGTAAATTCTCAAAGTCCTTACAGGTATTATTTAAAAACTACAGCATTCTGAACACATGACCACTTCACTAATCTCATGCTTAATGGTGATTTTTCTCACCATCTCTGTAACTCAAGAGAAGTGCAGCTTCCAGGTCTCAGGCTATGTCTACACTAGACATGGAAGTCGACCATAGATACGTGTCTGTACCCAGGAGATCCCTCAAGCCATCCCAGCCTGTGCAGGGAAACAAACTGGCCCCAAGCCCCAGGGTCAGGAACATTTTTATCCCTTTCCTCCCTAGATTGCACCCTGGGACCCAAGCCAACTGACCTGAGCTTTGAGACTTGGCGCTGTGGGGTTTTTTGCTGTAGTGTAGACATACCTTTAGAGCCTTAAGGAAAGCTGCCCATCAGAAGTATTTCTCTGCAAGTATAATACGCAAGTACCGTTTTTCTGTTTTGCTAGTTTTTTTCCCCCACATCAACATCATTGCCATTCCCAAACCCACACAGCTGCTGTACATTAGTCCTGAGATCAGAAATGTAGGAGTTTGAACTCCTCCACAGACCATATGGCTGATTCGTTTGTTTTCGGTTTTAGTGCTTAGTGATTCGATCACTGTAGCTGCTCTTTGAAACTCTGATAGCTCTGTGAATGAGCCAAGACTTTCCTGAGAACTAGTGGAAAAGACAGTGGAAGAGCATTCATTCTCAGGTGATATTTGGAAACAGTCAGGCTTTTGTTTTCCAGGAAGGACAATTTAAACCAGGAGTTAAACAGTTAAAATATGAAGTTTCTTGGGGTTTGAACGCTTTAGATGCTGCTATGTAACTCTTAGTCAGTGCCTGCAATGTATCATAGGCAGAGGAGCAGACAGAGTCCAGTTCAGAGGCCTCCTATAACTTCTATTGCATTTTTGGCTAGTTTCCAGCTTTGTGGCATGACGAAAAGCAGGTTTACTCTCCTCCTCTCCTCCTTCCCCAAAAAGTTTCCTTTAGAACACTGTGAATGTGCTCAGGATTACCTCAAAGGTCAAGTTTATCAATCAGAGCTCATCTGGCTCTCTTGCCCTTACTTAGGAACAACAATGCCCCAATTTTACGAATACAAAACAGGTTGTCAAAAACCCATTTATTCTAAAAAATAACGTAGCAAAAAAAGGCAACTAGCTTTACTGCAACATTTCACAAACATGACCACATAAGATTTGTCCTCTTGTTTTACTTCTGAGGTGAACATTTTTAGGTTGGGGACAGTGTTGCTAACTCTGTAATGTTTGCTGCTTTTCTGAAAAGCACAGCTCCTGGAAGCTAGTGGTGACAGGAGAATCTTGGCCTTCGTTAAAAACCACCACAACATTAAGTTTCTAGACTTTGTGAGAGTGACAAAAGGACATAAAAACCATGATCCAACTGCACCCTAAAGGCTTTGTAACTGCAAACTCGTTTTTAAGCCATCTCATGACTTTTGTTGCCAAACTCATGATTTTTGAACACTTGAGATTAGCAACAGTGGTGGTGCTTGGATGTCAATATTAAATGAAGTTTGAGCAATTGTCTATGCTCACTGGAAGTGTGTCCTGCATATCCAGACAACATAGTCCATTGATCCCCTCTGCCCGCCCCCGCACCCTCACCAAGGATCCTTATGAGAAGGAAAAATCTTCACTTTTCTCTGAAACTTGACCTCCTGTGGTTGTCCCCTTCTTTGTCTCCAGACTGTTATCTCATCTTTAAATCATCCCATCTTTCCCAAAAAGATTTGAAGACAGAATAGAGAACCACAGGAAAAGCTCTGGCTTGGGCACTCTCTAAAGGAGCAGGAACGTTTGTGTCTCATACTTCTGAGCCAACATTATTCTCTGAGATAGAACAGTAAAGAGTCAGGAACCAAGTAACTGCACTTCTGGCTCTGACAGAGTAGGACAAACATCGGGGAACTGAAGACAGACCTGAAAAGACAGTGGTGACAGTTTGTGAGTTTCCTCTTAACTGACAGGTGGTTTGGCCCTTCTATCCTTGGCTAAGTGGAAACTAACTGTCCATGAATCCAGAGGAATTACATCAGAAATAAAAGTAATTGTGTAGCTTTCCTCATGGTATGACCTGATTTACCAAATTTTCTGATTTCCTTTTGCACTTGTGGAGCATGAAGAGAGCTTACATAGGCTAGAGATTCCCCGGAAAGCCTCGTGCTGCTGTTTGGCAAACTCTGCTGGTGGAGAAGACATTGCAACTTCATGTGCAAACTCCACCACCTGCTATTTCTTCCTACATCAAGGCTATGATGTTCAACATAGGAGAGGAGCAGATATATGCCAGAGAACTGCTGTGTTTAGGGGAGAAGAGGAAGCACGGCAAAGCAAGGCTACACTAGGGCCAATTCTGCCCTGCCAGATGATCTTCCACTAGTTGTATTAGTCCAACCTGTACCCCCTGGAGATTTAAGTTACATGGGGACTGGGCAGGGAAGAATCAAGGATCAGTGCCTTGTCAACTCACCCACTTCACTGCCCAGTTTAGCATGCTAAGTTTAATGGGACTATAAGATCACAAGGTGTACAGAAATGCATCCAAAGGTGCTCAGAGAACTGGTTGATGTGATTGCAGAGCCAATGACCAGTATCTTTGAAAACTGGTGACAAATCCAGGGAGGTCCTGAACAACTGGAAAAAGGCAAATGTAGGGCCCCATCTTCCTAAAAGGGAAGATGGATTACGTGGAGAACTACAGACTAGTCAGCTTCACCTCAATCCCTGTACAAATCATGGAGCAAGTTTCCCAGGAATCAATTTAGAAACACTTGGAGGAGAGGAAGATGATCAGGAACAGTCCACATGGTTTCACCAGGCCAATGATGAGGTAACTGGCTCTGTGGAAATGGGAAAAGTGGTGGACATAAAGACGTTGACTTTAGCAAAGTTTCTGATATGGCCTCCCACAGTATTCTTGCCAGCAAGTTAAAACTGTATGGATTGGATGATTGGAATATGGATTTAATGAATGGACTATAAAGGTGGGTAGAAAGCTGGCTACATTGTCAGACTAAATGGGTAGTGAGGAATGGCTTGATGTCCATTTGGCAGCTGGTATCAAGTGGTACTCAGGCCAATTTTGCTCAGGATCTTCATTAACAATCTGAATGATGGGATGGATTGAACCTTGTGCAAGTTCATGGATGACACTAACCTGGGGGGAGAAGGAGATACATAGAAGTGTGGGGATAGGATCCAGAATGACAGACAAATTGGACAACTTGGCAAAAATAAATCTGAGGGTCAACAAACACAAGTGCAGGGTCCTGCACTTGGGATGGAGGACTCCCAAGCACTGCTACAGGCTGGGAACCAACTGCCTAAGCAGAAGTTCTCCAGGAAAGGGCCTTGTGACTACAGTGGATGAGAAGTGGCATACGAGTCAACAGTGTGCCCTCATTGCCAACAAGACTAATGCTGTATTGGGCTGCACTAGTAAGAGGTTTGCCAGAAGATTGAGAGTAGTGATTATTTCCCTCTTTTCCGCACCAGTGAGGCCACCTGTGGAGTACTGTGTACAAAAATTATGTGAACATATTGGAAAGAGTCCAGAAGAGGACAACAAAAATGATTAGGGGGCTGGGGCACCTGACTTGTGAGGAGAGGCTCAGGGAACTGGGCTGATGTAGCCTTCAGGAGAGAAGAATGGAGAGTTGACAGCAGCCTTCAACAACTTGAAGGGGTTGGGGTTTCCAAAAAGGATGGAGCTAGGCTATTCCCAATGGTGGCACATGACAGAACAAGTAGCAATGGTCTCAAGTTTCAGTGGGGGAGGTCGAGGTGAGATATCAAGAAAAGCTATTTCACTAGAGGATGGTGAAGTATTCGAATGGGATACTCAGGCAAGTGGTGACAGCACCATCCTTGGAGGTTTTTAAGGCTAGACTTTACAAAGCCCTGGCTGGGATGACTCAAATTGGGGTTGGTCCTGCTTTGACCAGGAAGTTGAACTAAATGACCTCCTGAGGTCTTTTCCAACCCTCATCTTCTACGACTAGGACCACTGATACAAAAATCATTTGAATGAAATGTATAGCAAATATAGCCTTTATATGTGAACTGCAGTCTACCTTGTCTTCCAGTAGTCTGGTTTGCCACAGTCCTTCTGCATACACGTTACTTCTGAGGAGCTGGCAATAGGAATTAGTTATGCCCTAACCTCACACTTTCTTAACTTCACATGACTTTCCCAGCAGCACCCACCTGGCAATGGATTTGAGGGGGATGAGCATGGAAAGGGTGGGGATGGGTGTTTTAGTTTACTGCACACTCTCACTCTTTCTCTCCCTCCTTTGTTGGTTTGCTTACTGTTTCCTGGACAAGGCTTTGGTTTTAAAAAGTGACACAACATTCCTTTCTCACTCAGGACTGACCCTGCATGTTTTGTTTTTTTTAAACCAGACAGTGTTGATATTTATGACCGATTCCACTGGCACCACTCACGGGCAAAATGTGCATTAGTAAGTGTGGCCAAGCTCTAACCCAATGCCAAAAGAGGAGAACTTTCAAGAAAGTTTGTAACTAAAGTTAACTGTTTCTTTCCCCCCTAAGTCACTCCTAAAAGAAAACAGGCAATGTAACAGTTGTATATAAACATTACTGGTTCAAAAACACCTTCAACAAACCACATACATACAGTTACTTTTCCCTGCTCTTTTATTTCCTGAAGTGTTCATATCTTCAACCTCTGCTACAGTTCCTTGATTGTAGATAAGACAGTGAAAAGATGCCATATACTTCTTTGGCAGACTTATGTATTTAATAGTATCTACTGCAGCTACTCAGAAACCAGAATTGCTGTTTTATAGGAAAATTCAAATATTTTGACATTCAGTTTCATTACAAATCAGAACAAAGAGGCTAAATAGCCTGAAGATGAAAAATCCTTTATTTTCCTTGAAACTATCCATGTTTTAGTGGTGAAACATAATACAGGTTCAACCTCTCTCATCTGGCAACGTCCGTAATCTGGCATGCTTTTTGTTAGCTGGATGGCCACTTATCATGGGTGTGGACAAGTTTCCCTTGGTCCCATGAAGTTTTTTTTTTACAGCCACCATTCCTGGCTTTCAGTGTTCTGTGCTGTTATTTAGCTCTAATTTACCCCTAAATGTCTTCTAAGAGCCCAGTAAGCACTGAAAGTGTTGGTAATGCTGCTAGACGATACTGACCTCCTGTGATCTGGAAAATCAGCATGGGTCAGGTCCAGAGGGTGCTGGACTAGAGAAGTTCAACCTGAATACTACAGCAGGGGTGAGCAAAATTTTTATGTTAGGCCTCACTTTTTGTCCCTGTAATTAGCAGAAGGCCCCACCCCCACCTGACTGTTATCTAAACTGACGGAAATTTCGGATATGTTCATATGAAAAAAACCTTTCAGAACATGGAAGAAAATAAGTCTGTTGAATGTAAAACCTTTATTTATAGGCATATAAATGTGAATGCACAGACATAAAAACAGTAACATATTTCAGCATTTTTAATGAGATGGATGAGCCTCCCAGAGGGGGCCCACCCTTCCCTCCCCATACTAGAGGGACAGTATCAGAGGGCAGGTCCTTGGAGTCAGATGCCCATGGACCTGGGATAGCTCATTCCCTTGATGGAGCCTATGTAGCAGCCAGGGAGGCAGGCAGTTAATTAAATAAGGACCACCTGGATGTAGTGAAAGGCTTAAAAGAACTCTGTTGAAAGAAGTTTCCTGAGGAGAGCAGAAGCTCCAGAGGAAAGAAGTTCCTAGGAAGCCTGAACTTGGCCAAAACTCTCCAAGCAGGTAGCTCAGAGGGACCCCAAGAAAATAGGGGGAAGGCTGCAGAGCTCTCCAGGCAGCAGACAGACCTAAGGCTGCTGGAACCCAGAGACTTCTGTTTGTCCACTTAAGTTTTATCTGGCCTCTGAGGTAAGAGTCTGTGAACCATTGTCGGAGCACTCCTTTCACAAGGCTTTCTTAAAAGGGAGATACAGTGCTGTCAAGTAGAGTGTTTGGCTTTTCCTTCACCAGGTTGTTTAATGAAGTATGAATGAGGCAATTGCAGAGGGAAACTAAGGCAGGCCACAGCAGAGCTACCTTTTGCTATAAGGGAGTGCTCAGGAGGCAACTGTTCCTTCTACACTTGTGCACTGCATTACATCTGTACACAGAGACCATTACACATGGCAGAAGTTCCTTATATTCCAAGCGCCCTCCCTGTTACCCCCATGCTCCCACGCCAGGTGCTGTGTGCAGCCCCTCCCCCCTGCATTCCCAGGTCCCTTTTCCCACCCTCATTCTGCCTTTCCCACTCCAGAAGCTCTATAGGTTCCCATTCTCTCCCTTTCCCCATTCCAAGAGTTCTGTGTAAGTCCATACCCTCTTGCTCCCAACACTTTCATGTCTCTCTCTCTAGGAGAGAAGTGATTCAGAGAGTGTCAACATTTTCAAGTCTAAGAGTATGGGCAGAGCTGAGATGATGCAGTAAGAGTATCATTTTAGGAGTTCCCACCACTAAGATCTTTAATCTGTGAACTGACTTGCAAACAAACAAATATATGTCATCAAGTTGAGCCTGTGAGACAAGACTAAAACATTAATATCAATATTCAAGTTGAAATGAAATCAAACAGAGAGAGTTGAAACAGTTTTTAGGCTCTTCCCATGGGAAAAAAAATCATTGTACTTGATACATTTCCCATGGAACACTTCCAGACAAAACTGCATTTTTGACCAGTTCCAATATCTTCTGACTTAGCCATGCTGTACAATACATGCTTGGGTCAACATAAGGCAGCTTAGGTCAACCTAACTAAGCACCTACAATAAAATTCAATGCCCACTGACATAACTCACCTGCAATGCTCACTTAATTATTCCACGTCCAGGAAAGGCAAGGAGTCAATGGAATTAGGTTGACGCAGTGTCAGCATAGATACTGCCGGGGTTATATTGAGCACTGTGAGTTTCAGAAGATGTCCCACAATGCCCCACAGGCTTTGTCTATACTACCACGGTAAGTTGACCTAAGTTAACGTTACTCCAGTTACACAGGCAACATAATTGAAATTGATGTCACTTAGATCAACTTAGCATGGTATCTTCACTGTGCTGTATCAATGGGAGAGGCTCTTCCACCTACTCCCCTTACTCTTTCTGTGGGATCTGGTGCACTAAAGTCAACCAAAGTGCTCTCTGTCTTTGATTTAGTGGGTCTTCACTAGTCCTGCTAAATTGTCTCTGCTGCATTGATAGCTGTAGTGCTAACCTCCTGGCAAGTATAGACCTGGCAGCTGTATGAGGATGTATGTTAGGTCAACTGAATCATGTAGCATTGTCATGTCCTCAGAGGATCTGACTGAAGGGGCCTTTAGTACTTTTTTGTCTGTCATCCCTGCAGATGCTGTCTTGGCTCATGAATCATCAACAGAAAAAAATTCTAACTGCAGGACCATATTCTGCCCTCAGTCACACCTCTGCAATTGATTGGAGCACTTACTGATTCTTACTTGGACATTGTCATTTATTCTCACTTCATCCCATGTCTTGGTAACATTTATTTTCACTCTCAGTCACCATTCGATTTAGGGTAAGAAACAATATTTCTGCTGCAAATCTGCAGTTCTGCACCAATGGAATAGCAAAGTCACAATATCATTCTTTCTTGAACTCAATGTGCATAATAAATATTATGTTTAATGACTTTATTCATAACACCTACATATTTTGTTCTTGTTACTGTTACAGTTCTCTGGCTCTGTCACACTTCACTTTTTTAAAGGAGGCAGCATAAAGGCAAGAGAATGAGCATGGTTTGACATGGAGAGGCAACTATGATATAGCAGCATGGAGTCCCAGGCCTTCTGGAACTCCTTTCTAAACTTCAGTCCACAAGTCAGGGATATTATTTTCTGACTGTCAACCCCACAAACTCACCTTGCCTACTGAAAAACAAGTTGTGTTTCTGGCTTTTCCATCAACCATCAGGAAAGGATTCTGTAAACTTAGTTTTCCTCATAGGGTGATCACATTGTCCTATAGGAAATATGGGACACTGGGCTCCAGGGATAGGGGCTGCTGTCCCATGACAGAGCTCCTAGGCCATGGGGGCTCTACTGCCCCATGGTGAGGCACCAGTGATGGGGGCTTTGCAACCTCTTGGCACTGTGTGTGTGTGTGCTGAAAACCGGTGTTCTGCAGCCTCATGGTGGTGGGGGGGGCAGGGAATGCAGCAGCTGCCTCACCCCTGTCAAAAGGGGCTGCCACACTGGAGATAAGGCAGCCACCCCATGGAGGGGCTTCCCCACAGCAGGAGCTGCTTCCCCAAGGTGCAGAATGCCAGGGAACAAGGCAGCTGCCCTGCAGAGGGGCTCCTGGGCAGCGGGAGCTGCCTACGCTAGGTGTGAGGCACCGGGGAATGGTGCAACTGCCCCACGAAGGAGCTCTCCTGCAGCAGGAGCTGCCACCCTGAGGCTAGGGCACTGGGGAACAGGGGAGCCACCCAGTGGAGGGGCTCCCTGGCAGCAGAGGTTTGTCATTCTGAGACACTGAGTGCTGGGGAACACAAGCCCTGCAAAATATGGAACAATCCATCCTTTTCTTCAAAAAGTCAGGATGCCTGTGAGACAGCTTAACTAAGGGACTGTCCTGCAAAAAACAGGACAGATGGTCACCCTGGTCTGAGGCCAACAGTATCATCCTTAAATTATGCCACAGGGTTACACCTTTGCAATCCCTCATGGCATGCAAACTCCTTCACTAGCGTTAGTGCTTATGCAACACACTGATCATCATATATTAGTGTGTACTTCTCTGTTCCAGTCCCATCTACTTTGCTCTTCAGCTTGAGAGGCTGGTATTTGAACTGTGAACCTGAAGAGCTACAACCTCTACTGTCAGTCTTGATGGATGCCATCACACAAGTCGGGGTTCATCTGGTATTTGAACTGCTCTGGGCTGTAGGCACTTGAGATGAGTTGTGCGACCCTTTGCTGAGTGTGTTATGCACCCTCTTCTGGGCAGACTGCCTGTTACAGCCCTCACTGATACGATAATGAACACAGGAGACTGAGCTAAGCATTTCCAGAACTAAAAGTTGGAGACTCTGAAGAGATACACCTGTCCTCCAGAGACTTGAGCAAAGGGAAGAATGTATGACACACACTGACCAGCATGTTACTCATCTGCCAGAAAGAACTCAGTTTGCCTTTCAGATCTTAAGTAAGTGCTCATGGAAAAGTAGTTAGGTAACAGAGTGATAAGGAATCTCATGCTGCTGTTTCTAAAAATGTCACCTTCAAGGCTACAACCTCCATTTAAAAATCAGAAACTCATTAAATCTCTTTTATCCCTACTTCTTGTGCATTAATCCACTAAAATTCCCACAGGACTCGGTTCAGGCCCTTAAATGAGGAAAAGATCAAGAGTAATTAAGATAAAATTATTAAAACATGGGTATGAGACACTAAGGCATTAAGCAACACAGTATTTATTGTGTTCATCTATGATCAAGCACACTGACATGAGGGCCTTTCCCTTTAGGCTTTCAGACAGGTGCAAGCAAAATCTCCACCAGCAAACATTTTATTTCTTTGCCCAGAATCTGGTAGTGAGTCACTGCTACAGGGAAACAGTGAGAAGAAATGCTTCAACAAACCAGCCTAAGAAACCCAGCAACCAAAAGCATCGCTCAGAGGCAGAGGTCAGAGCTCGATCATGAAGAAAGCATTGCCAGTCTTTCCCAGCTCTCATCTGTGCCGTGGCTTGTTATCAGGCAGTCTCACTTCAGGGCCATACATCATAAGCTGCCACCTTAGTCCAAAACACAACAGTTCACTTCAGGGTATAAAACTAGTTTTAAAAATGCCCTGGAGAGCCTTTCTGCCCTAGGACTATCAGCATCGTTCAAAATGAAATCCTCCAATAAATGGCAACAGACTCATTTCATGCTCTTTGCCCATAAGCATGTCTTCCTGGAGTCAGGGCTGACTCCACCATCCCTTTTGGCCCAGCTAGTACTTCTCTTTTCATTCTTAGGTTCATAAAGCAGCTGCCACAAAGTGTTTGAGCTGTTTTGACCTCCTGGACTCTGTACCATCTGGTCTGGAATTCTTTAGACAAGGGAGGGATTTTATAATGTATTTCTTCCTATGCGAACCCTATTCTTGCATCCACAGGCCCCTGGAGAGTCAAATAAATACTATATCCCTTCACTGGGTCATGAATTTTTATAGGAGATCCATTCTGCATGGCCTTTGCAGGCCCTGAAGAAAACAATGTTTGGAGACTGAACTAAATCGAGTGTCTGTTGTCTTGGACCATTCTCATTGTGAAAACATAGGAAAAGGTTCAGGTTTGGTAGGTTTCTGTTCACGTGTCAGGTTCACACCTGTTCATTGCTTCACAGGTATGGGAGGGTAGGACAGAGGCCTGAGCTTTGCAAACAGCAGTGGAGTTCAGGGTGAGGAGGAGTGAATTCCTCCATCTAAAACTGGTGTATAATAAGGAAAGGTCCCTAAAACTGCAGCAAGGCACAATAATTGCAAAGCCTGATATGGCCTAGACTCCACTAGAAGCTACAGTGAACCTTGAAAAGTGATCGTTTACCCCTTTACTCCTGCAGTGCAGCTCTGTTTGAAACCCCTCTTCCTGGGAGGTGAGTTCAGACTCACAGCAAGGCAATAGGGTCAGATAAGGAGCAGCCAGAAATGCAACTACCTTTCCACTACTGACAATTCAATGTCATAACTTTCTAAGTTGACCATGGCTGTGTCTACACGAGCCCCAAACTTTGAAATGGCCATTTGCGTGGCCATTTCGAAGTTTGGGGCTCGTGTAGATGTAGCCCATATGTCTGTGTCCCAAATCCGGGACAGGGAGATACATGGGGGAGAAGGCACAGCTCCTCCTGGCTCCACTAAGGCAAGGTGAGCTGGGAATCAGACAGCAGCCGCTTGTGCTCCTGCTGACATGGCCTTGGTGTGGGGAGCTGGGAGCCACGTGGCAGCCGTGCGGGTCCAGATCCCTGCTCTTCAGAGCCGCGGGGAGCTGGGAACCAGGTAGCAGCCATGCCTGTGTGTGGCAGGAACCGGGGGCAGCTGCTCTCCCTGCAGGTAGAGGGCTATTAGCCCCATTTTGAAAATAAATTGGGACGCGTTCCTGGCACCCAAAATACAGGGCTGTTCTGCCAGAAACAGGAGAGATGGTCACCCGATACCTTCCTTATGGTCCACCCATGTGTACCAGTGGCATTTTTCCTCACAGGGTTGCTCATCAGATTTTTTACATTTCACTAAGAAAAAGAATTCGTTATAGCTGTTGAGCTATAAACTATTTAAAAATATGAGGAACAAAAAAAGGAGATTAACCAATTTAACCTAAGTGCTCCATTAAAAAAATTCAACTTTTACAGCTGAATATGAAAACTAAAATATTAAATGCACTGAACACTCCAGCTGCATGCTGGTACTTCAGCCAAAAACAAAAGTGGAGATAGACCAAAAATGAATCTTTCTGCTCTGAGCAAACATTTCATGTCTGCATCAGAGAACTAACTTTCAGAATCCTTTTAGAGTTACAAACAAAAGGCCAGATCCAGGGATATTTACTCATGCAAGCAAACTTTATTTGTGTGAATAGTCCCTTTGACATCAATGGGTCTACATATAAAAAAAAGGCTCAGATGGGCGAGTAAGATCTGGCTCCAAAACAGTTGTGCAGGACTGGAGGAGGAAGGGGCAGGAGAATCCCCTCAAACAGTGTGATTGTGGCAGCACTCCTTACAATGTGGGAGTCAGCTTGGGAATGTGTGGCAGAAATGTGGCACTTTTCTTTCCATTTGAAAGAAGTGCTTTAATTTCTAATCAAGTTTGATTTTCCTGCAGATGCCAGGCATGGCCAACCATTAATATTGAGTCTGTTCTGGTATGGCTATGGTCTGAAGAAGTGGGTCTGTCCCACGAAAGCCCACCTAATATATTATTTTGTTAGTCTTTAAAGTGCTATTTGACTGCTTTTTTGTTTTCATTAGGCAAAGTGAGACTAAATCTCGCTGAAAGCATGTAATACAGGGGTTCTCTCGGTCATTCCAGATGACTGTACTTCTGTCAGGAGTTTGATTCAGCTCATGTACCCCAAGTTGCTCCTCATGTAAATATCTGGGCTTCAGTTTCCATCCCATGCAGCAGGGCCCCATAGAGTCTAGCCCTGGTCCCAGCAACCCAATTAAGCTGAATGCTTCCACAGTTTGAGAACCACTGATGTACTGTATTGAGCAGTATTTCTTCAATATGTTCTGTGGAACACCAGTGTTCCAGAACAAACTTGCAGGTGTACTACCAGTGTTTGGAAAAATACACTGAGGGTATATATTTTCTGTTATTAAACCCAGATACAATGTTACTGCTTCATTGCAATGATGCCTGATTAAATTA
Organism: Carettochelys insculpta; assembly: GCF_033958435.1. NCBI lineage: Eukaryota > Metazoa > Chordata > Testudines > Carettochelyidae > Carettochelys > Carettochelys insculpta. Next base: position 15,338,600 of record NC_134145.1, on the reverse strand, counting down.
CTTTGTTTTGTTTGTGCTGTGTATTTTGCTGTTTGTTGGTTCTGACAATTTTTTTAAGAAAATTTTCGTAAGTGTACCACATAAAAAAATTGTTTGGTGTTCCCTGGTCTCAAAAAGTGTAACACCGGTATAGAGCAGTATAAACAAGTCATTATATAACATTTAATTTGTACTGCCTTTGCTAGTACTTTCTATGTAGCCTGTTGTAAAATGAGGCAAACATCTTACCAAACTGACATACTTCCTAGAAACGTGTGTACCCCGTTTGAGAACCTCTGGCATGGTGTATGTCATGTACAGCCAGCTGCAGTACCACCTGATGCCACTGAAGGCATCTTTGAGGCTGCCACAGTTGCTTGCCACAAGAGGTAGATGTACTTTTGGCTCCACCGCACAGAGGAAGGAGACATGGAGAGCAAACAGTACAAGCTATTTGGGGCTGTCAGCTCACTTCCAGCCCAACACATAAGGATCCCTACTGCCTTGGCACCTGCTTGCTCCCTGCAGACCAAGTACCTAGGTTGTGCACCAGCTGCCTTGGGAAGATGAGTTCTCATATACGGAAGCTGCCTATCCACGGTATTGTGCTTCTAGTTCCTAAATAAGAACCTTTCCTGTTAGGCGAATGGCTCTGCATGGACATATGACAGTTCAAATCCTGTCCCAAGAAAAATAAGTGAGATTTTTTCCAAACCACAAATGGATACACTTCAGACCACACATGTATTAGGTTTGAATTCAACAGTTTTCACTTAAAAGGGGTGAGAACTGATTCATTCCAACAGCAAGAGTGGCTATAGCACAGCCTAGACATGTACATGTCACACTCCAGACTTGGAATAATCCATGCAATAAAAACATGCAAGTGCTTTTAGTTTGGGCCCTCACTTTCAACTTACATGATTATGGTGTTTTGAAGGGTTTATCAAAGTTTATCAAAGAGTTTATTGCACTAGGCAAAATAACCTGTAAATCAGCATGAAGGAAAAAGTGCTCAGGGTTTTTAAGGTCTCTTTCAGAAGATAATAATCTGTAGGGAATTATAGTAACCATCTTATTGTTTTTTATCCTTTAAAATAAGAGAATACCAGCATTTGCTCAACAAAAATTGCCATGTGAGGCATGTTTTGTATTTTTAGAGTCACCTATATAAAGTGTATTACTAGTCATGGTACTTCTGAAGTGATTGTAGTGTTATAAAAAAAAGAAAACTTGTTGCCTACCAGCAGTGTCTTGCAGCTAACACGAAACTGAAGAACTAATATATGCTATTTAGATTGATAGGTTCAAGGAACCAAAGTTAATAATTACCTTTGTTAACAGAGATGGTCTCCTCTTTCCTAGAAATGCATGAAGAGCTCCATTGTCTTTTTTCTCTTCAACTTTTTAAAAGAGCTTTGGCATGCTACTGCTACATATTGTACTGTCTGTTAACACTGTAAAGCGCAGCAACCACCCCACTACACACACACACACACACACTACCCTGAATATATGTCTTCCATATCGATTCAGGCAGAGACCATACAATTGTTTAAAATACATTTTCTGGCTATGAAATCTCATATAGTATTATATATCCCCAACTCTTCAAGAGGGATACAAATTGAAGGTGATTACCACAAAGGACTAGCCCCAAGTTAGATAATGGAATAAAAGGAAAATAGGTCAGAAATTGGATTATGACTCATTTATAGATGAACGGCTATTGCATTTTGCCTAAAAAGTCACACTTGATGCATCAACCAACCACTCATCAATTCTGACTCCCCCACTGCTGGCCTTCCAGCCCTGATCCACTCTCAGCCCCTTAACTGGACTCCCAACCAGCCCCCACTCCTAGCCACCAGAGCACTTGGGTCCAGCAACATCCATGGTCCTACCTGACCATGGATGTTGTTGGACCAGAGAGGTTCAACATGTAAATGGAAAATAAATGTATCATATGCAAATACTGGACATTTGTATTAATGGTGTTGTTGACACAGGAGAGGGCTAGTACAATAAACTCATATCTGCCAGTCCTGGGACTGGGAGGTTGCCAGATATTCAAGTATTCTGGATAATAGAGAGGTATACCTAGCAGTGCATAATGCTAAAGAAAAACAAGATTAGGTATTAACAAACAAAAATGTATGCAGAGTACTTTATTTACCAACAAGAGTAGTATTGTACACTGTAAACTTATACCACACTGTACTGTACTTATGGAAAATGTAACTAAAATTTACTTATGTTTAAAGTGTCAGTTATTTGAGAGTTCCAGGTGATAGAATGCCGGACATGAAAGAGTTTACTATGTATTCATTTTGTGGTCATGTTGCCTGTTTATAGGAACAGGCTCTACTTGAGAAAGGGCTACTAAAGCAAGGATAGGCAACTTTGGCTAGCGAGTGGGCCTCATGAGTGGCCCTTCTTCATCCCAGTGGGCCGTACGACTGTCATAATCAAGATGGTGTCCCGGGGTAGATTTATTTTGGTAATGGCTCTTGGCACCTAGAATTCGGGGGGTGCACGACTTAGCCATAGCAGAGCTTTGACTGGATGCAGAGAAACTGCATGTCTCTCATGGTCAGTGCTGTGTGCAATCAGCACACACTTCACTTCATGTGCCCTTGTTTTACATGTATGTCACATTAGTAATAGTGGTAGGAAATCAACAATGCAGACAGAACCTAGCAGAATCTGGCAACCCTGCATGTGAGCAATGATAAAGAAAAGGTCTCATGGGTGATGCACATAACCATGAAGCGCTGCATGACACCAAAGGGCCACAGGATGCCCCCAACATGATGATAGCTACTTGCATGGTAACAGAGAAGCTAATACAAAAGCCATCTTCAGTGAGTCCACATCAGGTGGAGGATTCCAAACCAATTAACATAAGAAAAAAAGTCCCCTTACACTGGAGCACAGCAGTCAGGGAGCCTGCCTAGTTTTTCCCATAGCTTGTTAGCATCAGAGCCCCCAACTTTCACTGCTCTACCTTTCAAGGTCAAAACTCAGTAGGGCCAGGAGAAGTGAAGCAGCAATAAAAAAAAGGGGCTGAAAAATAGATTAAAGGTAAGCTTGACGTACAAAGACACAGGTGATCTCAGTCATAGATTTCAGGCCTAGGTTCTTTTGTACTGTGAGACATTAAAATAAGATGACATTTGCTAAATACATGTTAAAACACAGTCAATTTTCAAAATACTTTTTATTGGTAGTAGTGGGTTCCATTCACTGGAATTTTAAACCTCTTTTACCCCACAGAAAAAGGGAAAAGAAATAGGTAGTAGTTATGCTTTAGTGTGGCTCAGTTTTGATGCCATAAAAGAAAAGTTTACGAAGAGAAGGTATATGAACAGCCAACTACAGAACAGTTTGTTCTCTACTCTCTTTTTTCAGACAAAGTGGGATGTGTAATTTCTTTGTATCTGCTAAATATTTTCCTTATTAATGGTATCAGAACTGCCACCATCCTGCATCTTTTATAGAAGTACCCTCTCTAGAAGGGATGAATTGTGTTGTGGTATTAGACAATATTTTGGTACAAAGTCACTCCAGTCTAAAAAACTAGTGTACTAGAATGAGGACTGAACCCAGTACCTGGGGAAATCAGAAAGCCAAATCCTGTTGACTTCAATAGGGTTAGATTGAGCTCTGCTTCAAACAGTCACCCAATAAATCATGAGTCAAAGGGTGCATCCTGGTGCAGGTATAAGAATAGAAATACTTTGAGGGGTGCTTATTAGTTTGGATATTTTGCTTATCTGGCTTATTTATATTGTCCGTGAGCCCCTGGAGACAATGTCATCTTGTCCTTAATGTGGTCTACCCTTAAACCATAATCCTGGAAATCCTTAGTATTTAAGCGAATGGATTCCATACTCACGTGAGTAATGTTTGCAGGCTTTTTGATTAATTTAAGTAGCATGCCTTAGTGTCATGCTGCATTTTTTAGCAGAAGAATATAGACACTGCAAAACACCATGACCATTAGTCATATTGGTTGGCCTTTTCAGAGTAGTCCAAATCCATTTGAAATTAACCAGGAGTTGGGTGCTTAACTCTTTGGTTCCTTTGAAACTCCCAGCCTCTCCCTTTTACTCACTGGATAACGTGATGAGCCTGCAATAAGGGATCAAACGGCCTATATACTTATTGATTGTATTTATTTAAAAGCATTTCTGTAGAGCTCGTCAATGAGGGAATTTGAGAATCTAGTAATAGGAGTCAGACTCCAGGGACCTGGTGAGAAGGTCACACAACAGAGAGTGTAACAGCCAAAAACAGAATAGGAGAGTGAAGAGATGACGAACCTCTTGGCTAATGGGCTTTGAGAGAAGACATTTACACGATTAATCCTGAGACCATTAGCCAAGAAAGACTTTTTTGCAGCAAACAAAAGAGCCCATTCCTAATTGAGTACATGTATTTTTTTTCCTCACCCATTTTGAACCTTGTAAAAATCAAGGTCGAGAACTGGATGTCACAGCTTTAAATCTATGTGAGACAGGCAGAGCATGTGTGAACACCTGACCTGAATATTCTGGCTTTAGTGCCTGTGCCCTATAATATGTCGCAACTCACCACAGATCCACATTTGAGGGGTAAATCTGTAAAGGAAAAGGATCAGATACCACAATACAGACGATTTCATGCAGGGTATGTTTTTGTGCTACAAGTCAAATATTCTGAGAACTCGTTTAAAAAATCGGTTTTAGGAGGGATTTTTCATCCAGCTGCTCTTTATTTCTTTGAAACAGAGATAGTCACCCTAGCTATAGGGTGGAAGGGGATGATTCACAACAGGAGAGCTAATGACTTACAGCTAGGTTAAGCAACAACTAAAGGGAGACATAACAGTTTACAATTATTTGAAGAGGGTAAATGCCAAGGAAGGAGAAGAAATCTTTTGCTCAGTAAAAGCATCTGTGAGACAAATTTGTTAAATGGAAGAACAGAGGCTGTATATAAAGAAAAAAAACCTTTCTGAGAACAAGATCAAGCTGTAGTGACCTGTAGTATATCACCTCACCGAAAAAAGCATTGTAACTGGCAAATTTAAAACTAGATAGGACAAAACACTAGCACATACACAACAGGCAACAATCCTGCACTGCTGGCAGAAGAGATAAACAGTCCAAGAGTCTGTGTCTGACATTCTAAAAGTAGCAGCTCCATTTTGTCCCCAGAGCCGAGGCTATTTGAGAAACTAAGTACATTGCTCAATGATGTACAGGAGTCTGGAATAATATGTTCAAGTTGTACTGCAACCTCCTTTCTCCTAGTTTTTGTGGTAACAAGTAATTACCATCTTCATTTCATCCCCAGAGGTTTCACTTTGATAGTTTAAAAAGATGACTGATCTGATATTGTGGCAGTAATCACGGCATTACAACCACTCATACCTAGAAGAGGAAAAAAAAAACTTTCCACCAAATGCAAATTTGTTAACTACAAATAACAGCAAACCATATGCATTCCGAAGGTGCAATTCACTACTGTGCAGAAGCAGCACGTGAAAACTATGTGAGTACACTTGAACTTTAATCCAGCAATTTTGGGAAACAGGCTATGATGGATTATGGAATTTTCCAGGCCACAGGTTTTCATGGATCCATTTTTGTTTTGAAGGTGAAAATAAAACACGTTTTGGCAAAATACTGAATTTTTATTTCACATGTAGCAAAGAGTACTGGGGTCTGGGAAGGATGGAAGGAAGGGGGTTGGAGGCAGAGTCTGGGTGTGAGGGACGGGATCAGGCATCCCGCTGTAAGGGGCAAATACAGCTCCATGCCCCAGGCTGCTCCCAGGCATCGCTCCCTGCCACTGTGGGAGCAACAGAAGAGAAGCCTACAGAGAACCACTTCACTGAGCTGCCCTTTCACCAGCTGGGGAGGAAGGCTTGAGGAAACATGCAGAGCTGCTCCCTTCTGCCCCTGCCAGGGTCTGAAACACAAGTATTCCCAGATTAGGGACACACAGATTATGGAGGTTAAATGTAATTCATTCCCAATTAGGCCTTCCAAACAATTCTTAAATTGGAATTATGTCAACCCTAGGTTTGCATGGGTCTTCTAAGCCAGATTCAACTTCCCCCCAAGAGTGCAGATAAATATGAAGCTCAAGACAAAATGTATCATCTCTTATTACCATAAATCTTGACAGATTCCTTGGTAAGACCTTAACAGCTATGTTCAGACATCATGGATGAAATAAACACAGGGAAGAAATGCAGAAAAGGTTGAACAACATGCTCAATGGTCTTTAATTTTATTAAAAGGGAGGTGAAATAAAGGCTTCAGCTCAAGAAACATGGAATGGTTGGTTTGCTGAAGATGTTGCTGTAAACCAACAGAGGCACTCTTCAGCTCACAGATGGAAAGATCAGCAGTAGTCTCTCCTCTTATAAGGGCATGTCTACATTATCTTCTGGCTCAAAGGGCAGTGATTGACCCAGCAGGGTTGATTTATTATTTCTAATATAGACATGATATATTGACTGCTGAGCACTCTACCACTGATTCTGCTACTCTACTAAAACGAGATGAGTAAGGGGAGTCAGTTGGAGAATATCAGCTGTTGACATACCACAGTGAAGACAATGTGGTAAGTAGACATAAGTAGGTTGACTTCAGTGACTTTATTCACATAGCTGAGGTTGTGTAACTTAGATCAGCTGCCCAAGGTGGCGTAGACCAGGTCCAAGAAAACAAGGGTTTACTACACAGCTTTGCCAGGGTAGAGCAAAATAGCCAGGGGAAATTAAATGGATACTAAGATTCTTTCCCACCTTCTACTGTCCCAAGACTTCCCTCTTCCTTGGCCCTTTTAGGTGTTTTCTGCCTCCCAAAAGGGAGATCTCAATGCCTATGCTCCCCTACCACAGAAGAAATAATAGCTGTCTCTGAGCTCTTATACTGGGGTACATAGAAAGGTTCCTTATGCCCTCCCATAAAGGTGCACATGAAACAGGGACAATTTCCTCGTCCCTCTTGTCAACAGAATGAAGAGATGGAGAGGACCACATAGGCTAAGGTGGGGAAGGACTGAATGGAAGATTGGATGCTTAAGCTACTATTCCTTTTGCTTCCACGGTTATGTTTCCACAGCCTGAAAAGAGAAGGATGGAAGATCTGCCTTCAGCGTGAATGGCAAGACTGTTTCAAACAGCCAACCAACAATGTACAGAGCTGGAGCCACTGAGGGGGAAAGTTAATTTGGGGGACTCTAAAGTGACATGGAACTGATGTCCATCACCTCTTGGAGGCCAGAAAGAAGCTGAAATGTCTTAAAACAAATTTAATTTAACTGTCAGACATTCCAGCAACATGTCTAGCCATGGAGTTAAAAGCAGTGCCAATTTAAGAGGCTGGGAGGAAAAAAAGAAGCCAATGAACCTGTCTACATCTCCCATGCTGTTTAATTTGGAAAACCTTGGTCTCCTTTTCAGCAAGGGGCAGCAGAGACAAAGGACAGTACTGTGAGAAAGGCCTGGACTGAGCACTCTTGAAAACTGGGGTTCAGTTTCTGGCTTAGCCACAGACTCCTTGGGTGGCCTTCAGAAAGTCACTTAGGGAAAATTTTCAAAGACAGAGAGAGGAGCTAGGTGCCTGACTTGCTTTATTCTCTGTGCCTCAAATCTGTGATAGGCAGAATACTGCTTTTGTCTCACCCTTTTTCAGTTCTGTCTATTTAGACATCCAGCAATTCATGGGAAGGATCATCTCAAGCTCTATGAGTACAACAGCTAGCACAATGGAGCCCCCAAATCCTGTGCTACACTAATAGCACATTATATACAGAATACAGGGGCTTGCAGTCCAAGTCAGGCTTTGCATTGTAACTAGGTTACAGTGGTAGGCAGTGCTTACTAAACCTGCAGCAATGCAATTTTTCCAGCAAATGTATTACAAGTTAAATACAGGCTGTTTCCTGCTATGCACACTTTTTTGAATTTTGGGTCTAATTTCTCTCTTTTGTGTTTAAGGACAAGAAACAGTTTTCCACTTAGCTGAATGCATTTATGATTTTTGTTCCCTGAGGTCCATCTCTCGGACAACAGGCACCCAGAGATTGCAAGTCTTCATTATCCCCAAGAAGCACTTTTCATCTGCAGTGACAGAAATGCCTGATGTCTTTTATTTTTATACTTATTTAGCTTTGTGGTGCACTGCGGCACATTCACATTAAAAAGGAAGTTTAAGAAACCAAAAGGAAAAGCAGCACTTAGGAATCTTTACTTTTGTTCTGAATATTTTTCTAGGTGTTTGACATCCAATAAAGTTGCTGAAACATGCCTACCATATTTTTAATTGTCATTTTAAATACGTAAACCCAGAAGTCTTGGTTGTGTTGTATGCAACAAACCTACTTATGTTGAAGCCCTTGGGTGCCTTAAATAACTTTACGGTACATAGCTAGTGCTGCTCATTTGATTTTTACAGGTTTTGTCTGTACAGAAGGAGCTATAATGTCCCGAGAATATAACTACATGGTCATAACCAAATAACAAGGTCACAGCTGGAATCTACCTGAGCCTTGGATCATATTTCAGCATGAGTGGAAGGCAAAGGGGCAGCTTGTTTCTTCATTTAGCTCAAAAGGGCTGCAGCTGGAGTGCCCCATACCTGCTAGATGTATTGATGTAACCCACGGGTGACAGCATGCTACAAGTTCACCACTGCATACAAGGCACCAACGAAGTGCGTCTGTTTCATGCACAAGAGGAGAGCTTTAGCTCAAAGTGGGTAACTTATGCTTTTTGTTGAGATGTTTCTAGTTCAATCCCTGGTGTGTCAGCCAAGATGGCAGCCATCACAGACCTTTTTTTTACTTCCCCCAGGCTAGAATCCCCGGGCTCTGAGCCAAATCAAAGTCTTTCCACCAACTTCAGTAAGCTTTGACTCAAGCTCTTATTAATTTGGATTTATATATTCCACCCACCCAAGAGAAGGGCCTATCCAAACAGTTCACATTGAGGATAATTGGAGGAATTTAGCTTTTTCATTTTGCAGAATATCCCTGAGTAGATCATAATATCCTCTAAGTTGATTAAAAGGGAGTTCCAGGCCCCTTTGGAATGCCATGGGAGCATCACTCCACAGCTCTGTGTGGCTTCTGAGGGCTGGGGAAGAATGCAGCACTGTGCTCTGGTCAGTGCTAAGGTCTGGCTACCCTTGGCCCCACCACTTCCATGCAGACTCCGGCCGTTCTGGGGTGTGGAGCTGGCCCCCCCCCCCACACACACCTTGCCTGCAGTAGCTGTTGGCCCCACTCTGGGCATGTATCACTGTTGTACGGTAAGTTAGGAACACTGACCTGTGTACCTGTATCCCATTCGCTGCTTTAGGTCACTCCCACCGCTTACACTTCAGGGACTACAATGAAAAAGCCAGTGCCAATGGCCCCTTAACAAGAGACAATGGACTGTAAAAGAGTTCAGTTTTCCTCTCAGTTTGTGTGTCAGGCTGTAAAGAAAGAGTAGAGGGGCCCTACAAGATCTGGCACTGGACACTGGAACCCATCTTGGATTCTATACTTTTCAACAAGAGGGTTGGGGGGAAATCAAACAAAAGTTCCCTGCCTTATGGAAATTCTATATGTGGCAAGGGAAGTAAAGAGTAAACATCTTCAGCTAGCTTCTACCTCTCCCACCCAACCTCAAAGGTATACGTAAAAACATCAGGAAACAAAAGTATTGTGACTGAAACAGGGGGAAAGGACTAAAACAACACCTCTAGACTGTGAAGGACTTTCCCTGAAATAATATCTGGGGTGAAAGTATTATTTGTAATCATTTTATTGGAGAATCTAGCTTATATTACTAAGAAAATAATACAAGGCAGGCAATCTACTCTGTTTGCTACTTCTTGAACCATTTAAAATATAAATTTTTTTAGTTAAGCTAATTTCTGATTCATAATTAACCCAGTTTATATCATTTCTAATGGTGGCAGCAAGATGCTCTGTATATGTTCCTTCAGAATGGGGAAGCACACTAACTTTTGGATTGTACTGCAAGGGGGGAGGGGTAATGAACATTTGGCTGCTGTAGTAAGTCCCTTCAGATAAGTCTTCCCAGAGGCGTTCTCTGTATTTGGAGCTGGAGACGGCCTTGCGTGTAGGTTTTCCTAGTGGAGCTGTAGTGCCTGACTCAGCAAGGCCACATATAAAGGGGGACAAAGCTAGCAGAGAACGTGTGTGTGTGTGTGTGTGTGTGGTATGGGGAAATCAGTGACATCCTAGGGCCCAACCTGTCATAGTAATGTCATAGTAATGTTTCTGTTTGCCTAAATCAAGACCAAAAGTTAAGGTTTAAAGAAGCAGAATTTATATTTATCAACTTGAGGTGCCTCTGTGAGCATCGGTTATGCACAAGTCAGGGCTGGATAAAATAAGATCCCTCTCTTCCAGGCAGTGCCCACGTTTAATAGCAAACATGAGGAGTCTTCTGAAGATTCAGCAGTTTTTTCTTCCTTCCTTTGATGTTTGGGTTTCCTGAGTGGCACCTACTGTAAGTGCAGAAATACCAAGAGAACCACTGGTCTCAGTGTAGGGTTAATTAGAGAAAGTTAATTAGTCATATTTGATTATTCATTTGTAGCCAGCCACCAGTGGATGAATGCAGATGCAATACTAGTGTGCTGTACATCAGCAACCACACTTACTATCTACCGAAAGTAAAAAAAAATACAGACAACTATAACCACCAATGTGGTTAACTTTTCTGTAAACCTGGGCTTCAACTGGCATGATTCAACCGATCACTTGCTCAAAGCAACAGAGGTGACTCAGTTTTTACAACAGACACAGAAGGATATAGGGAAACGTATCATTCAGATACTGCAGGCAAACGGAGACATGTTAAGAATTGCTAAGTCTAAAAAGGAAATCACTGCATATCATTGGTATGATATCTTCACAGGCTGGTCCCCCACATCCAAGGGCATCCTATCAGTTATGTTCCATCCCTTGCTAATCGTGCTAGTATTATGCTGTATTTGCTTGTTAGGTATGTGCACCATGTGCTGTTGGATAAAAAGACTGTACTCCAAATTAAAACCACAGGCTCACATTATGGCCCAATATATAGCCTTAAAACAGTTACATAAAGTGTGACCCTCTCACCACTGTCGTGAGTGAAGGGTCAAAAGGTGGACAACATAGGGTTAATTAGAGAAAGTTAATTAGTTATATTTGATTATTCATTTGTATCAGTTTATATTTCTACAAATTCATATCTAGTTCTGTTATAAACTGTAAAATCACTTGAACAAATCCACACTCCATATTGTACCAGACTCCATACTGCATTCTGTAAGCTCTCTTGGAGCTGAACCCTTGCCTAGTCAAGTGACTAGGGTGTGAATTGTACAATTGTATTAGGTGTGTGAATGGGGTATGTATGATTGATCCTTGGACGCCAGCCTGTCCTGAAGATCAGACACCAGTGGCTGAAGAAGCTGAAGAAGTGCAGACAACGCCCTGCAGGTGAGAAAAGATCCACCCCGAAGATAAAAGAACAAGGTCCCACTAAGGACAAGCAGGAAAGTCATGTCTGGACATGACTCTGAGGCAGCATGACACAGCAGGACCCATAGGCTAACATCTAGCCTGTATCCTATAAAAGAAGGGGTGAGAAGGAAGGACCTCAGGGTAACGTTCTGCCTGCAACATCAAAGAGCATCGGTGCATGCCCGACAGAGACCCCGCTCTTCCTTGTGCCCAGCTTTCCTGGTCAGTTAGCTGCCACAAGCTACAAACCCAAGCTGCCAACTCAGGACTGGTAATTATGCAGCAGCTGCAGAACATTTGGGATGTGTGTGTGTATAAAGGGTATGTAGATAGGTATTAATTACTCTTAAAATAAACGTGGCATACTGGCTTGTCCCCTGAAAAAGATCCTGTCTGTATTTTCTGCATAACATCAAAGCCCTTCCAATTCACTTGGGTAGACTCTCTTCATTCACAGTGGGTTAGGAACCAAACCTGACCCTCCCGAAGTTCTGCGATACGCTCATCCCAATGATGGTGATGTGCACTGTTATATTACCATGTACGTTGTATGTGATGGAAGAGGAAGATACTTCCTGTGCTGTTTGCATAGGGGCCTTCCGCCTGGCCATGCCACAATCTCATTACCACAACACTGTGGCTGTAGCTCCATCCCCTTTAAGGGGAATTTCCTCTGTCACCACCCGCAGCTCTAATTTGACTTCCTCCAGCATAGCTCTGGTGGGAGAGGAAGACTACTTTTGTCAGGTATCCCTAATGCAGCATCAGGCATGGCTAAGCCCAGCAGAGCTTTTGGATTGGTAGCATAGTTCTCCCTCTTTAAAGGCCCTGCCACTGCCGCAGCATGGCTCTAAGCACTGATTAACAAAAATGTAGAGGTTAACAAGGAAAGACATGAATTTCCCTGTCAACTGTTGCACAGAAGGCGAGAACTAGATAATGACATAAGACCCCCTGCTAAGATAAGCCAGTCTGGTGGAGAAAGATCAGCTGTCCTGTGCCAGTGAGAGATTTCAAACTGCTCCTGCTGGGACCGTCAGAGCAGATGTTCAGGGCCAGATTGATAGTCCACTGCATACTGACTATACACAGGAGATATTTCTTCCCATCCCCCAGCCCTTCCTGTAAAGACCACAAGCTTGCTCATGTCTTATATAGATCATGTTGAAGCCCCTGAAAGGGTTAAATGGGGCCCCAGAGATGATAAATACATTATGGAGCTGGGTAGGTGCCAGGAGAACTCATACAAGTTATTGATGGAAGATTTTACCAACTTAACCTATAGAGGGTGAATCACAATGTGCACCTTGCGTCATTCAGTAAAAGGGTCTTTTGAAAGCCTTCCCACTGTGAATGGGCTGCTAGCTCTCAAACTGCAAGAAAATTGCTGTCCTGCCTACAGACTGTTTAGTGGTAGGAGAAAAAAAGTTTCTCCCCCACCCAGGGTAGAATGCAACTGCAATAATTGGATTCAAACAAACAATCTGATGTTTGTTGGTTTGTTGTCGCTCTCAAAAGGTTCTGAGTGAAACAAATTCTTATATATTACGAAAGATTTGCTTTTCATCGTCAATGGCTGTCACTGTCAGTTGTTGCTGCTGCCTACTGCATTGTCTACCCTGATTCAGTTCTGCCTCACATCCACTCTGTAATTATACATTCACACAGAAAGCCTGGGAGATATATCTAAATGACATTGGCTTTTGTGCCTCTTAACTGCAATTGACTGTAGGAAACCTCTATTTTATTGGTACAGGCAGAAACCGAAGGCACAGAAGTAGTCTGTACATTAAGCAGAGGATCTCTGCGCTGAAGAGAGGGAATAATCATCTTTTGTGGACTGGTGAAATAATATGAAAAACAAAAACAAAAAACCCAAACAATCAGCTTTTGTTTTGTACAAGAAAGGCAGGATTTTAATAGTCTCTAAACTAGAAAAGAAATTTCCGCATCACAATATTTCAGAGTTCAGTGATTAAATTCAATATACTGTGCCAAGCAGCAATTAGCTGATGAAGAGTATTCAGAAAAAGAAACAGATCTGGCAGCAAGCGAGGAACAACTTCACTACTATACTGGGCCTCCAGTGGGTCTGTTGTATACTTTCATAGTTGAGGTAAATGGAAAAAAAAAAGTGAAATTTAATGTGTTTCCAAGGAAATTCAGAGGGGTCTTGAATAGTGGAGAGGTGGTATAGCACTTCAGCACTTAGTGCTATTGGGATCAACAAAGCAAACTGAGCACAACTGGCTTGCCCAGGGCCACAGAGTTCCCGATTCCCTGTCTGATGCTCAGTCCAATGGACCAGGCATTCAAGACCCCAGGGGGGTACTAGGATACATCTTCATAGGAATGGGAGATCTGCAGCATGGCAGTAACTGGCCTGCATCAACTGACTTAGGCTCACAGGGCTAAAAATTGCTGGTGTAGATGTATGGGCTTGGGCTGGAATCAAGAGTTCCAGGATCCTCCATCCTTGCAGGGACCCAGAGCCCAGGCTCCAGCCCAAACATCTACAAAGCACTTTTTCAGCCTTAAGTGAGAGCCCCAGTCAGCTGACCCAGGCCAACCATGGGGAGAGGAGGAGTTATCCCTGTATATGTACACCCTTAAATGAATAATCATCTCAAGCTTGATGCTATGACTGCTCGACCTGGAGAGTTCTCACCAAAAAAATGAGTGAAAATTCAATGCACAACGAGACTTCAGAATTTGGCCCTTAAGGACTTCTGCTGTATCTAAATACTTTAATCATTCAGCCCTTTGAGATCTACTAATGAACAGCTAGAGCCAGATGTAAAAGCAATTATCCCATAAGGCAGCTTCTGCAAACTGACCCACATAGCTCACAAACATGCAGCATTTCTTGTCTTTACACATAAAGTAGACTCTCGTAAAGTGGTCATCAAGGTGCTAACCAAGTTACTCAGAGTATAATTGGCTGGAGCTAATGTCCAGCCCTTCCCTTACTTCCTCTGTAGGAAATGCAACTTTCCTCATCCATTCTTGTCGTGATGCAGTTAGTTAGAAGCAGCAAGCTCTTGATTCCCTGTCCAATGTGCAGTCCATTAGACCAAGCATCCAAGACCCCAGGAGAGTACCAGGATACATCTGTACAGGACTAAGAGATCTGCAGTATGTCTGTGGTCCTGTGAGTAGAGTTATTGCACCAAGAAATCCCTTTACAAAAGAGAGACACTGTCTACGTACAACAGCTCACCTAATAAATTATTTTGTTAGTCTTTAAAGTGCTACTTGACTGCTTTTTTGTTTTGATAGTATATAGACTAACACGGCTCCTCCTCTGTTACTATTGTCTATGTACGGGAGAGGAAGTCAGAGAGTGACAGGGCAAATTCTTAAGTTAGCTATGGCCTGTTATTGATTCTTCCCATCCCACCCACATTCATACAGCAGTACTGCAGGCACAGAAGAGACATGCAGATATTCATCAACATTACATGCGTAGCTGCAGTGGATCTATTTCAGCAAGTAGCCGCTAGCTTTGTGCGGGAGGACAAGAAAGTTTCACTCAGATATTTTATAGAAATTAAAGCTACCACATCTACTGTGACAGGAAATAAAGCCTCGACATCACTATCTATTAGGTGGGTTCTCCTAGCTCATAACAACTGAATGTGGATCTTTGCGGCTCAGAATGTCTAAGTGCAGTGACCTGGACTTCTTAACAGTGCACGGAGTGTCATGCACAACACAAAGTGTCTGGAGAGCACGTGTGGAGGACCTTGTGTACATAAAGCTGTTGTAAGCAGCTTTTTCTGTGCCTTTTTGTTCCAGTCTTCATTCTGCTCTCAAAATGCAGCACAGTCACAGAACAGCCACTAGTTTTATTTCAAGACCTCTACTCCTCCTT
Organism: Carettochelys insculpta; assembly: GCF_033958435.1. Taxonomy (NCBI): domain Eukaryota; kingdom Metazoa; phylum Chordata; order Testudines; family Carettochelyidae; genus Carettochelys; species Carettochelys insculpta. The sequence continues at coordinate 15,323,221 of NC_134145.1, read as the reverse complement.
TCAAAACAAATCAAATCAAGTCTATCTTATCCCAGAGTCTGTTCTCTGATCTACTAGAGCAATGGTGGAGTTGCACCATGGATATACTCTGGTGTAAACAGCAACAGAAGCTGGTCTGTCTCTGGCTTATTTCTAGGCAAAGCCATGTTATCTGCAGGTGCAAACTGACACAATTCAATTAATTCTGATCCAGTTGCATCTATTTGCACCAGCAGATAATTTGGAGTCTAATTAATAGCAATCATAGAGCTACTGGCAATGATAATTGATGGAGTTAACCTGTTTGTTAATGCCTAGGACTGCTCGCATGAAATTCTACACTTATCTGTCAATTAACAGAGGATTAAGACTGGATTGCCTGATCTCATCAAGAAGTGTTATGTGTTAATGAATCCTTTTATATGGTGTTGCTTGCTTAGGCATTTGCCTGGATCAACTAAATATAACATCCCCTCTATTTCTGCAGCTTAAAGTTTTGCACAGAAGGTACGTGTGTAGATGTATCAGGATCTTCAATCACAGAGGACTCCTCTGACATCATCAGCATTTGCAAGGACTCAGTTCTCCAGAAAAATTCAGTGCATGTGATTTTAGGTGATTGATTCCATTGCCAAGTAATGGCAACTGGCAAATCCAGGATGTTTTCTCCAGGTTAGTTGGAAAGCCAGGAAGTAGAAAAGATTGTAGGAGGAGCAGCAGCTTATGGTGATTTTGCAATAACAGCAGCACTAAAGAGGAAGGATATTTATATTTAGTGATGCTGGGCTGGACCCATTTGGCAAACAGCCCATCTGCTTACTCAAGGGTGGGGTAGGTATTTAACATATCCCCACTGCAGGTGGGACCATGGGCCAGGTTATTCCAATGATTTGCTCCAACCATCCTTGGAAGAGACTGGTAGGAGTCTAGCCTGTAAGGAAATAGGTCTCTTTGCTACAGAGAGCACAGCCTCTGTCAAGGGATGCTTCAGTCATTTCCTGGAACTGCAACTCCCAACAATTACTCCACTTTATCTCCCTCCACTTATGACACAGGCAACTTTACCTCTGGGGCTGCTGTTAGTGCAGTGTCCAATGCCAATGGGAACCAGAAAAACCATCAAGCTATTGAATGATGACACCAATAGCTCTTTTTTTCCCCTCTTTTATTACTACCCACTGGGTAGCACCTAGTCTGTCAACTTCGAACATTCATCTCCAGAGCAAAAGTTTCAAAATCCACCCTGCACCAATCACCAGCATTCAGATGAAAATTCAGCAATGTGGAGCAGCCTGTGGCTTGGGCTGCATGGCCAGTTTGGAGTATGATTTTCCTTAACTGGAGCCCTGGATTCATCACCTTAGAAGACCAAGACCTATAGATCATGTCAACATTCCATAAGTCAAAGCATCTGGTCTCTAAATAAACGTCAAGGGAAGTTCTTTGATCAAGCTGTGAGCATACGATGTTGTCAGGATTTGATCTCCTCATGTGATACAATTTCAGTGGCTAAGAGAATGTCAGTTTGCCATGGCAAAACACAGGATAAACAATGAAACAGTCTAGCGGTTCTGAGAGGTGCTGAGCTGAAGACCAGAGGTGGTCAACACTTCTGAGGAGCAGAAGCCTTACCCAAAGACCAATGAAGTCAAAGGGAAAGAGTCTCATCTACTGTGGACCAGGCTATTAGCCTGATGTCTGCTGCACAAAAGCCGTAATAATATTAGAGAATCATTCCTTTTTAAACTACCTTTCTAAAATAAATGATTACCCTACTGCACTGATCAGCTGATCTCCTCACACAGGGCCAAATGTTTGCTGCTGCTGCTATTTCCCCTGCATTAAATTCCTTTTAAATAAAAAGGGAGTAAACACCAGTATTTTTGCTAATGTAGTCAAATATTAATACAAGGATCAGGTGTCACTTAAACTGTTCTGTTTCATGTGCTAACAAAATTATTCCTGTCCCCTCTGACCTGTAAGAGAAGACAGGGATGGAGAATGAACATGAGTACATGGTTGGTTGAAGGCAGGGACCTGGTCTACGGAGAACTCAATTGCACATAGACAACCAAGGAACTTACCATTGCAGCAGTGTGAAAGGGAAGAAGGGAGTGAATGAAATTGATTTGAATACATGGGGAGGAGAGAGTCTAGACTGTTTATCTACTATGGCTAGTCCCACCTCAACTTTCCCTTACTCCCAAACAAGATGCCACTGCAACGAACTACTGCAGACACCAGTTGTGAGATTGCAAATGACTATATGACATGAAGGAGACGTGGCCCATGAGATGCTCTCTGTCATTGGGGCATTCCACATACATCTGAACCTCTGATGTGGGGCATGGGAATGGTTATCTGACAACTGTCCAAAAGTCACTTCAAATTGCTCAGTAAAACTAGCCTTAGAAAGAAAGAAAGAAAGAAAGAAAAAAAGAGAAAGAAAAATCAGTACAGCGGAGTGTTAGGGATTCCATTTAGTACTTTTCATGGTTTATGTTTAGCTCAGGTTTTGTTTTTCCACACACAGAAACACAAGTATGGACAACATAGAACACAATGCCTCGCTAAAGTCACCCAAATGGCAGTTACAACTATATCCAAGATCAACAAATTTGTTTTCCACATACAGTCTGCTGTGTGTAGTCAGCTTTTCCCCTGGATTTTCTCATTTACCAGTCCACTAACAGGTGTTCTGCATCTGAATAAGAGCTATTTAGGGTTAACCTGAATAATAAATTCTCAAGCTGGCAAGCAATGTTAAAGAAAAGGAGCTAGTTACCAGCTGTGGGTAAACTTTGTTCAGACAAAACAAACACTCAGGAAGACCAAAGAAATAAGATCCTTTTTTGTGTTTAGCTTATTAGTTTTTCTCTTTATGCTTTGGAATAACAAGTCCTAAGGAAGAGAAATGGCCAGCAAAAGTATGCATTTTAGTTAAATGGCATTATATAGTGGCTAACCTTAAAATTTTTCCACTTTTACTCTGAATAACTAATGTTCAGCACCCCCTCTACTTTTATAGGGAATATATTATATAGTCATATATTGCCAACACTGTGAGAACATTCTTTAAGGTAATTGGGCATTTTCAAGAGAAAGCACTATGAGGAGAAAAAAGGAAAAATCTTGCTTTAAAATGCCAGGTGTGCCACTTTCAAGCCACACCAGGATTGTGTAAGCCATAGAGTCCCCATTCTTAGGTCATATTTTTAAAGTCTTTTTCCACAAATAGTGCAGCGTGTTGTGCAAACAGCAAAAGTTTGACAAGGAGAGACCCCATTATGTTACAGTGCTCTTTGCAGATAGAGCATTACACACACTTTCCTCGAATGAATGAAACATGTGTCCAGATCTGGCTACTGCAAATCACCTTGAGGAGGCTTCCTCTGACTGACAGAACTTGTTTTAGAGGGCAAAAGTAAATAAGGAAGTGTTATTTACACCTTTTCATAATGCAAGAACTAGGGATCAATAAATGAAATTAACAGGTAGCAGGTTTAAAGGCAAACAAAAGGAAGTCCTTCTTCACACAATGCACAGCCAACCTGTGGAACTCCTTGCCAGAGGATGTTGTGAGAGCCAAGAATGTGACAGAGTTCAAAAAAAGAACTAGGTAAATGCATGAAGGATAGATCCATCGATCACTATTTGCCAGTATGGGCAGGAATAGTGTCCTTAGCCTCTGTTTGTCAGAAGTGGGGAATGAGTGACATGGTGATTCCTTGTTCTGTCCATTCCCTATGGGGCACCTGACACTGGCCACTGTTAGGAAAGAGGCTACTCGGCCACATGGACTTTTGGTCTGATCCAATAAAGCTGTTCTTATGATCTGAGTTTAAAAAAACTGAAGATGCTATTTCTGTGCTTCCTTGTTACTGAGGTTCTTAAATACCGCTACTTCTGAGAGGGCTGGAGGATGTGGGACAAGCATCAGTGACCAACTCAGCCAACGAAGCTGAGTAGAGAAGTGGCCTCTTCCCTCAGTGATCTATTTTTGAGGGGTGGGGGGAACAGAAGTGGCTGGGGCGTTCATTAGAACAATGGGTTTCAGCCACTTGGGCTGGTTACAGATAAACAGGCAGCTCTGTCAGCAGAGCTATGAACACAAGTGTCTATGGTCAAGTTGCCTCTTCCACAGAAACACCTAAGCGGGAGCAGAGGCCATGAAATGGTGCAGGGTGGGACCACAGTCCTAATCCCCACAAAAAGCAAGGTAAATCCCTCTGCAATATAGAGTGTATTAAAAACACTAACAAATATAAGTTGTCACTAAATTGTAGGGGCTTTCCTGCTTGAAGCCCAGGGGTTCCACAGGGAAGTGAGAGACCTAGGGAGGGGGCCAGCAGCAGTTTGCAGCGATACAGCATGGAGTAAAATGAGGTGAGTTCTAAGAAATCAAGCCGCATTATGTTCCAGGCTTCTATCACGAGAACTATGTGTTTAAAAACTGCTTCTGCAGTGGAAAAATAGCATCTCCCGCCCCTTCCCTGGAAGCCTCCCTGATGCACTGGTTAGGCACCTGACCACTATGCAAAGCAGCCCTCTTGCTTAGACCACCAGGACACACTACTAACAATGCCTCACTTGCTGTTACTTTCCCTGCCTCCACAATCTGGACCCATGTTGCTTGCAGGATGTGGCATCCTCTTTGAGGCACAGCCCTCCAGCTCTGATTCAGCCCACCATCTCTCCCCTTCCGAGGGACAGGTGGTCCTTGATTCCACCCCTTGCCTCAGTGGTCAATTGCAGTCTCAAACCAGGGCAAACTGCACTCTGGATTTAAGCCACTCTTCTCACTGACAAGTTGGGGGCCAAATGGTGGGGGGGGCGGGAAAGACCAGGCCCACCACTACTCTGAGGCCCTAGCCAGGGGCTATAACTAGCAACCACTTACTGTCCCTCCTCCTATTCCCACTACCTACTTTCCCTGGGCCACTTCCCCATCCTTGCTGCAGAGCCGCAGTCTGGCCACAGTCAGCCAAGAGTTCCTCTTTTGCTCCACTACCTTGTCCAGCATTGCAGCATCTCAGGAGCTCCTAAGCAGCCAGTCCCCTTCCCCCTTGCTGTCCCAAGAGAGATCCCCCACCCAGTTCTGCTGAGCAGCTCTCAAGACCTTTCCTAGCTGGCCAGGGTTCTGTGCAGCCTCTTCCAGGCTGCCCTAACCCTTTTCCTGCCTGTGTGGTGGGGCAGTTGCTCTACCCTGAACGCTCTTTTAAAAAATAACAAAGAGAGGTGAGGAGGAATTCAGGAAAGTGGAAACCCAGGAACAGATCCTCAGTGAGGGAAAGTCAGCGTAGCTCTGCTGCAGACAAAATGTTGCTCTGCCATTTATCCTGCCTCCACCTTCTAGACAAGTTAATGTTATTTCTCAGCATCTTTTATGCGTCTGGTGAATAAGCTGCTAGCCAATGGGTGAGAACTCCCCCTTTGGTTTAATAATTCCTGACACCACAAGAGGCAGTAGTCATGTTGGTGTGAGAAGCACTTCAGCCAACAGACCACTGTCCACAGTGGCGCTTAGGTCAGTATAACTTACATTGCTCTGGTGTCTGTAATGTAAATTATACCCACAGAACAAGTAGTCTAGACATAGCATCAGGGATCCTGATCCAAAGCCTTATGATTAAGGCCCAAGTAGGTGGAGAGAGGGAAAGAGCTATGCTGTTCTCCCCTCCCCCTCAATAAATAAGCCTGTTGAAGGGCCCCGTTGCACACACAGCTACTGCTGTGTCTTTCTATATTGCCTGGCCAAGTTCAATTTGCTTTTAGAGCTCTTTTCCACCAGGATAGTTGGCAGGAAAGACATGTCCCAAGAAAAAGAATTTTGTATGGCCCAGTGCATACAACAGAGAAGCAAGGAGCCGGGACCTTAATCCCTAAATTACGTACCTATCATTTTATACACTCAATATAGACATTTGTGCATTGAAACACTCAAAATGGACTAATTAAGGCCTTGATCTATTTTACTCGGCCAATGATTTTTTGGCTTCATCTCCTGCTCTCTCTTTAGCTTCTGGTAATAATATTTAAGCATTTAAAGGAATAACCTTTCACTGCCAGGGACATTTAACAATTTGGTACAATCATCAGCTGATTGCCAAATAGGTGACAGCATATGGACTGAGCCCTTCCTCATACTACCTTTCAAGTACAATAAACATCTGTCCAAAATCTGCAAAGAGTGGAGTGGTTGAGATTTGTTCGTGATGCCTCTTTTCCACTGTGGATGTTTTTAAGGTGGATCAATGTGTGCTAGGGTATTCATCTGCTAACTTTTGGGAATATTTCCAGTCAGTCATTCTACCCATTTTTGCTCTGCATGGCATAGTTTCAGAAACTGAAGCTAACTTGGCCCCAGCATTAAGTAACGAAACAGGAACCAACATGGGGCTTATCAAATATGGGCTGACCAGGGCTGGAGCAACATGTTGAAAATACATTAATTGGTCCAACATAGATCTCTATCTGAGCACAATATTTCTTCAGTTGACTGCAAGGAGATATTAAGTACAAGATGACACACCCCCTCCCACCGCACAACACACACACACACACACACTACTGCTTAGAAAGAAAATGGTCTTCCTTTAAAATATATGCAACTAGACCCACCCATAGGGAGGGACAAAGGGAGCAACTGCCTCAGGGCCCAATGACTGAAAAGGGTCCAGGACTCATGACTGCTGCTGGGTTACTGTGGCAATGGCTGGAGTCCTTGAAATTGCTGCTGGAGTACCAGGCAGCTCTGAGGGGTGTGGGGGTGGGGAGTAAGGGTCCATGATGCAGTGCACTCTGGGCTGTCTGTCCCAGCTCTGCCCCTTCCAACTGAGACCCTTCCAGAACCACAGAGCCATTGTCACACCCACCCCCCGCATACCATCATCTTGCTCAGGGACCCAGCAAGTCTGTCAGCCACCCTGCATGCAAACATTCAAACGTTGTGTGCTGAATAGCACAGTCATGGAATTTAAAAAAAAAGCCTGGACACACCAATAAAATGAAGCTCTTGCTTGAAAAATTTTCCTTCCCTTTGCAGGCCAAAAGGCCTGTATTTCACCTCCAGGATACGGCAACACCTACATTTTTCCCCACGTGGTTTGTGTGTGTAATTAAGAAATGCAGATAGCTCCAAGTTGTAATTAAACTTTCCAGAAGATTAATATTAATCAGATGAGGAGCTAGTGACTTAATTATGATTAGCTTTGCAAGCATTACATTTTTAATCAGTAAACATTAACATTAAGGCGCGCGCGCGCGCACGCACACACACACACACACACACACACACACACACTCTGACTAAAATATTTCCATTGACAAAAGAAACTTACAAACAGGCAGAGTATGAAAAATGCTGCCTCATAACATATTTTAGAATTTGATTCAAGGTTAACATTTTGACAATTTGTATTTTACAGACTTAAAAAGCATTAAATTTTGAGATTGCAAAAGTCTGTCATTAAATAATTATCATCTGATCCCCTATATTTCCTACAACTGAGAAAATTTAAAATTGATAAATATAAATAAAAGCTTTAAATAAAAACCAATCCCACCAATAGTCCCAACAAAATTTTTAAAAAATGAATTCTGCCAACTCCAGTTATTACTTTTCATACCAATTAAATCAAAAGACTAATTAAAACCACAGATAAAGTATATAAAGTAAAATATTGCAAACAAAGGGCATAACTCAAAGGATATTTGCTGAATCGAGTAATTGCAGAATCAGACCCAAAGGAATAGGATGAAATATTATGTCTTGTGTGGCAGGAGGGAGCAGTCAAAACGTCCAGTCCTCATACATTCATGATTTAAATCAGGCTCAAGAAAACTGTGTGCAAGACTGAGGAAATGCTGCGGGCCTTGTCTATGTTTGATCTGCATCCAATATACACCATGGTAACTCCACTAAAAAAAAAAAAAATCAACGAACCAGCATAAGTGAAATCAGATTCAAGTCCCAGATAAGGGCCTTTGGATTTGGCCTTATGGTACTCTTTTAGTAATAATGTTTTAATGTTCACTAACCAAATTAATAGAAACTGAAATGGGATTTCCAACTGCCTGGCAAAAACAAAAACTAGACAGTTCATTTATTGACATTATGAAATATCCAAACAAGACATTTATTACCACCAAACAAAATACAACAGCTGGAAAAATAAACCTCAAGTTGTCCTTGAGCATCAGGTTACAGCCCTATTAAATGAAATAGTGGAAAACAAACTGAAAGAGTGAGGTTTAGAATCCCCTGAAAACGGGACATGCAGGCCTTAATGATTCATATCAATGCGGCTGTTTGGCTTGTGGATGAACAGATAAGGAATCAGAAGGTGGGAAAGGGGCCTCACAAAAGCAGAGCTGTGTTGTAAAAACTTCTCTGTCCAACGAACTGTGGGAAAAAAATATTGTTGGCAAAGCGCTAGAGGCACGGAGCCCTGCTAAGCTGCGTTTGTTGAACTTCAGAGGAAAAACAGGAGTACAGATGTTAATACTAAACGTATGGGGCTCCCTAGCTTGGGGAAAAGTTATAGTGCATGTCCAAAAAAGTTACTGCTATCATTGTAAGCCTTTCCAGTTCTATTTAAAGATGGCAAAAGAGCCAACGGGAGAAGCCCAGCTTTGCAGCTCTGTGTAAATACCACAAGATAACGGTGGTACCAGGTGTCAGCTAGCCCCACAAAGTCACTGAAATGTCAAGGATTGTTTTCCTTCTACTCCCTCTCTCTTTCCTCTGACTGGGAACTGCCAGTGTTTATTTAAAAGATATCCCTTTTATTTGGCAAGAATGCCAACAGGGCAGACGTTAATGGATTATTATTTGGAGCTGGAAGTCTGCCAAGATGATAAGGCTAGCTTGCCTACCCAAAGGCCCGAAGCCTTACCATTAACAGTGGAAGTCAGAGATGGAATTGTCATGCCATACTGTGGCTATAGTTACTCAGATGGGGACTTTATAAAGAGCTCCCTCCAATCTAGATTTGATCTATTGAAAAAACTAAACACACACTTCAGGAGGTTAGAAAACAAAAAAACACAGATTTAGAGATTCAGAGGAAGGCACCCCAACTTCACTTTTCAGTTGGCCATGAATGAAAGGCTAATCCATTTGCAAGAGCCAATTCTCCTGTCTTAAAGCTGGGAAGGATATAAGTCACAGCCTAACAAAATTAACATGAGTGTTTCCCGGGGCTTTGGATCAAGCCCAAATTGGGAGTACCTTAACTGAAATAAACAGAATTACACTGAGATAAAACCAGTGCAGGCTAGAGGCAAAATGAGGCTCACCGGGTATTAACTTGTGTGCCTTCAAATGCAACAGTGGTAAAAATAGCATATCCATTGTCCATCTACAGCACCTAGGAAAGGAATTGCTTATCCTTTGTTTAGCAAGGCTCAGGACTAAAATGGTTAATATCTGAATCTCTTGAGGAGATTGGGCAAGAGGAACATGATGTCTTATGTCAGAAATATACTGCGATTAACATTGTTTACTATTAATCTTCTCTGCAAAGCCCTTTCTCTCCTGACCAAGAAAATACCCAACAAACCCAGCTAGCCTCTCCCCACCCTGGTTATCACATGTTCTCTGGGAGTCAACCTTTTCCATGCCCATCAGACTGCATTCCCTGTAATTAAAGGTGCTTATAATTCAATTTAGCAAAAGTAAGAGCCAAAGCACAGTAGTATTTACTGCTGTGATTGAAAGCCTTAAAGGGTAGGTGGAATTTTTAAGTAGTAATTTTCTTTCTTTAGAGATGGCAAAAAAAGGAAATTTTGTGATCATTTGAGAGGTTGGTTTGTCATTAATGAAACAGGAATAAATAAACCTGCTTCTCCTGAGCAAATGTATTACCATAGCCAGGCTTTCTGCAATACCTTTTTTAAAGAACAAAAAGCAATCAGCTAAATTCCTTTTCCTCTTTCATTTTTTTTCCTCTTGCCCTAGCTATGCTTGAAACAAAACTACAGGTTCCCATACGCTTGTCTGGAGGAGTTCCGATCCAGTTCCAAACTGGGTAGGTGGCTTCCATCACCTCTCTGGTAGGCTGAATCAAGAACTTGGATCAGAACGTAGTGAGCTTGGGAAGGGTAGTTCAGAGCCAAATTCAAATTCTGTGACTCAAAGGCTGATGGCTAAAACTTTTCCTAAAGAAGTTCAGTCCCTAGCTAATAATCCCATTTTCCTACCCATTTGTGTCTCATAGTGCTTTTGCTTAACAGCATCTCAAATCTTTTGAAGCATGGCTACACCCTGAGAAAGTGACAATGAAAACAAACATCTGGCGTTCCATAGCCAGTCCCGCTATCTAGACATTTGTAGGAAAAAAGTGTTGAGTTTACAAGTCAAGAGAGGATTTTTCTTACTGCGAACGTGGGATCTGGAAGTCAGCCTGGATTGTCTCTGCCTTTTATATTCACCAGAATTGCAACCACCATACTGATTCCATAAGTAAGGTTGCAAGAGTTTCCATAGTGAAGAGGCTTTTGAACCATTCTGGCCCCAACTTTCTGAGAAATAACTCCTCCCCTGCAATGCCTAATGTGTAGGCACTTGCTATGGAAGATTTATTTCTAGACATTTCAGGTTAAAGCACACAAGGTATTTCTGAGTTATGGATCAGAAATAAACCGTGCGTTTGCCACTTTCTGAAAATTTCTCATAGCATTAGGCTGATGGCTACCAGACTCCTTGCTTTACCTATTTAATATGTTTTATTCACTAGCCTTCTGTGTGGTTGCCTAAGAGATTGGGATTATTGAGACCAAATGGAGCGTTGTTGCGCAGCTAAGGGTCAAATTGCTAAATTCTCGAATGTAGTTTCACTTGGGTGTGAAGTCTCATGGCGATTAAGAGTAACACAGTGAGCATTCAGAGGCTCCAAATCCCATGATACCATAGCGATGGATTACATTTACTAGGATTTGTATATCAAGCCTGAGAAAGTAATAGCCATAAACACATGGGCCGTTTCTACGCAGGCAAGATCTTCCAGAAGAACGATGCCTTCTTCCGGAAGATCTGTGGAGCTTCTACACATGTAAGATGCTATTTCAGATTTCTTCTGGAAGAAGGTGCCCTCTCTTCCGGATTCTGTATTCCATTCCAGAATCAGGAAGAGGACCTTCTTCCGGAAGATTCTTCCAGAAGAAGGCATGTGTAGATGTTCCCAGACTGCTTCTTACGGAAGAAGCAGTCCTCCATGGCAGCAGCCTGATGGAGAGTGGGGCCACTCTAGACACCCGCAGCAAGCCTCTATGGTCCCCAGGTCCTTGCAGCCTTTAAAGCTGCAAGGACCTGGAGACCCCGTGGCAGGAAGCTGAGAGTGTGAGACAGGCAGCACGTGAAGAGCTGCCTGCCACACTCCCCCAAGGCTCCGCAGCACCCAGTGAGTCCCAACCCGCAGGGATGGCTAGCCGCCTAGTACCCCACACCGCCCAGGAGAGGCCCAGAAACCCGGAAGAGGGGAGCCAGGACCCCGAATGTGCTCCAAAACAAAGGGCCCCCTCCTGGACTGAACCAGAGCTCCAGGACCTGCTGGGGCTCTGGCACGACAAGGATGTCCTCTGGGACACCAGTGGGCACCGGAAGAACGCCTCAGCCTTCGCCCGCCTAGCCCAGGGCCTGGCTGCCCGTGGCCACCCCTCTCGGACACTAGAACTATGAGGTGCAAAGTGAAGGAGCTGCGGCAGGCGGTACATGTGGGCCCAGGACAGCGCCTGCAGATCTGGCCGTGCCCCCGCCAGCTGCCCTGTCTACTGGGAGCTGCGGGACCTCCTGGCTGCAGATGTCGCCTCTCCACCCCGTGTCACTGTGCAGACAGCCACCCCTGAGCCCCCTATAGCACTGGAGATGGGGCACGAGGGACCTGCCACTGTAGACATCCCATCTGATGGGGAGTCCACAGACAGGTCCCTCATCATTGCAGTGCCCTCCACTGCCAGCAGCCAGGTTCCCTCCAGTCAGACATCATCCGACATGTATGAGACCACCTTGGGTAAGTGCGTACAGTGGAAAAGCACGGGGGGGAGGGGGACACCTGGGCCCCAGTCCTGGGCCCTGAAGCCCGTCCCCAGTCAGGGCCCAGGGCACACCCATGCCTGTGAGCAGCACCCAGCTCCCTCTCCCATGGAGCACCCCCTGAGCGTGCTGAGGCCCCCTCCAGGCAGCAGAGCTGCGTCCAGAACCCCCCACGCCTGAGCCCCACCCCCCAGCCCACAAGCCCGTTGCTACGGTGGGCCACCGTGGATAGCACCCTGGCTCTGGCATCATGCCCCAGTGGCCGCCATGGTAAGTGCACGCAAGCCTGCGCGGAGGCCTCCCCTGGCACATGCCCATCCCATGGGTCTGTGAAGGGGGTAACCAGCTGGGGAGCCTCGGGCCATGCCACCCAGGTCCCAGATGTGGTACTGACTTCTCCCTCTACCCCCACCCTCTCTCTCTCTCAACAGCAGTACCATCTGAGGGCCAGGGCAGCCGGACAAGGAGCCCGGGCCCCGCCAGCCCCATCCAGGCCAAAGGACCCAGCAGCCCACCCACTGGGCCCGCAACAGCCCCCGCCACGCGGTGGCCACCAGTGTGCTAGATCCAACGCAGCTGCCATGAGGAAGAGGTTGCGGCCTACACGGCAGCCCTCCGCCAGCAGAACGCCCTCGCCGAAAGACGGCTCGCCCTCAACGAGGCCGAGCTCCAGCGGAGGTGGGACACTTGGCAGGAGGAGCGGGGAAAGCTCCGCACAGTGTGCGGGGCCCTAGCAGGCCAGCCCCCCAGCTGCCCCCCTGGAGGTCCCCCCAAGGCCCCCCCAGCTGTCCCCTCCATAGTGCCCCCCAAGGCCCCCGCCTGTCCCCCCTGTAGTGCTCCCCAAGGCCCCCGCTACTGCCCCCCCAAGCCCCTCCGTGCTGCCCCCCTGCATTCCCCCCCGGCCCCACTGATGGCCCCTCAGCTGCTCCTGTGCCCCCAGCCCATGACCCTGAGGCCATGGCCCCCCTATTGCCCCTGGGCCTGCCTGATGCTGCACTGAGGGACCTCGCAACATGGATTGTGGCCCTGTGGAGGGTCACCCGAGCCACAACCCATCCCCCCCAGCCCCTCCGCTGAGGCTGGGCAGGATGCTGACCAGCCCTACTTGCCGGTGCTTCCGGCCCCATCAGCGCCTCGCAGGGGACCACGCACCCAGGGTGGGAGGGGTGGGGCTCGCGGCCTTCCGCCCCATCCCTTGATTAGGGCCCCCCAATATTCCTGCCCCAGTCCCCATCCAGATGTAAGTGCCCCTGCCCCCTAGTCCCCATGTATATAGTTCACTCCCTATCAGTAACAAAGAGGAAGCCGTGCTGGTCTGGCTATGGTCTGAAGAAGTGGGTCTGTCCCACGAAAGCTCACCTAATAAACCATTTTGCTAGTCTTTAAAGTGCTACTTGACTGCTTTTTGTTTTGACTCCCTGTCAGGTTTTTGTTGTTACTTTTTTTATTCACTATTTACATTTTTCAGGCTGGGAATGGTTCGGGGTTAAATATATGGTAGCATTCAGCATCCCCTGTGTCCCTGATTACTGTGGGTGAGGGTGGGGAGGGTTGGGGGGCCATGAGGGTGCATGTAGGGGGTGCCTGTGGGGAGGGGTGCAGAGATTAGTAGTCTCCTCGGGTGAATGCCTCCCAAAGCACCTCCTGGATCTGGAGCCCGTCACAGTCAAGCCACCAGTCGGGGGCCACAGCGGTTTGCTGGTAGCAGGGGCCCAGCTCCACCATCCAGCCCTGGGGCGGGGTCCCCTCACGTGCCTCGATGATGTTGTGGAGTGCGCAGCAGGCGGCCACAACCTGCGGGACGTTCTGCACCCTCACATCAACGTGCGTGAGGAGACACCTGAACCGTGCCTTCAGACGGCCGAAAGCACACTCGACGGGATACTGGGCCTGTATGAGCCAGGCATTAAACAGCTCCTGGGAGGGTGTGGGTGGCCAGTGTATGGGCACATCAACCAGGTCTGGAGTGGGTAGGCCGGGTCTCCCATGAGGCAAATAGGCATCATGACGTCCCCAACGGCACGCTCCCGCCGGACCACAAATGTCCCGGCCTCTGTCCTGCGGAACAGGGCGGAATTCCGCAGGATCCACACATCATGTGCCCTGCCTGGCCAGCCAACATAAATGTCTGTGAACTTGCCAAGGGCATCCACCACAGCCTGGAGCACAATAGAGTGGTACCCCTTGCGGTTGATGTATTGGCTGCCACTGTGGTCCGGGGCCCTGATGGGGATATGCATCCTGTCGATCGCCGCAAAGCACTGGGGGAACCCGAGTGCGGCAAATCCCTCAACAACTGCGTCCAGGTCCCCGATTCTCACCAGCCGCCACACCAGCACGTGGTTGATGGCCCTCACGACCTGCAGGGGAATGGGCACAATTGTGGGCATACGCAGAGGGGTCCCTGCCCCCCTCCCTTTCCACCCCCTCCTTCCCTACCAGGCCCGCCCTTCTGAGGGACCTCTCTGGCAGCTGCCATGTGGTATCCCTTCTGGGCTAGGCCTGCCCGCCCCCCCCTGCCCTGCTCCCTCCCAATTGGCACCTGGGATCCCCTGAGCCCACTGGTGCCCTCCCTCCCTCTCTCCTGCCGGTGGGTCAGGGTCTGGGGCAGGGTTTACCTGGAGTACGACAGCCCCGACGGTGGATGTGCCCACCCCGAACTACCGCCCGATGGATTGATAGCTGTTCAGGGTGGCCAATTTCCAGATGGCGATGGTCATGCACTTCTCCAGGGAGAAGGCCAGCCTCATCCAGGTATCCTGGCATCGTAGCATGGGGGCGAGCCAGCTGCAGATCTCAAGGAAGGCCTCTTTCTTCATCTGCAGGTTCTGCAGCCAGCGGTCGTTGTCCCACTTCCCCATGATGACCCTGTTCCACCAGTCCATGCTGGTGGCATGGGTCCAGACATGCTGGACTGGTCGGAGGGGGCCCAGCAGGGGTGGTGGGGGTGCAGGACCCACGGGCCTGGGCCTCTGCCTCCACAGAAGGCTAAGAAGGGTGGCCAAGAGGATGGCTGGCGTGCGGGTGAGGGCAAGCCTGCTGTCCTGCAGCTGCTGGGGGTCCATGCCTGCTGGTCTGCGGGTGCTGGACAGGGACCTGGGTCTGACTGGCTGGGGACAGAGTTGGCTGGCCTCGGTAGCGTTTGCAGGGTGGGGCTGTTTGGGTGGGGCCCTTTAAGGGGCAGTGGCTGGTAGACCTGGAAGGGTTCCCAGGCTGTGTGACCCCTTCTGTGCTGTTTCCTGCCCTGTTCTTCCAGAAGAGTGCCATTGCATGTGTAGATGCACTCTTCCGGAACAATTAGTGGCTCTTTTGAGGTCTTATTTGATGTGTAGAAGCACTCTTCCAGAAGATCTTCTTCCGGAAAAAGTGCCATGTGTAGAAAAGGCGATGGGGTTTACAATCTCTGGTGCAATAGGCAGAAGAGTTTTTAAATCCCCATGAGACAAAACAGCTATGGCTCAGGGGAGTAAAAAGCTGCACTGGAAGGGAGAACAAGCAAAGTCTCATAACACCAACTTGTTATTGTTTCTGCATCCTTCATGCAGTATCTGCTCTGCAGTCAGGCTGTGTTTTCAGGCAGCAATTTTATTACTCTAAGTAGCCAATCCAATTAAGTGATATCTTGCTTGTCACAATTGACTCTTAGCACTAGGAGCGGGTGCATGAAGGAAGGACTAATGGAGGATGTCACACAATCCCTCACCCACTCATGTACCTTCTCCTTTCTCTTACTGCATGATAACTTGGCTGATCAATTCTGCAAGATGATTTCTCCCAGGATCTTTCCTCAGTTGTTTTCCAAGAGGATTCTTTCTGCCCACATGTGTATTTTCCTCCTCCTCCTCTCTACTGCTGTGTTTTCTTCCCAAGCAACAGATTGCAGCGCTGTTGTCCTTTTGATCTAATGAGAAAGACTCCCACAACAATGATGTGCATGTGTTTCTTTCCTTGCTGTTTGGCAACAGGGCCTGGAGGCACATCTCCTTCCCTGGGTCGGGCTACTTCTTTATTGCAACCAGGCTTCTTGGTTTTTAAGCTTGGCTTTGCTCCAAGGTGGCAGTATCTCCCTTTGTGCTCATTTCTGCAACCTCTGTGGTCCCCATCCAGCACATTCTTCCCCTCCCTCCAACTGACTGTTACTTTTTTCAGAGAGTAAGTTCTCACCTACAGAGCTAGGATAGAATTAATCACTGTCCTCATGTATAGATCCCTTCATATGGGGCCCAGGATATGGCAGTGGCTAAGGAAGTGACACACAGGCTCATTGGTTGAGCACAAAGGATTCTGTGAAGTCAGTAGCTGAACTCCAGTTGACTTCAGTAGAAGAACCAGGTTCACAGGCCTTGTCAAAACAGAACAGGCCAGTGCCCATCAATTCTGGCACCATCTCTGACAGCAGCTGATATGACCACTCCCATGATGCGTCTAATTCTGCAAGGGCAAGAGATGTTTTCCCTTACATAGCAAGTAATCAACTTATGCTCTGTAGCATGAGGACTTGAGGAATTGACCTTAAAATAGAGGTCCTAATGTAAACTCTGATGATTGGTTGCCTTGCAAACTAGAATTAATTATACTTCTACAGTGCCCTCTGTCTGAGGATCTCAAAGCACTGCATTAATCTGCAAATTAATGAACTTAGCCTCCAACCCCTTCTGAGAAATACAAGGGCATTTTAATTGCCGTATTAGAGCTGGGGATGGAAGAAAGCTAGAAAGAAGGTTGGGGACTTGCCCAAAGAGATGCACAGAATACCTAAGAGAGAGTTGAGAACAGAATCCAGACCTTGCTGCTCTCAATCCTGTGCTGCTTTCCCTCCCTAAATTCACTTGCAGCCTCAGCACTACTCTGCACCATGACTGCCTGTCACTGACTCAGAAGAGGCAACATGCGGCTTTCCTTGCCTGTGAGAGCTGCATGCTTTGGGGGGAGGGGGGGAAAATACAGTAAGTGCCACCTTGCTGCTTCTTCCTTTAATGAAAGCTTTGGAAACTTCAGTATCTATTTTCTGCTCTTCTTCCTTCCAGCTTTGCATGGCCTTTTTTCCCTTCCTTATTATTGCCTTCTCATCAAACCCACTTCTCTTTCACCATTCTTCCACTGTCCCACTGCATCCTGCCACAAAAGGACTCCTGGGTCCTGTCTCCAGCTATACCTATGACTCACTGTGTAACCTTCCACTAGTCACTACGCCTCCTGGTATCTCAATTTAAATATCAGCTACCCAGCTCACAGCAATATTCTCAGTCTCCAATAGGACCCAGCTCACAGGAGTGGTGAAAGGCTTGCTATTAAGACTAGATTGGGCCTCACTCCCTCAATAGAAAGGCTGGACAAGGCTAATGCCAGCAATTGTGCTACCTCTCCAGAAGACGGGGAGAGGGTGAGGCTATAAATGCTCCTCTGCTCCAGCCAGGAGAGTTGGCCTGGCACAGTGGAATGTGCACACAGTATTGTGTGTAGAATGGGCCATTCTTCCTCAACTCCTCCCCAGAATGCCTCTTGTAGCTCCTATCATGTGGGCTATTGTGGTGGGAGAAAGATCCTCTGCCAGCAGCAGCTGCAGAACCATTCCTAAGCCTTCTTGGTAACACTCAGGGTCAGTCTACACTGCAGCTGGTAAGTTGCAAATAGATGCACATGAGGTCTGCTTCAGCCAGTGAGCTGAAAAAGAGCAGTGTGGACAGTGCAGCTTGGCTCAGGCTAGCCACCCAAGTTTGGTCCCAGGAGATTAGGTGGGTATGAACTTTGGTGGCGAGGCTGTGCCGCTGCCCGTGTAGCAATGTCCAAACTACTGTGAGCTCGCATGCAGCAATCTACCAGCATCGGTGTTTCCTGTAAGCTGTACATCTGGGTGGCTTCCCAGGAGAGAATCAGGTGCTGCCTAGATGATTAGCAGAGTGCCCAGAGCCTGCCAAAGCCAGTAGCTTGTTTCTGTTGCTGGTGCACATGAAATTTATTCCACACAAAGATGGAAAAAATTAGAAGGAACATTGACCAGCACTGGGAATCATACCTTCCAACCATTGTAGATGTACCCTCAGAGGTGCTACAGAGGAACAAGGTATTACAAGGACTATAGCCTCTTTCCTGTCCCCAGAGGGTGTAAGTCTCTGAGTCTGGGCCCATTTCTTGTTCAGTCACATTCGTAGCAAGTCTGGACTACAAGCTTCAACTGAAAAAGTTACATCATCACTAAAGCTATGTCTACACAACAGCCTAACCTCAAAATAAGTTATGCACTTTGCACTATACAAATTGCATAGTTTATTTCAAGCCAAGTTCAAAACAGATTATTTCGGCATGTAGCACCATATGCTGAAATAAAGCTCTATTTTGAGACTTCCCTTATTCCTCCTGAGATGAGGTGTATAGGGATGTTGAAATAAAGCACCCATTATTTTGAAATGATGGGCACATTGCACAGATGCAGGGCAACATATCCCGAAATAGGTTATATCTACATGGTGGGAGCTAAGAGACCCAATACATACTAAAGTTGCTCTCATGCACCTCATTAAGTGGAAAGAGCATGAAATAAAGTTCCTACAGCTCAGTTAGGTCAAATAAAGGATTTCACTCATCCATCTATATAGTTTGCTTTCTCATGAAAGAAAACCTATTCCTGCCATACAAATGAAAAAAAAAGAAAGTCAGGAACAGGGGAGAGGGGCTTCATAAATCTTTCAACATATTACCAGGAGACTGGATTGGCAGTCCTTGCTGTAGCTACCTTAAGCATCATCCCAACCTGGTGATCCCCAGCTGTAGGAATAACAGAGCACTTGAAAGGTAATATTTTTGCTATTAGTGAAGAAAGGAAAAAATGTAATCTTTGCTGTAGCTTTGGGAATAATTTTTCCAGAGCTACACAGAACAAGCCTGAGTGAATATTGCTGTTTTTGGCAACTGCCCTCCTGCTTAGCTCACATCAATAATTGTAATGCTTTTTTTGTGGTTTGGGTTGTAAGCTATGGTGAAAGCCTAGAGAAGTGGGGGGGGAGCACACAATTTGCTAAATAATCTAGAGTACCTGACACTCCTAAAATACACTGTAGTTTTCAGAGATCTTAGAGGCCATACACACTCATAAAGCTGACCTGTGAAGTGTTTTTATGTTTCACATTAAAACATCACTGAACAACTTTTCATGAGGTTTTAATTGGACCTTTAAGGGTTCAGTGGTGAAAACAAAATCTCATTTGTTCTCAGATGCCCAAGTGTTGCACCATAGCTCAATGTCTCAGAGTTTCATTAGTATCGAGAAGCCCAATTTTTGCCTCTGCAGTGTACTGGTAGGATTCTTCCACAATCTCTTATGTATACTGTGATAGCACCGAGAAGCGCCAGTCACAGATCACAACCCCTCTGTTTGAGATGCAGCACAAGCATAGAGCAAGAGTTACTAATGCCCCAAAGAGCTTATGAGTTAACATGGTGCTTGTTCTCTCTCACTCCTTTGGACTTTTATAGTCTTATTCTGGTCTTGTGATGTGAATGAAGACCAAGACCTGGACTGAAAAGAATGTCCCATTACACGGACTTCGTCCGCTAGCAATACTTATCAAAAAGTTTACTGTTGTCAGAAATCCAGTTTCTCATTGGAAAAGAAGAAAAAGTGCTAAGAAGAAGTTTGCAGCCATCCCTTTCAATGAATAACTGAGAATAGAATATGGTTCTTAATGGCCCCCTTCCACAAAACTTCACATTAAGCCAGAGTTTCCCAATTTCATTTGGCCATGGAACCCTGGTAAACTCAAAAGAATTTGTGGAACCCCTAATAACAGTCTTAAATATGGCTTAACCCCTCTCAGCCCCAACCCGCCCACACATCCCAGGATTAACTCGCCTCCGCCCCAAACCAGTCCTTGGGACTAACCCATCTACCCAAAGAGTACCCCCAGGTTACTCCACCTGAGCAAACTCCACCCAAGTTAGCTCCTCCTGTTACCCTACCCAACACGATGGATGAACCTACTTTAGCCACTGCTGCTCCTCTGACTGTAGTCCCAAGGACCTTATTTCATTGGCCGCCTTATGGTGATGTGAGGGGCCAGTTGCAGCCAAAGAAAGGTGAGGACAATGTAGGAACCTCAGGACCAGTCTGGCTCTCCTTCCAGATAGCTGTTGGCTCTCCTTGCCCTGCCCCCATTGCACGCCCACCAGCTACATTGTGAGTGAGGGGCTCTCTGCAGCTCCCTGTCCTGCTGCCACTGAAATAATGAAACTATGTTCAGTTGATTTAATGGCCAGATCCTTCTCACCACCCTGCCAGCTATTAAACCAGTTAAATTTAGTTCTACTGTTTCAGTGGTGGTAGGATAGAGAGACACAGAGGAGTCAGCACCAGCAGTATGTGGAGCCACAAATGACTTCTTAGAGCCACATGCAGCTCCAGAGTTGCAGGTTGCTGACCCCTGATCATTTTCTCGCAGAACCCTTATTTTCACTTTGTGGAAACCCAGAGTTCTGCAGAACACCACTTGGGGAACACCAGCTTAAGTACTGCTCCAGAACGAGGAGAGACAAACTGGGAGAAAAGGTCAATGAACCACTCAGCCCCACAGGGAGTCACTCTCACTGCTCCACAGCAACCCCATTTGGGTTTCTCCAGCAGCTGCACGGGCAGGGAGCCCTCTTCTGACTCGAAGGCAGTCTGCCCACTCAACACGTACACACACATTTGTTAGGTCAGTCCGAGGTTGACTAATTTTTGTAACAGCTTGCTTTGCTGTTCCCTCTGCTTTCTAAAGTGATCTGCACTGTGTTTACTATTCTGGTTGCAGCTACACAACGTGGATTTGGTTACTGAAGCATTACTTTAAATACAAGTGCATTGGCTGGAATACGATCATGCCAGTTTCAGTAATCGCTGCTGGATAGTCCAAAATCTGAGTTAATGGTGGTGTGTTGAGACTTCGGGAAGGGGGAAGTGCTTGGCAGGCACACTTCCTTGTTTTAAAAAAGGACAAAATTACAGCAAGTTGGCCAGTCAGGTGAGCACACAGAGGGCTTGGAAGAGCCAGTGGAGAATGAAACAGGCAGGCAGCAAGAGAGAGCAGGCTATGCTGCAATTATAATAATGAATGGTTTTAATGTGGCATGCATGACTGTTTACTGGGCAAGTTATGAGCCAACATGAACTTAATCTGGCAAGGGATCGGAGTTTTTAAGTTGCCTGGCTCACAACAGGAAGGGGATCTTAAAATGTACTGCTGCCCTGGGAGATATTTGTCCATGGTCAGGTATGCCTAGGCTACTTTTAGACAGGCCTTCTGTTGCAGGGCAAACTCGCCACTGGCTCTTTCACGCCTTGCCAGGCCTAGTGCAGCATCTCGTGTTTGGGGGCACCTGCTGATGGCCACTCCAGTCCTGTGGTGATCCATCTCTTCTCATGACTCAGGCTTCTGGCCAGGTCACCACTCAGTTCTAACAGGAAGTACAATTAGTAATTCCAAGACCCCGTGTGACGTCTCCGACCCCTGGCTCTAGGTCCACCTGTTCTTATGTCTTTGTCTCTGGGTTTTAATTCATACTTCTATCTTCATATTAGCAGGGCCTTGTGCCACTTTCCCACTGACAGGTACAGGAACCCAGGTCCACCATCTTACACTGGACTCTAAAACAGTGACCATAGGGTAAACAATCATAGTCTCAGGGGCACCATTTATGGGGGGCTGGGGATGACTGTAGCCCCCCCATCCAAGTTTGAACCCCCGAATTTCATATTTGAGGTCTGTTTAAAATGCATCCTCTACCTCCATATGCAGCTCTTAAGTGCAACAGTTCCCAGGTTTGCCTTTGGGGAAAGGTGTCTGTTTATGAACAGAGTGGGGCAGGGTGATTAAGCTAATAAAAGGCTTGTCATTCAAGGAACTGAAGCTTCCTTTGATGATAATGAAAAAACATTGCCAGGTATTCCACTTAAAATAAGGAAATAAAGGATAGGACTAAAGAGTGAGAACAGAGAGAGTTAAATAGTGGTGTGCACCCAGGGTCTGTACTGGAACCTGTGCTATAAATGATCTAGAAAAAGGGATAAACAGGTAGGTGGCAAAATTTGCAGATGATACACAATTACTCAAAATAGTTATACATCCAAGGCTGACTGCAAAGAGTTACAAAAGGATCTCACAAACCTGGGAGACACAACACCACAAAGGCAGATGGAATTCAGTGTTGATAAATGCAAAGTAGTGCACACGAAAAAATAAAATCCCAACTCTATATACAAAATTATGGGGTCTAAAATTAGCTGTTACCACTCAAGAGAGAGATCTTGAAATCACTGTGGACAGCTCCCTGAGAACATCTGCTCAATGTGCAGTGGCAATCTTAAAAACCCAACAGAATATTGGAAATTGTTAAGAAAGGAACAGATAAGATAGAAAACATCATATTGCCTCTACAGAATTTCATGATATGCTCACATCTTGAACACAGATCACTCCATCTAAAAAAAGATATTAGATTTGGAAAAGGTACAGGAAAGGGCAACAGAAATTATCAAGTGAAGGAACAGCTCCATATCAGGAGAGATTAAAATGACTGGGGGTTTTCAGTTTAGAAAAAAGGTGACTAAATATTTTGGGAAGGGGCAGTGCTTCCTTTAATCTGTGCTTGGTGGGGTAATATGTTAGGAAGTTATGAATGGTGTGAAAAATGAATAAGGAAATGATGTGTTTACTCCTTCACTCACATAAATACAAGGTGACCCAATGAAAATTTATAGGCAGTAGATTTAACTTGCACACAAGAAATTATTTCTTCACAATCAGCCCATGGAACACTTTCCCAGGGACTGGTGGAAAAGCCAAAACTATAAATAGGTTTCCAATAAGAACAAAATAAATTCAAGAAGGATAGGTCCATCTATGGCTATGGGCCAAGATGGACAGGAATGGTGTCCCTAGCCTCCATTTATCGGGAGCTGGGAATGGGTGACAGGGGATGGATCACTTGATGATCATCTGTTCTGCTCATTCCCTCTGGAGCACCTGGCATTGGCCACTGTGGGAAGACAGGATCTGGGGACAGACGGACCTTTGGTTAGGCCATTCTGATATGGAACCTAGATGTATCTCTCCCCTTCTGTACCCACTGGACCCTTCTTCCCTCCCAGAGCGGAGATGGGGCCCAGAAGTCCTGATGGTGTCTCTCCCTCTCTCTCTGCAGTTAGTAATGAAGTAAGAATACACATGAAAATCTTGCCACAAAATGTCAGACTGTTAGTATTAATTGGGAGTGGATTTAATATTTATTCAGGGATTTTTTTCCCTTTTGCACAGGAATTAGACACAGTGCTCCTGTCAGCTAACAATTATCTGTTTAAAAAAAAACCCACTAGAGTTTTCAAGTGCCTTATTAATCCTTCAAAAGAAGTCATAAGGTAGGGGAGGGCAGACAGTGTCAGGGTCCTCCCTGCATTTGCTGCTTGGCTTGTACTGAGCATGCTCAGTCACACTACTGAAGCTATTGTCTCCACTCTGCCCCCGATGCCCTCATTTTGCTCCCCCCCACTATCGCAGCACATCCAGATCACCTCCTCCACCACACACATGCACCCCAAAATCTGAAATGGTGCCCCTGCCTCCTCTGCTCCATCAGATACCTTGCCTTTGCCCAGCCCCCTTCTGCAGTCTGTGTAACAGCCAGCATCTCCCAGGGCTTCATTCCAGAAGTCCAGCCAGCTCTCATATCAGCGTCAGCCACAGGAGTGTTTTTTCAAAACTGCACCTCCCAGGCTCTAGAAAGTGGATGTGCCAAGAAAGCTGCAGAGTTCCTCTCTCTCTACCCGCAGACTCTCCAGCCCCATCCAAACACCACTTGGACTTTACCATCCCTGCTTCCAGCTTTCTCCTGGCTCAGGACAACCCACCTCTGGCCTCCTAGAGGAAACTTTTGGCTGCCATTCTCACATGTCCCCTGCCTGACCTCTTCCCACTATCTTGCGCTCTCCTTTTTGAAGGCCCAGATCCTTCCCACCTCAGTTTGATCACCAATTATTTATTCCTAACACCCTTTCAGGTTCCACCCCCTGACCCAATTAGGTTCAACCTCCTGCTAATCCATTACTTCTTTCCTCATCACACCTCTTTTTTAGCATCTACCATTTATCTGTTTATAGAGCATATTTTAATTAGTAAGATTAGTATTGCTGTTCAACCTTCTAGCCCAGACCAGTGCCTAACCAGGTTTGCCGCATCTGTTACACACTGAAAAATGGAATAGCAGAAGTACCTTAGAGAGAATATCCTTTACCATCTACAGCTGATTTACCACTGAGTTACTCCAGCATAACCCCATGAGTGGCTTTGCAATAGCAGAATGTTGGAGTACCATAATTGTGAATTTTGCCCCAGGGAGAGAGAAATCTGCCTCAAGTGGATTAAGGACTGTGAGGTAAAATGCAGCTTCAGCCACAGAAAGGTGGGGTTTGAGAGAACAAAGCAGGCACCTTCTGGAAAAGAGAAAAAGTAGCTTGAGTTATAGCTTGAGTTTTATGTCCCCTTGCAGCAGGACGCATACTAGTATTTGATACACAGACCCCATGTTGCCATGCCCCATTTTCAGTTACCTAAAACAGGACTGTACAACTTACCCTAAGATTTGGACAGTAAACCATTTAGAACTATTCCATCAGGCAGGCAGGGAATATCCCAACTGTTCTGTAATTTGAAAGTGATTTTAACAGCTAGTTGAAAGTAAAAAAAGTTAAAATATGAACAATTCTTGACTATATGATAAGTTGGCTTAAAAATAGCGTAGGTTCTGATGGTGAATAAGGAAAAAATAATGAAGGAAAGTTCTACTGGAAATTTTTAAAAATAATAAAATAGTCAGCCAGTGCTATGGATTTTACCCGATCTCCCAGGTTCTTAAGCGGCTAACATTTCATTGCCTCAGCATCCTCTCATGAAAGATGCATAAATGCATTACTATAAAGTCCACCTCAGAAGAATAAGATTTGATGCAGCGGGTATGATTAAGAAAAAATGAGGTTAAGTCAGAGAAGTTACAACTAGTCCTATTTAATGTAACACCATGGTGAGACTTAGAAGATGTTTGGGGCCCAGAATCACTGTTTAATTTCCTGTTGTCTCAGACCTTGAGAGAAGTGTTCCAGCAGATTTCTGGCATTTAAATAGTAAAAATGTCAGGACTTCCATGTGCAACTGATAGTGAGAGGCAGACCAAAGAGGACTTGTCTAAACTGGCAAGTTACTGCACTGTAACTTTCTCACTCAGGTGTGTGAAAATAAAAAACCTGCATGCACACACCCCAAAATTACAGCTCTGTAAAGCACCAGTGTGGACAACGCTATAGTACTGGGGGCCAGGCTCCCATTTCTGTTAGCTGCTCCCTTCACAGACGTGGTTTGCTTAGAGCTCTGGGAGAACTCTCTCCCACCGCCCAGCATTCCTGGCAGGGACAACCTGCTGTGTGAAAGCATTCCCACAACAGTGCTTTTGAGGACCAAGACTAAGGCTAGATCTACACTAGCCGTGGAAGATCAAATGCTTAGGTTCGATCTTCCGGGGCACCGTTTCACGCATGCGCAAAACGGCGCTTTCAACCCCGGAACTTCTTGCAAGCTGCAAGGATTAAGGAATGTCGGCGGGAGGAGAACTCCCATCAACACTCTGCAATGAGGACAGGGACCAGTGTCAATAGCTGCAAAATTGATTTTAAGTATTTAATTGGCATACCTAAAATTGTATAGCAGCTGTCGACATTCCCGGTAAGCACAGATGTAGCCAAAAGAAAACAATAGCACCACTTTACATTTTAAGAAAGTATCACCTGCTGTATTTAGTCACTTTTCTTCCCCTCACCCACAACTGTGTAGACAAATGAGAAGCCTCAGGTACAAATACCTGTCAGAGTTCAAAAATCCCTCCCTGCTAAGAACAAAAAGATGGCTCATGTTACTGTAGTTAGACAAAAATAAGTTTCGGCCAAGTTTTCAGGTGTATTTCAGCATTTCCTTTTCATCACTGGATTGACTGAGCTGAGTTCAAGGTGAATGCATTTGACAAGCTGCCAGTGTAAATTTATGGGGAGATAGGGATTTTAATAAAAAGACACTTTATGCTTTAATCTGGGGCATTCCTGAAATCTCATACTTGTCATTTAGGCTGGGGAAAGAAGAAGCGCTGAAGTAATTAATTTCCTTTTAAATAATGTAAACATAAGGACTGTTTACAAAGCTGACAGGAGGGTTCCACCTTGTGAAGTCTAAGTAGGCGTACCCAAGAGCTACACAAAACATTCATTCAATGAACAGGAGTAGTGTGACTGACAGAGACACTTTCCAAAATATTCTTGTCTGGAATTTTGGAGGAAGGTGTTACATAGCTCCAAATATTTGTTGCTTTGTTTCCACAGTAACAGCAGCACAGCAGTTTAATAATGAAACAACATCGATACTCAATGTTTGAGAGAGCTCTGTGAATTAAAGTTCCAGTTGAAGATTTATTTTTCCATTGGGATTCTGCTCCACCGCCCCTCTAACCTCCTCCCATCATGTTATGCTGTTGGAAGTCTTAAGTACGGAAGAGAAAATATTAAAGCCAGACCTTGATAGCCTCAGAAAGCCCTACTGAAAAAGTATTATGAAACAACAAACCACTGAATTAAATACATGTTAAAAGGTATTTGAGAACGTGTTCCAAAGTACACATTGTTAATCTCTGTGGCTGCTCGACAACCCTTCTTTTTTATTGGGGAGAGGTTATTGTAATCACGTAGAAAAGCGCCATAGTCTGCAGGTTGGAACACATGATGGGAGTCAGGAAGTCCAAGTAGTAATGTTGCAAAACTGAGTCAATGAGCACCTTAGGCAAGCACTTTGTTTTTCTCTGCCTTAGTTTACCCCCCGAGCCAGCATAGTGGGGCCTAGGCAGCATGTGACGCTATAGTCAATTGGAGTGCAGGGCCCTGAAGGCCCAGGGGCCCCAGGCAACTGCCTTCCTCGCCTTGTCCTAAGGCCAGGCCTTTTTACCCTATAGAAAAGAGGAGAAAATTATCCTCTCCTCTTTGGAAGGTCTTGAAAGTTAGATGCTCTTTAAAGTTAGGTAATGTTTTGAGATCCTTGCATTAAAAGTGCCTTTTGCATTTCAGGCTAAAAAGCACACCCAATATGTAGTGACTAACTCAGATTTGAAAGCCTTACTTCCCTTTATCCTTTGAAAATCTATGCTCTATATGACTACTGCTACTACTATTGCCATATTTGAACCTCTGTACTTCGGAGGGGGGAGCCCTAATCCCAGAACACCTGTGGTACAGAGAGGGAAGCAGCCCTGTGGGAATGGCAGCACAGTGACACACTTCCCCGAGGCTTTTCCACACTACCCCCATAGCAGCCAGGGGCAGTACCTGGGAATGGCACAGGGTACAGAGCCATGTGTACCCCAGGAGTGGGGCAACAGGTAAGCACCACACTCCCACCCCCAGGATCTGCAGGGAGACTCTCCACAGGCAAAGATGGAGATACAAGAAGGGAGTGAGTGAAAGAATCCTACACAGGGGGCAGGGAAACCCCCTTTCTTGTCCCTGCCCAACACCTGTGGTTTCATGAAATAGGCCCTAAAGGAGTAACCTTTATGGCCAGGCAATTTCTTTAATCTGGCATACTCTATTTCCCAGGGTTGTTGGATTAAAGAGGTTCAAGTGTATAAATGAAACTTAGCCATAGCCAGAGCAGCCACAGTGCAAGCACTAAACTGAACAGGCTCTTAGATGATTCTCAGCTCCAGTCAATACAAATCTAGAGCACTGAAGAAAGCAATAGTAACTGATAATTTTGCTTACATAACCACTGTTTAGACCAGGACAGTCTATCATGTGGTCCTTGGGCCAAGTCTAGCTCCCAGGACCCTTTCCTCAGCTCACAGCTCCTTCAGCCATATTCCAGGAAAGCTATCCTAAAAGGCCCTATTTGTAGCTAATGCAAAGAGGCTGCAAGAGCCTTGAGTGGACAGAATTCAAAGGGAAACTCAGGTTGGATAGGTTTTCAATCTGTGACTAGTGTCCCCTTCAGTTTTCCAGCCTCCAGGGCTCCCAGCGACCTCTGCTTCACTCTTGTATCTACACATGCCACTAATCCCTTTCCTCAATAATCATCTGCTTCTCTCTGCCTCTTTTAGTTTCCACCCAGGGTCAGGAAAGAGGCTTCTCTATTCTCTTCCCATTTCTGTCTCCCTGAGAGAGCAGGATCTGCAGGGAGACTCTCCACAGGCAAAGATGGAGATACAAGAAGGGAGTGAGTGAAAGAATCCTACACAGGGGGCAGGGAATCCCCCTTTCTTGTCCCTGCCCAACTCCTGTGGTTTCATGAAATAGGCCCTAAAGGAGTCAAGGGTTGGAAAAAAGAAGGAAAATTCATGGCATGGCTGGGGAAATACCCATGCAAAGGAATGACCAGAGCAGTAAATTACTGGAGGGAGGAAAGGAGGTTCCATAAATGCATTTACTTGTTTAGAACAAAATTACTTCATAGGAAATCCTTTGCTTTCTAACACAGAGATTCGTTTTGTAATCAGGCAGCAATGTAAATTTTGCCTCTTGCTCAAGAGCTTTTTACTCTCCAGGCTCCAGCACAGATTAATCAAAATAGTAATTGGGCCCTGACCACAGAGCCTCTCTCCTGGCAGCTGCATAAGTCACAAATTCTTTGGCAACGGTGCAGCGATCTTTGCCTCAAGCCTACGTGACCAGACACAAATACAATCACCTTTAACTAGACATGGACCTTGTATATTCTTCACATTGAATCTTAACATACTTTGTTTAATCTGTGTGTGATCATCTCCCTTGCTATGTGTACACCTTGTCACTAAATGTAGAAAACCGAGTAAGTAATCCACATTTATTGAACTTAAAGACCTACCACTGTCTGGTGATTCAGGGCCTGATCCAACTCCTACTGCAGTGAGAGACTCTAAATGACTTCAATGGAAAATTAGGTCAGGCCCAAAGAGATCAATCCAAGTATATATGTAAAAGCCTAGGATAAAATTCTACCTCATAGTCCAGTGCCCTATAAATACCCAACACTTTAACTACAGTTTTCACTTGTCTTTAGCTCTCAGCCACAATGAAGACATGGGGTCAGGATAGGGGGCAGGTTTTTCTTCTGGTAGCATGTGTAAAACTTCTACACCATATGGTTTGGAGGCAACCAAATAAAGGCAGACACATGTGAAAGCTCACAGAAATCTCCATGCAAAGAACAGGGAGCCACAAAAGGTGTAAGTCAGCAGTTCCCAACCTCCATACTCATTTTGATAATTCAGGAAGACTTGGGCTGCGTCTACACGTGCACGCTACTTTGAAGTAGCGGCAGTAACTTCGAAATAGCGCCCGTCACGTCTACACGTGTTGGGCGCTATTTCGAAGTTGAAATCGACGTTAGGCGGCGAGACGTCGAAGTCGCTAACCCCATGAGGGGATGGGAATAGCGCCCTACTTCGACGTTCAACATCGAAGTAGGGACGTGTAGACGATCCGCGTCCCGCAACATCGAAATAGCGGGGTCCTCCATGGCGGCCATCAGCTGGGGGGTTGAGAGATACTCTCTCTCCAGCCCTTGCGGGGCTCTGTGGTCACCGTGGGCAGCAGCCCTTAGCCCAGGGCTTCTGGCTGCTGCTGCTGCAGCTGGGGGTCCGTGCTGCATATACAGGGTCTGCAACTAGTTGTTGGCTCTGTGTATCTTGCACTGTTTAATGAAAGTGTGTCTGGGAGGGGCCCTTTAAGGGAGCGACTTGCTGTTGAGTCCGCCCCGTGACCCTGTCTGCAGCTGTGCCTGGCTCCCTTATTTCGATGTGTGCTACTTTGCCGTGTAGACGTTCCCTCGCTGTGCCTATTTCGATGTTGGGCTGAGCAACGTCGAAGTTGAACATCGACGTTGCCGGCCCTGGAGGACGTGTAGACGTTATTCATCGAAATAGCCTATTTCGATGTCGCAACATCGAAATAAGCTATTTTGAAGTTGGGTGCACGTGTAGACGTAGCCTTGGTGACCCAAGGCAAGCCAAAAATGCCGGGGAGGAGAAGAGGGGCAGTGCTGTAACTAGCTAATTTTACACCTGAGGCAAGAATATAAAATTGTGCCCCCTCATATTTATATAGTCACACTATTTATTTCATAGAAAAGGGGAAATATATTAATAAAATATTTAAAAAATAATAACAGTACATTTACAATCAGAGTTGTGGTGGTGGAAAGACACTCATCCCCAAACTGCTTCCCCCTGGCTTAAACCCCATCAGGGGCTATGGGAGTCATACTTAGGGGCTAGAGGGGGCTAGGGAGTCACACTGAGGGTCTAGAAGTCACTGAGGGGCTAGAGGGGCTAGGGGAGTCACATTCAGGGGCTAGGAGTCACTGAGGGGCTGGAGGGGGCTAGGGGCGTCACACTCAGGGGCCCCACAGCCCCTGCAGCTGGAAGCCAGCTGGAGCGTGGAGCCCTGGGCTGGCAGCACCAGATGCAGGAACACCAGCTGGGGGCTGGGAGGGAGGACCCCACCTCCCACAGAGGCTGGAAGCCAGTTGGGGCAGGGAGCCAATCAGCTCTCAGCCCCCACTCCCAACTTCAAGCCTTCCAACCACCGACCTAGGCTGCACCCCCACCCACCGACCTACCTCACCTGAGCTGCGCACAGTTCCTTTGGCTCCCTACCCTATTCCTTTTTCTTATGCAGGTATGCAGTATTCTGCCCTGCAGGGCTGAAGTGGTACTCAATTTATTTGATTGGTTTAACTGCCTGGCAGCTGTTAAACCAATTAAGAAGTTGAGTACCACATCAGTGTGAATGGCTCCTTAACAGCCACCTGCAGAGCCACCCAGCCCAGACGGTGACAGTTTTCAAATGTAATGATGACCCATATTTGGGTCGTGACCCATAGGTTGGGAAACCCTGGTGTAAGTGATGGAAAATATGGTAGACCACTGGCATGTCAAGTGTATCAGACATATGGTACTCCGTGCACCGAGGACTGCCAGTGCAGACAGGAGTGCTATCACAGTGACTGGGTGTTTTATGAAGACCTGGTCAGGCCAGGTATCAGGGTGATATCTCATATACTATTCTCATGTCACACCATAGGGGTATTGAGAGCAGTGAAATGTTGGCAATATTTGGAGAGGCAGGTGAGTCTTGGCACAGCATGGAAGTTTCCAAGCAAAGCATTTAGATACTGCAAGTGGGTCACTCCTCCTATTATCTGTGATTGGAGACTATAGCATGAAAACAGCACTGAGGGGTTTACTTCCCTGATGGCACGCGGAGGCACAAACATGGCATGGTGAGATGCAGCAATTCCCAGCACAGCCCTTTGTACTCCAGGTTATTACCTGGAGCTGTTTTTCTGGCTCAGTGGATCAGCTGCACACTCCGCTACCATAGCATTCATAGTAGCCTGGTGAGCAAATACAACCTGCTCTCCACAAAGGACCCTTCGGACATTATGACACCTGTTCAATAGAATGCAGTCTCTGTTAGCATTGTCTGCTAGCAAACTAGTGCTTAAAAAAAATTGCTTCTATTTTCCCTGACCATACCAAAACTGAAGATAAGGTACAAAGAGTGATATGGTGAAAAACCACTCCCAAAGTGCATTTCTCAAGCCCTGAGTTTTGTTTAATTAAGGTTTGCTTACTGAAAGACTGCAATCAAAGATCTGTCTCCAGAAGACACTGTTCAGTTCCTCTCACCATTTGTGCTTCTGAAATCCACGATATTTACACATGCGGGGTGGACTGCCCTCTTCACTAAGGTGTAACTCTCATTACATTTAGGGTGTGGCCACAGTAGCCCCTCCTTTCAGAGGGGCTATGGTAACATGGTACTTTGCGATGTGCTAATGAGGTGCTCCCATGAATATGCAGCACCTTATTAGCATAATGGCACCCCTGGGTGCTTCAAAACTTCCTGTTTCAAAACACATGCTGCCCGTATAGTTGGGGGCCTCTTGAAATGACCCCGATTTCAACAGTCCCTTATTTCCATCTGCTCCAGCTATATGGGCAGCGTGAGTTTCAAAACCAGCAGTTTCGAAGAGCACTTGGCCACCATTATCACAGAATCACAGGGCTGGAAGGGACCTCAGGAGGTCATCTAGTCCAGCCCCCTGCTTCAAGCAGGATGAACCCCCACTAAGTCATCACAGCCAGGACCTTCTCTAGCTGGGACTTAAAAACCTCAAGGGATGGAGAATCCACCATCTCTCTAGGCAACGCATTCCAATGCTTCACCACCCGCTTTGTGAAGTAGTTTTTCCTAATATCTGACCTACACCTCTCCCTCTTCAACTTCAGACCATTACTCCTTGTTCTGCCATCTGACACCACGGAGAACAGTTGCTCACCCTACTTTTTAGAGGAAGTTGAAGGCTGCTATTAAATCACCTCTAAGTCTTCTCTTCTTTAAACTAAACAAACCCAAATCCCTCAGCCTATCCTCATATATCTTGTGCTCCAGACCCTTAATCATTTTTGTTGCCCTCGTCTGAACCTGCTCCAGCAAATCCACATACTTTTTATACTGTGGGGGGCCAAAACTGGACACAATATTCCAGATGTGGCCTCACCAGTGGCGAATAAAGAGGAATAACTACTTCTCTAGATCTGCGCAAATGCTGCTCCTAATGCACCCTAGTATGCCGTTAGCCTTCTTGGCTACAAGAGCACACTGTTTACTCATATCCAGCCTTTCATCCACCGTAACCCCTAGGTCCCTTTCCATCGTACTGCTGCTGAGCCAGTTGGTCCCCAGCCTATAACAATGCTTGGGATTCTTCCGCCCCTGGTGCAGGACTCTTCACCTCTCCTTATTGAACTGCATCAGATTTCTTTTGGCTCAGTCCTCCAATTTATCCAGGTCCCTCTGGATTCTCTCTCTACCCTCTAACGAATCTACCTCTTCCCCTTGTTTTGTGTCATCCACAAACTTGCTGAGGGTGCAATCCAGTCCCTCATACAGGTCATTAATAAAGATGTTGAATAACACCGGCCCCAGAACCAAGCCTTGCGGCACTCCACTTGAAACAGACCGCCATCCAGATATTGAGCCATTGACCACTACCCATTGGGCCCAACCCTCAAGCCAGCTTTCTATCCATCTTATAGTCCAAGGATCCAATCCATATTTCCTTAACTTATGGACAAGAATGTTGTGGGAGACCATAACAAAAGCCTTGCTGAAATCAAGGTATATCACATCCACTGACTTCCCCATGTCCACAGAGCTTGTTACCTCACCATAGAAGCTAATCAGATTCGTCAGGCAGGACTAGCCCCTGGTGAATCCTTGTTGGCTACTTTTGATCACTTTCCCCTCTTCCAAGTGTTCCAAAACAGATTTCTTGAGGATTCCCTCCATTATTTTCCCAGGGATTGAGGTAAGGCTGACGGGTCTATAGTTCCCTGGATTGTCCTTCTTTCCTTTTTTAAAGATGGGCACTACATTTGTCTTCTTCCAGTCATCCAGTATCTCCCCTGATCTCCAAGAGTCTTCAAGGATAATGGCCAAAGGTTCAGAAAAGACCTCTGCCAATTCCCTCAGTACCCTGGGGTGCATTAAATCCAGACCCATGGACTTGTGCACATCTAGTTTTTCCAGATAGCTCAGAACTTGTTCCTTCCCACAGATGGCTGCCCTCCACCTTCCATACTGCATCATCTAGGACTGTCATGTGGAAGTTGACTTTGTCCTTGACGACTGAGGCAAAAAGAACATTGAGTACTTCAGCTTTTCCTGCATCATCTGTCACTTGGTTACCTCCCTTCTCCAGTAATGGCCCCACACCTTCTCTGATAACCTGTTTATTGCTCACATGCCTGTAGAAACCCTCCTTGTTACTCTTCACATCCCTTGCCAGCTGCAGTTCCAATTGTGCTTTCGCTTTCCTGATTACTGCCCAGCATTTTCTAGCCGTATGTTTATATTCCTCCTTAGGCCCTATGTTTATACTCCTCCTTATGCTAATGAGGTGCTGCATATTCATGGAAGTGCCTTATTAGCATATCCCAAAGTGCCATATTACCATAGCCCTTCCAAAAGGAGGGGCTAGTGTGGCCACAGCCTTAATGTATGTACCCTATGAGCAAACAACGCTGCACAGCAGCACAGAGGAGGATGTTGCCTCTGCCTATCAGGGTAAAAATGGCTCTTGCAGTTTTTCAGGGATTGCACACTCAAGAGGGTGCATCTACAGTAGACACTAACTTCGAAGTTAGGTGCTACTTCGAAGTAGCCTGCAGAGAGTCTATGCAGCTGTGTCTACACTACAAAAATAACTTTGAAGTTGCTCACTTCGAAGCACAATTTAGAAGTAGAGCATCTACACACACCCTACTTTGAAGTTAAACTTCAAAGTAGGGCACTATTCCATTCCTGGGAATGGAGTAAGGACTTCAAAGTCGGGCTTCTAAAAGAGGTTTCTGCATATATAGGATTATTGGTCAGAGTAGATGGTTAGGAGTCCCGTCCCATCACTGATTTAGTCAAGATCCTAGAGCATAACATTAACCTTCCTTCATGAGAGAGGACAATTCTGCAGAACACCAAGACATGAAAGCAGTGGTGCCCACAACCACCACGGCCATGGTGATTACCACTGTCAGCATTGAGAAGGAACAGCAGTGTCTGCCCACTCAGAGCCAAAATCAAGTGCAGGGAGATGTTGCAAATTTAAGGTGATCATCCATCCTGTATTAGGTGGGACGGTCCCGTACTTGGGATGCCCAATAGGCATCCCTACTTATTTTTTAAAAGGGACTCATTGTCCTATATTGGGACTGTCCCCCTGCTGACCTTTTCTGCCAGCAGCTGGGCAGGTGCAGCTGTTGGCGGGAGCCACTTCCACAAACCTTGGGGAAACAGGAGGGAGCATGGGCGGCTGCAGTGTCCCTGTCGCTGCCCCAGGGCTCTGGGGGAGGGCTGGCAGCTGCTGTTTCCCCGGAGAGTGCTGGCAGCTGCAGCTTCCCCAGGGCTCCACCACCTTCCCAGCTCCCTGGGGCTTAGTGGAGCCAGGAGGAGCCGCCCCTCCCGCCATATCTCCCTGTCCCATATTTGGGACAGAGATATATGGTCACCGTATGCAAATTCCACGAACAGGGAAGCCAGTGGTGGTTACAGTGTTACTCTTAATTTTAGCTTTGTGGCCCATCTATCATGATGGAGGGGCTGCACGGCCAAGCTTCAGTGGGGCATGGCATTGCCAGTCCAGCTCCTGCACCAGACTCACCTGGCTGGCCTCTGCCCACTTCCAGCAGCTTGTATCCTTTCTCAAAGATGGGGAATAAGCAGGCCAGATTGGAAGGCATGGCACAAACTTACCAGGCAAAGAACTGGATTCAGCAGTGGGGGTTGATCTACAGGGATTGACACGATGAAATATTTCTGGGGGTGTCCCTGCATACATGGGAGGACAACACACCAACAGGTTGCCAAGGTAAAAAGTGCATTTGAAGTTTCTCATGGATGTCACGCTTGCGCAGCCGCTCTGTCACCCTCAGATTCCACACAGCAAGATCCCTGCTCCAGCTCTCCCGTTTTTCAGACAGCTGTAATAATAAATATATGCTAAACAGACAGTCATACCAACATCACCTCATGTGAGGCTCTAATAGTGCGTTGTTTGGAGATCCTCAGATAAAAGGTGCTATTCAAGTGCTAAGCATGACAGATTGCTGGTGGTTTCCGATATCCTGAAAAACATGTTATTCTTACTCTTTGGCTGGCAGAGAAAGGAAGTGTTAAATCTTGGAATGATATCAATTTAGCTGAAAATATCAGCTAGAGACATCCTATTTGATTATCTATTCCACTTTCCCATATCTAGGTAGACCCAGAGGAGCCATAGCTATGATAACTGTGAAAACACCTGATGATAGCAGGTGATTGCACAGGCTTTGCTCTACTGTCAGTGAAAGCAGGTAGGAGCTGTCCCCCATATTCTGATTGACAAATTCCTGGCACAAGCAAGTCTCTATTCATTTTAAGAGAACCTGTCTTGTTCAATCACCATTTCTGCACAGAAACATTTGAAGAAGGAGCAGAAGACAGAAAATAAGCAATTCCTTTATTATTTCCTCATAGGTGGGGAGCTTCTTTTGACAGACAGGGCATCCAGAACAATGGGCAACCCTGCCTGTTGTGCTTCTGGGTGCCTGTTTCATTGAGAGAGTGGCCAGGCAGTCCTGCCACTCTGTCAACAGAGCCAAGCATTCTTCCGATTGGTTTTGTGTGTTGCTGCACTCTGTCGACAGAAATTTTGCTGGGAAATCCCTTCCGATAGTGACTTCTGTCGACAGATGTAACCAAAGCCTAACTGTGTGGCAAGCCTCTATCACAAAGTCTGTTCACAACACATTACCAGCATACAATCATTAGGATTGCTTGCTAACAATTGTATAAAAATACCACACAGCTGCTATTGCCCTAATTAGCTTAGATTAACAGATAGCTTCCAGATAATGAGTTTTAAAAGTACTAATAGAAACAAGACATTGTGTGCAAATAAACAGAGCTTACTCTTTGATAAAGTAGAAGCAAATGAGATTTTGAAGGATAGTCCCAGCTTGACAGTTATTTATGACCTGTAGCCATTTGCCTGCTCCTTCTATTTAAGATTCTCATATTTTTAAATATATGATGCAGCTTAATTATGACACAGCATTACTTTAAGTACCTGTCCCATGCTTGTGTGAAACTACATGGGAGCTGATAAGTTTTTACCCTGTTGGTGATATCTTAGTTCTGCTGAAGTCAGTGTTTAGATCCCCACTGGCTTCAATTCAACAAATCTTAAGGTACACATGGACTATAACTTTCTTCTGGCTCACTTCACTACCACTCCCCTTCCTTCACTCTTGTTTGTCTAAAATACTATTGCTGAAGCCAAACATTCCTCCATTGGCTTTTTATCCTCCACTGCCCCATAGTTAAATACCTTCTCATCAAGGACCCAATATTATCCTACCCTTTGTGCCTCTGTTCACACAGTCTGCATTGTAAATGTTTAATGTTGTTCCTTCTTCCATTGTATTCTTCCTTCAAGACAATCTAGATTACTTAAGTTATATGATTTAATTATTTGGGCCTCATTATCCTAATATCTGAGCACCTGGGCCTTTCATGTATTTATCTTTGTAACATCTCTGTGAGGTGGGTAAGTTTTATTACCCATATTTTGCAGATGGGGCATTGAGACACAGACTTAAGTGGCTTGTAATAGGTCACACAGGAAGTCTGTAAGTGAGCAAGCAATTAAAATTCTCTTGCCCAAATGCCAGTCCAGTGGCCAAGCCACGGAATTCCTCACTAGAGACAGGTCTACATGGTGGAGAGAGATTGACCATTGCTATATGACTCATTTTGTTAGTGGCCTAACTTCAAATCACCAGAGCTCTTAGGTCTACTTAAATCAATTAGGAATCAGTTTGTTTAACTGAAATAAGACACTTTTTGAGCAAAGAAAGAGTGTCTGCATAAGGATCTGCTCTGAGTTAAGTAAAAAAATATATATATACTAAACCAGCGCAAACTCTTTCTTCTCATTGCTAAATGAGTCCCATATCCTAATGGGTATCTCAGCAGACTTGCTGCACACTGGCATCCATGTAAAGGTGTGAATCAAAACTGACTAAGTCAAAGAGATTCTGATGAGCTTCATTCAGCTTTGGAACAGAGAATCAGGCCAGCTCTACACTAGACCTGAAAGTCAATTTCAGATACACAATTCTAGCTGTGACAATTGTGCATCTAGAATCAATGTATCGGAAACTGACTTATGTGACTGTCTTCACTAAGAAAGGTCGACGGGAGCATTACTCCCATTGACCTCCCTTACTCCTCATGAAAGTGAGGAGTACAAGGACTGACTGCCAATCTTAGACAGATCAATTTTGTGCTCCTTTACCAGATATGCAAAATCAAACTCCAGAAGATCAACTGGGTTGATCTTCCTGGAAGTGTAGACAAGCCCCAAGCTTCTAAACTCTTGGGAAAGGTAACACACCAAGGACAATTATGGCATTTATATAACAGAATTTTTAATAGCATGTGCTTTTTGAACCTTCTGGTGTGTACATTTCCAATGTTTAGGGACACTAGCTGTTTGATCAGGACACACCTGACCACTAAGTAGAATTATGTTCTATTGCTAAAATCCTTATTCTTGCCAAAAGTGCCAGCAGCTCTTTAATGACTGGTGAATGGATGATCATAGGGATTCCTTCTGGCCTTAGGATCTCTGAATCTGTGACTACTTATGGCAAGGCTCTGTTTCAGATGGAACTGAGACAGCCCCTGTAGCACAGCACCCAGGCACCACGCTTCTGCATTTGGCCAGTACTGATTTAGAGGGAAGAAGGCTTCCTGCTAAGTTCCTAGCCTCACTTCCTGCTAAGGCTGTGTTTAGCAATCTCCCTTTAATCAGTGGCCAGGCCCAGCCCAGCTTTCCTTCTGGGATCACACCCTGAGCTGGCATGGTTACCAACGACAACTGCAAACATCACTCAGACACCAGCACATTCCTGAAGTGTGGCTTGCTTATGTATTTCTTTTGTTTTGGAGGCATGGAACCAACATGTGCAACACCTTTCCCATATAGGGTTGCCAGATATTTAGATAACTAATGTGGGAAAGGCAGCCCCAGCCACAGGATCCCCAGCCACGACGCGGGGGGCCCTCGCAGCCCTGCGGCTGGGGTGTCAAGCCCCACTAGCAGCCCCAGCCACGTGATCC
The DNA here is from genome assembly GCF_033958435.1 of Carettochelys insculpta. Taxonomy (NCBI): domain Eukaryota; kingdom Metazoa; phylum Chordata; order Testudines; family Carettochelyidae; genus Carettochelys; species Carettochelys insculpta. The sequence goes on along the minus strand of NC_134145.1, from coordinate 15,284,450 downwards.
CCAGCCATGGGTGGGGAATTTCCCTGACAAGTCCCATGTCCTGCCAGACATTTTTGCCTAACTGTGGGATGCAGGACTTGTCAGGGAAACTTGGGACTGTCCAGCACCTTGCGGGACGTCTGGCAATCCTACTTCCCAAGCTGCTCCTCCTCACTATTTACAATCAGTTCAAAATGGTAAAGGATCCATTTCCAATACAGACTATGGAACTGGCTGCCCTCTCCCCTCAAAAGTCATCTATCTGTATCACCCTGCTGCCCCATTTAGAAGCTTCCAAAGCCATAGATTCTTTTCTCCCCTGCCCTCCAAGGAGGTTAGATTCTGCTTTTGATTACCTGATGGAACAGAGATCGGGACTTGGCTGCTAGACTCTGCATAATTCACAGCTTTTAGTGAAGTAGGGAACAACACCCTTTCAATTGCTCTTCACCTCCAGTCATGGCCTGAACCCTACCAACTAGGTACCTGAGTTGGAGTATGTTGTAGGTGACTGTTTTCCTCACCAAGTGAAGACACAGAAGACCTTTTTACCAAAGGCAGAATCATCTTTAAAAGGTAAATGCAAATCTGCAGTGTGCTAATTAATAAAGTTCATAAAAAAGGCATCAACCGCCTGAGGTCAGGATGAAGGGCAACCAGGACACGCCACAGAAGGCTGCACAGAGAAATCACAGAAAGACAGGCAATCTCAATTAAGTTGTCCTCCCTCCCCATTCTCCTCTGAATTACTTCTCTAAAACCCCTTAATTATCCAAACTCAATTAGTCTCACAGTACTGTATTGGAAGCTTCCTGTTCAAACAAGGAAAGAAAGAGAAATTAGTCTTAAGTATTTGACTTATATTAATGATAACTTTGTGTCTAAGAGAACATTACAAAGACTGTGACAAAGGTTTTCTTTATCCTCCTGCTGTCTGACCAGATCAGGCACTGTGTTGATGCACTTCTACCCAGACAGAATATCAGTATTTTTTAATACAAGTTTATTTTATATCTAAACAAATATTTGCATTGTCAGTTGTGATTATCACACTACCGCCCTTTGAGCTATTTTACAGCCTAAAGATTTCCATATGTCCTTTCCAAACGGCATGCTTTTTTATTGTTCCTGAGAATCAAAACAAGAACATAGTGTTAAAGAATTCCTACCAATAAGAACATTAGTGGCAAAGCAGATAGTAAGCTAAGACAATAGCAGGAAGCAGCTAAAAGATTCCCTTTCATCTCAGTGATGTGGCTTCATCAGGCAGACTGTACTTTCACATTTTTCATTCAAAGAGAATGTAGTTCAAGGGCTGCCTTGAAGCTCATGAATTATTCAAGCTCTTACCTGTTTAGTTCCTGCTGTCAAAGAGGTCAAAGTCAAGGTATTTCTCACCACATTTCTCACATCACTGTTTCGCTACTCCAACCAAACAAGAACTTGGAAGTGACAAAGAAGTACATTTTTGTCCAGGAAGTACATGTGCAGACAGGGCCTCTTCAAACTGTGTTACCAAACATGCAACCCCAGTGGATCAGGAGCATGAGGTCCCCATCTGTTATGGTTATTATCTACAATAGCACTCCTGCCCTAGTTAGAGGCCCTGCTGAGCTCAACATGTTAGGTGCTGTATGCACATAGTAAAAGATAGGGGATTACAATTAGATAAGGCTGAGAGAAACTCTCTCTCTTGGTTTCATGGGAAAGTTGCAGTGGTTTAATACTTTTTTTCTTTAACTTAAACCAGAGCAGACCCTTGTGCTCCCTTCTTTGCTCCAAAAGTGGCTTATTTCAGTTAAACCAATTCCTAATTGACTTAACTGAAATAAGCAGGGATTGAACACATAGGGAATAGCACTGGTTAACAGCACACTTTTACTTAAAACAGGGCAACATTGCCACACAGGGAAACCCTTATGGACAGAGAAATGAGGCACAGTGATTTACTCAAGACTGAACATAAAGTCCTGAGCAGAGGCAGGAACCAAACTCAGGCTACAGCTGTGCTTACCAGGAATCTCGACAGCTGCTATGCAATTTTAGGTACGCCAGTTGCGCACCTAAAATCAGTTTTACAGCCGTCAACATTGGTCCCTGTCCTCACTGCAGAACGTCGATGGGAGCGCTCCTCCTGCAGACATTCCTTAATATTTGCTGCTCACAAGGAGTTCTGGGGTTGACATTGACAATTGATCCTCTACAACCAGTGTAGACCTAGCCACAGAGCTCTGAATCCAAGCCCACTACAAAGCCCATATCCCTTCCCACTAGTGTTCTTAAATCATAGTCGTTTAATATGCAACAAAAGCTGCTTCACAATATGAACAATCATGAGGTCTCCTTCTTTGGCTGGGTAGGATGGTGTGTTTAGGATGGGGTAGGATGATATGGCAAATATGCTTCCTGTTGAAGAGGAAACTTTTACGACTAATGTGCCTTGTGGGTCATTAGGAAGTTATTCCTCCTACTGCCCACATACTCCCTTGTTACATTAGAAGCAAGACGAAAGTGTAGTTCACATAATAGACTTTTAGGAAAATTACCTCCACCATTTCTGCCAGACTCCAATATGTCCCTTACATTCACCAGATCAACAAGTGCTTTACAAACGCAGCTGTGAATCATTATCCCTTTTCTGTCAATAGGGAAACAGAAATTACCTGACTTTCCCAAGATCAAGTACTGACTCAGTGACAGAGCTGTGTGTGGAACCAATTCCATCCAATGCTCAGCCAAGAATTCTAGTTTTTCTCCGTTTGAACCATGGATTGTAAGAGCTTCAGAGATTTTAGAAACTTGATATTTGATCTTCCAATCACTCCTCACGATGGAACCTGATTTGTGACCTAGGAAACCAACTCTGCTGGCCACAAGTGAAAGGCATTTGGTACTGAAGACAGATCCACTCATCCAGCCAGCCCCTTGAAATAATAATTAGCAACGCTTTTCACCTGCCTCAGTCACCGTTAAGTCTGAAACAGAAATTCTTTTCTTGGTACTATTCTGTTCAGAAGTTAAAGGGATGAAGTCAATGTCATGCTTAGTGGGACAGAGAAAGCAAAGTGGCTTGATTTACAGGTTTGCTTCACATTTGTGGCCACATTTACAAAACCTAATGCCTGTGCTGGTTGTGCTTGGTCATACAAATGAGATTATTTTTCATCTGCAGACCACATTTCAGAGAACCAATAGTGAACAGAATGAAGAAGAGAAGGTACAATTTAGAAAAATGCTTTTATGTGGACCACTTCCTGCTATAAGCTTTGCACAAAACTGCTGAGCTTAGCGGGGACTCTCACTGTAGAATGATGGCAGGATGTGGTCTAATAGTTCTCTCTTCTAATAGGGTGTTCCACCCTGATCAATGGACATTAATCCCAATTTACTTGCCAAAACTTGATTCCCAGCTCTGAAAAGACATCATTTTCCTGGAGCAGGAAATATGGCATTCATTCTACCAAAGGACACTAAAAATGCTTTGAGCTTCCACATCTTCAAAAACCCTCCACCAATCTTGGTCTTTGAAAAAACTGTGGAAAGCACTAATGCACCCAGATGTAAAATTTATTTAAAAAAAAATCCTTATCTGAACTTCATTATAAAGTAACCATGTTTTCAGCAAGGGTACTGAGAATCCCCTAGAGTCTATGGAAGCTGCAGGTGCTCAATGCCTTTGAATATAAAGGCACTTATTTCCATGCTAAACACCCAAATCCCATTGTCCTTCTTTCTGGAGCTCACTGAAGCCTAGAAGCAGAATTCAAGAGCTTCTGAGCAGGCAGCCAGTGTGGACAGAAAATGTTTTCTCTAGTGTTTTGTTCTTTATGCTGATTCAGCAGGGACTGTGATTTAAAAAATGTGATCCTTCAGTTACTTTAAAGTGATCTCAGATAAAAATGACCTACTAGTAAAATCAGCATTTCAGAGGTTAAGAACAGAGCTTTCTAAAGAGGAAGTAGGTTTTTGTTTTATGATTTATTTTTCTGGAAAATGTTAAAACAATAAAAAAAGAAGAAGCAGGAGAGCGAGTCTGTAAAGGAGCAAATTTCCTGCCTGCAGTGACTCTGATAAATTTCATTCAGAGATGCTGGGGGACCCTCTTCCTGAAAAGCCAGACAGGATAGAATTGATCTGAGACATCATCATCATCAGAACAGCTGGTATTGGCTAATCACCAGAAAACAGAGCCACAAGCATGCCGGAAATGGATAAAAGGGAGAAAGTCTGAAACAAACTTCCAGGCCCCACATGTGTAAAAGAAAACACGCTCTCTCTCTTTCTTTCTCTCCTTCCTGCAGACAGACAAATGCCAGAGGAAGTACCAGTGTCCTGAGTAATCAAAGAGACTGAAAACACTGCAGCCTCTTGTGCCAGCAGCAACCAGAAGCCAGCATCCATTTATCTGAGAGTGACTGCCTGACATAGCCACTGCCGGATGGTCAGTACAGCTCAGTATGAATCACAGGGGCAAAGAATTCTTTTAGTCCCAGGGGAATTGGTACAACAACCAGGTCTGCCTCTCTCTTTCTCTCTGTCTCTTTAAAATCCATCCTTGACTTTTAGAAAGCAGCAGTTTCCTTCCTGGTGTGTTTTGTGGGCAGGCAACAGGCAGATGACTATCCATTCATTGCAGGGTGCGTATGTGAGCGAGGGCACGAATACAGTGTTAGTAAGAGAAGTGTCAGACTGAAAGCAACTAGTGGCAGAGACAAATTTCCCCCTGTTGCACTGCCAATGGGACTGATTCATTCCTGTCCTCCAGGGCCTTTTTGTGAGCTATACTCATGCAAATGAGCCACTGAGCAGCCTCAGCTCCCTTCAGGGTATATGAGTGCACCAAGAATCTATGTGCAGGCACTTAGCTATCTGCATGCCACCCCTGCAGCAAGCCTAGATGCTGCAGCTACTGCAGGGCAGAGTGGAGTCTGAGACCAGGCATGGCTCTAGTGTTCCTACATCCCTGCCCAGCCCAGTAGGGACCACTAGCTTAGGGGGTGTGAGAGCAGCCCTAGTTTGTGCTAGGGCTCCACTGGCTCCACCAGTCCCTGGACAGACAGTGAAAATCCTTGCACCAGCCTGGGACTGTACCTGGTCCCCTGTGTTTAATCGAGACCAAGAGAGACCAACTGAATAGAGGGCAAGAGGAGGGTTTAATTTCCCTCCCTCATCAGATTTTTGGCCCTTCTTCAGAGTGTGACAAATGCTCCAGACCAGCCCTGCTTAATAGGAAAGGATTCACTAACACTACGTGAACTTCAGCAACTACTGTGAAAGCCAACCCCTGGCATACAATCTCCCAGGTAAAGCAGAACCAGTGTGAGAAAGGCTGGAGACAAAACAACCACTCACACTTGAGCTGGGTTACAGTCCTGAGCCTGCTCTTGCTCCTGCACAAGGGGCTTAGTATATCCCCTAGGATAGAGCACCTGGGAGAAACACATTTTGTGCACTGTGTTTTGGATCATCTCTCTCTCTCAAATGGATTCAGATGTTACAATAGTAAAGAGAAAGAGATTAAAAGTGTAGCCAAAGGAAAAGAAATTTATAATGAGACAGGGCCTGATCCAATACCACTGAATTCAATAGGAGTTTTTCCATTGACTTTCTTAGTTTGGATCAGATATATATAGCACAGGTACATGGCACAGCTACCCTGAATCTGGGAGTGTGCTCCCCAGAGGGGTAACCAAACACCCACAAGCTCTGCTCAAGCTAGTGCAGTACAAATAGCCATGTAGCACGTGCACCAGTGGACACCTGTCTGAACCCCAACCTGTACTACTCTGCAGCTTGACTGCTACCTTAAATTGACTAGCTCCAGCAGAACTAGTGCTCTTCTGTCTGCCCAAGCTCTTAGTCCAGGGGTGGGGAGCCTTTTTCAGGTCACGGGCTGCTGTCAAATAGGCAAATCAGTCGGAGACCACACAAGTAACAAAAAAGGAGACACTCCACTCATTCCCCTTGCACACCAGACCCAGAGTCTAAGGGGGCCAGGGCTATTATGTTTTTGGGCCCTCTAGGCTCTGGGGCTGGTGTGCAAGGGGAATTATAGGTCCAGGGTGGGAGAAGGATGCCAGGAAGTGGGCTTTGGGTGTGGGGTCCGACAGAAACAAGGGTGAACGAGTAGCCTGGGAACTGGGGCAATCTAGCTGGAAGCATGTGCAGGAGCGGGCTGGGGACGGGCATCTGGGCAGAAATGGGGTGAAGGAGATGACTGTAGGATGGGGTTCTGGGCAGGAGGGGTACTGGAGTAGTCTGGGGGTGCAGGTCTGACCAGGATGGGGTGTAAGAGAAGGATGGAGGTCTGGGCAGAAGAGGTGGGTAGGAGTGGATTGGGGAAGTACAGTCTGGGAGGGAAGAAGGGTGCAGGAAGATTTGGTATGTGGGATCTGGAAGTGAAGGGTCAGAATGGGGGTAAGGGGTCTCAGAGGAAGTGGACAGGAGTAGCGTGTAGGTGGGGAGTCAGGGTGGGAGAGAGAGTGCAGGAAAGAAGTGGTAGTGCAGGGTGGGGCGGGGGTGTAGAAGCTATCTGAGGGTGCAGGGTCAGGGTGATGGGCGTGCAGCTTACCTGTGCAGCTCCCCTGGATGGACGTGGCTCTACACCATCCTCCCTGCACTCCCAGGCACTGCCCTCCCCTGCTCTGATTGGCCAGAATTCCAGACACTGGGCCAGATGTTCACCTGCTACAATTTACATAAGCTGAGGTTCTGGCCCTGCACAATCAGGGCTTGTCTCCACTATGGGGCAGATTGATGCTGAAGCAACTGATCCATGGGCAGTCCATTTAGTGAATCTAATAAAGGCCCAGTAAATTGATTGCCAATCGCTCTGCTTTTGGCTCCAGTACTCCAGTACAACAAGATGAGTAATGGGACTCAATGAAGATGTTTTTTCTAAAGACCCACTCCCACCATGCAGACTCCACAGTAAATAGATTAAGCTATGTCTAAGCTTGGATCCACCTGTTCTTGTAGTGTAGACCTGCCCGTTATGGTAGAAATACTGACACATCCTAATGATATTGGTGCAGGTGGGTACTGTAAAATGCCCTCTTCCTACAACGTTGCTAGCATTGCTGAGCATCTGGTAACACCACCTAATGGCTATGTCTACACTAGCCCCTGCCTTTTGAAAGGGGGATGCTAATGAGACACTTCGGGATATGCTAATGAGGTGCTGCCATGAATATGCATCTCATTAGCATAATTGAAGCTGCAGCAATTCAAAAGTGCCACTTTTGAATCGCATGCTGCCCATGTAGACGGGGCCTTTTGAAAGGACCCCCCGGTTTTCAAAAGCACATTATTCCTGTTTGGTTTTAGGAATAAGGGGCTTTCCAAGTCTGGGGGGGTCCTTTTGAAAGGCCCCCATCTACACAGGCAGTGCGCGATTCAAAAGAGGCACTTTTGAATTGCTGCAGCTGAAATTATGCTAATGAAATGCTATATATTCATGGCAGTGGCTCATTAGCATATCCTGAAGTGTCTCATTAGCATCCCCCTTTTGAAAGGTGGGGGCTAGTGTAGACATAGCCAATGTTCTCAGACTATCAGAAGAATAAGTCAGTTTATTTTTTCTCACTACTCACCTAATGAAACTGTTTCCAACTTAGGTTACTGTGTGTACTTTCCTTGACCACAGCCAACAAGCCCAGCAACCACACTGGGTTAATATATTTTAGGATTTCTAAATCACCAAGTGCTAGTTATGAAGTCCCACATTTGACTGTGATCCTTCCCTGGGGTTTGTCTATTGAATAGGGAATACTGATAAACTTCCTGTTTCGGCCCAATCATCCTTAATCAAGTATGGCTCCTCCTTCAAGTGACTGTATGTCCATTGTGGGGAGCGGAGAGTATTTTGGTAATTGCTCATTGCTAACAGAAAACTAGTTTGCTGATAACTGGAATGTTACCAAGGAAACCAGTCTCCAGTGGTTACAAGGCTTCCATTGCTTCATTGTGTAGCTGCAACAAGTGTTTCATTTCTATTGGTTGGTGTTGATTTTGGTGGCATGAGATTGTAACGCATCCTTCTGTGGAGGTAACACATTTCATTCTTTCTGCTCACATTCTCTTAACAATATTGTTTGATTTGGTATCCATTGGCCACTCCAATAAGAAGAAACTAAAGATTATTCAAATTCAAAGAATTAAATTAATTAAAAGTGAAGCAAAAAATTCCTTGCCTTTATATTTCAGCTGTCCCTGAAAAATCACGACTGAGATCTAGCTCAATAGCTACGTAACTGTATGATAATATTGTGTAATCAATTCTTATCCTGTGTTTGTGGTTTATATAGTATAATACTCATATCCTCAAAAATAACATTCAACTTTAGCTCCACATCCTAAAATGAATCAGCCTTTGAAAAGAATAAGTTTTGGACCAAGTTCATCTGACATTTCAAAACTTTACACAATACTGGTGTCTGCAACAAAACCACAGTATCTACGGCAGCTTTATGTGCTGCTACTTGGGCTTGTAAGACCCGGTCGTTTCAATGAACCACCACTTCAAACCTTGACATTGCAACCATGGGTAGTGGCATTTACTCCTCGTAGGGAAAAGAAAAACGAAAAAGAAAAGAAAAAAAAACAAAACAGAGCAAGAAAGCAGAAAGGAACATGAGGTTCTAATTGTCTGAAAAACAGAAACATCTGTAGGAGTCATGAGCAGTTGATAGTAGAGTTCATGCCTAGGGTACTGCTTTGAGAGGATCTATTTTTTTGAGTACTTTACTTGTCTTTGCCGCTATTAGAAAGAGTTAAACTGACCAGGCAGAAGAAGCATGCCAGTCCTCTTTTCCTTATGACTATGCTAGCTAGATAACTTGTAGTTTATAGTTAATATAAAAATTAAAAATAGGCTTTGTAGGGATTTTTCTGCATAGGCAGGTAGGTTAGTCTACCCCATTGTGCCATTCTAAACTGATTTTATCAGGGCAGTTTTGGTTTACTGTACTGCGATTCAAATTGTGTGTGCCTTACGGCAATTAGTGGCTCATGAAGGACAAACACACAAGGTATCCTAGATCCCCAAGAGAAAAGTATCTCCAGAGGGATTCTCATTAAGCCTTGACTTTATACCTTTGATTCACCTTAGGCAGAAACTTCTGCTTCCTTTTCTTTATATAAGGACAAGCTTGCAGTACCAGGCAAGTGATACCATATCAACCTCATCAGCTCTGAGGGTGCCAATGGTCTATCTTGGCCCAGAACTTGGAAGCAAAACATTTTTCCATCACCCATGCATTCCCTCCTACCCTTTCCAATTCCACATGTGACTCCTTCCTTAAAGTATCCCTGCCCTTTACCTATCTTTACCTGATCTTCTCCCTTTTTACTAGTTGGAGTGGGCAAGGGAGGGAATCATCTGAAGCAACACTTGCCTCCTGTTGCTCCACAGAGGTCAAGAAAGCTGTGAGCTCTGTCTCTAAGCTCCTGCTGTCTGGAAGACGAGGAGTGATGGCAAATACTTAGACGTTACTGCCAATCTCCTGCTTCCTGACCAAGGAGATGGGTTACTAGCTGTGCCATAAAGGCTTCAAAGAAAAATATTCTTGGTGAGCCACTATGGCTACGTCTACACGTGCACGCTACATCGAAGTAGCTAATTTCGAAGTAGCGACATCGAAATAGCCTATTTCGATGAATAGCGTCTACACGTCCTCCAGGGCCGGCAACGTCGATGTTCAACTTCGATGTTGCGCAGCCCAACATCGAAATAGGCGCAGCGAGGGAACGTCTACACGCCCAAGTAGCACACATCGAAATAGGGATGCCAGGCACAGCTACAGACAGGGTCACCGGGCGGACTAGCGCTTCCGGGGCAACAGCTAGCCGCTCCCTTAAAGGGCCCCTCCCAGACACACGCAGCCTGCCCAGCACGCGGTCTGAGGAGCCAAAGGCACACAGACCCCGGGCGCCGCAGTCATGGACCCCCAGCAGCAGCAGCAGCAGCAGCAGCAGCAGCTAGAGGTCCACCCAGCCCTCCCGGCAGGAGCAGGGCGTGCCCTGCTCCATGACATGCGGGAGGCAGCTGAGCACCTCCTTGCCCCAGAGAAGGAGATGCCCCCAGGGCAGCAGGGCTCAACCCCTACCCCTGCAGCACCCCGCCCCCCTCCCCCCGCCTCACACGCCGGCGGCTGTGGAGCTACCCCACCAGCACCGACTGGTGGGAGCAGCTGGTGCTTGGGGAGTGGGACGACGACCGCTGGCTCAGGAACTTCAGGATGACCGGCAGACATTTCTGGAGCTGTGCCAGTGGCTCACCCCCGCACTCAGGCACCAGGACACTGCCATGCGGCGTGCCCTCACAGTGCAGAAACGGGTCGGCATCGCTGTCTGGAAGCTGGCCACTCCAGACAGCTACCGATCCGTGGGCCAGCAGTTTGGTGTCGGCAAGGCCACCGTCGGGGATGTCTTCATGGAGGTAAGCGCACCCATGGGGGGAGGGCAGGGCAGGGCAGGGCAGGGGAGCCCAGGGCAGGGGAGGGCAGGGGGGCCAGGGCAGGGCAGGGCAGGGCAGCCAGGGCAGGGCAGGGCAGGGCAGGGCAGGGCCACGCACACCCTGCTCACTCCTCATTGGTGCTGTCCCATGTGCTTTCTCTGCAGGTTGTGCGTGCCATCAACGCCATGCTCCTGCACAGGCTCGTGAGGCTGGGGGACCCAGATGCCACCATCGCCGCCTTTGCCACCCTGGGCTTCCCAACTGCTTCGGGGCTCTGGATGGGACTCACATCCCCATTCGCGCCCCGCAACACAGTGGAGGACGATACTTCAATCGAAAGGGCTACCATTCTGTCGTCCTCCAGGCCTTGGTGGACAGCCGGGGATGTTTCCAGGACATTTATGTGGGCTGGCCTGGCAGCACCCACGACGCCCGGGTTTTCCGGAACTCGGGCCTGTGCCGCCGGCTGGAGGCGGGGACCTACATCCCCCAGCGGGAGATCCCGCTGGGGGACACCACCATGCCCTTCTGCATCATCGCAGATGCGGCCTACCCCCTTCGGCCGTGCCTCATGCACCCCTACACGGGACATCTCTCCGCTAGCCAGGAGCGCTTCAACCAGCGCCTGAACCATGCGCGCCAGGTGGTGGAGCGCTCATTTGGCCACCTGAAGGGACGCTGGAGATGTCTCCTGACCCGCCTGGATGCGGGCCCCAACAACATCCCCCAGATTGTGGGTGCCTGCTGCGCCCTGCACAATTTGGTCGAGAGCAAGGGGGAGACCTTTTTCCAGGGCTGGGCTGCGGAGGCCGGCAGGGCAGACGTCCAGCCACCTGCTGCCCCCAGTCGGCAGGTGGACCCCGAGGGGACCCGGGTCCGGGAGGCCCTGCGGGCCCACTTTGATGAACAGGCCGCGGGGTGAACTCTGCCCAGGCCCCCTACTGCCCGCCCCTTCCTCCACCACACTCCTGCCCCAACGCCTACACCATGGAGCACCCCACCGCACCCCCCCTCCCACTTGTCCTGGACAAATGACAGCATGCACTTGTGGCTGAACTTAAACTTTTTTTTTTCTTTCCGAACCTTTTTTTTGTAACTGTAAATAAATATTTGAACCAAAAACCAAAAACTATATACAAACATGTTGAACAAAAGCAATATGTACAAAAATAAAACAATACAAAGAAACAACAGTCCTCAATAATCAAAAGAAAACCAGGGAGGATAAAGGGGAGAACTATTTACATGGGGGGGACGGGGCAAACCGGGTGCAAAAAAGAACAGGGTCCAACTATATACAAGGGGGGGGGCCACGTCCCGGGCCCCTTGCCCCTATAGCCCGGCACTGGGCGTTGGCAGCCGGGAGCCCCGCCGCGGTCACAGCCTGGTCCGTGGCTGGGTGGGGGCGGGCCGGACCGGAAGGTACGGTGGCCGGCAAGTGTCAGGTGGCTCCAGGGGTCCCTCGGCGCTCCGGCCCTCGCCGGTGGGTGGCGGGGCGACGGCGGACGGGACAGTGACGGGCGGAGCAGCTGGTGGTGGGGCTGCAGGAGCAGGCAGGGTGGGCGATGTGGCGGCCGGCGCGGCATGGGGGGCCAGGTAGTCCACCAAGCGGTTAAATGTCTCCATGTAGGCCCCCCATGCCTCCTGGCACCAGGCCAGCACCCGCTCCTGCAGCTGGAGGTGCTGCTCCGTGACCTCCAGCTGCCGACGGTGGATGGCCAGCAGCTGGGGGTCTGTCGCCGTCGGCTGTTGGTGGCGCGGGGTCCACCGTCTAGCCCGCCGTGGGGCCGGTCGGTCCTCAGCCGAGGGGCTGCCCTGGAGCGATGGTCCCGGAGGGCTCTCCGGGACGACTGACGCCTCGCCAGTGCTCTCTTCCGGTCTTTCTGATGGTGCAGGTGCAGGACACAGGAGAGGAGGGGGGGAAGAAGAATGGAGACAGGTGTTAGTGTGGGCCCCGAGCCGTGGCCTTTGTCCCCCCAGCCCTGTGCTGCAGGTTCCCCATCCCCGTCCCCGGGAGATGCTGCTGTGATGGATGGGGTTCAGGGGTCCCCCTGCCCTGCACCCCGTCCCCTGGTGGGAGCGACTCTCACTTCACCCCCCAGGGTCTGACAGCAGGAGAGGTTTCTTAGGCCACAGATGCCCAGTTTCTCCCAGGAGTGACAGCACCAGCTGTCGGAAGAGACAGTCCTTCCAACCCATCCTGGGGAGAAGACCCCAAGGGGTGCCCCTCTGGGATGCAGCTTTCCCTCTCCTCAGGCTGGCTGCCTTCCAGCTCTCCCTTCCCCTAGCCTCTACCTGTGGGCCCCGCCCTTGCCCCCCAAGTCCAAGCCAGCTCGGCTCCTCCATCCTGTTTGTTCAGGGCAGAGGTGTCACCTGCCAGCTGTAGCCCCAGGATCCTCCTTTGCCCCTGGGAGCTATTCGGCTCTTGTTGCTCATATGTAGCGTGAGTCTCCCTTTGGCACTCCCCCCACTCCATCACATGCTGCTGCTGCGGGGTGTCCCACCCCCTCCTCCCGGGGGCCCCTCGAGGTTCCGCTCCCCCCTGGCCCGGGGATGGGGCATGGCACTGTCATGCAGGGTGGGGGGGGGCAGGGGCTGATGCAGTGCTGTGAGGGCCATGGCCCTGGTGTCCTTGGGGCCATGGCCATGTGAGCATGTGGGGGGCCCTGGACACATATCTCTTACCCCCGCTCCTCAAGCCCAGGGGTGTCCACCAGAGGGGGGTACGTACCTGTCGGTCCGCTCCCACGGTCCGGAGATCCCCGGGGGGCGGAGGCCCTGCTGCTGCTCCGGGATGGCAGGAGGAGGATCTGCAGCCCGGATTCTGTGGAGGAGGAGCCCCCCTCCTCCTCCTCCTGCCGCGATGTCCCGGGGGTGGCCTCCGGGGGGGGGGCCCTCAGGGTGCGGGGCTTGCCTCCGGGGCAGACTCTGTCTGCAGGGCCTGCTGGGGCTCATCGGCCGAGGTGTCAAGGGTGGCCGGAGGGGAGGTGGTGTGCCGGGGGCCCAGGATGTCCCTGAGCTCCCTGTAAAAGGGGCAAGTGACGGGGGCGGCCCCAGATCGGCTGGCCGCATCCCAGGCCCGGGAGTAACCCTGCCACAGCTCCTTGACCTTACTCCTGACGTGGTCAGGAGTGCGGGCAGGGTGACCCCGGGCAGCCAAGCCGTCGGCCAGCCGAGCGAACGCATCCGTGTTCCGCCTCTTGCTCCCCATTACCTGGAGCACCTCCTCCTCGCTCCAGAGCCCCAGCAGGTCCCGCAGCTCGGCCTCCGTCCAGGAGGGGCCCCGCTGCTGCTTGCCAGCCTGGCTGCCCTGGCTCCCCTTGGGGAGGTCCCCTGGGGGCGCTGGGGGGGCTGCTGGCCAGCCATCGCAGCTTTGTGGGGGGCTGAGGGTGGTGCAGGCTGGCCGCGTGTGCAGGCTGCAGCCTGCACGTTCCCTCAGCTTCCTGCACAGGAAGGGAGGGGGACGGGACCTTTAAGGGGCCGCTCCACGCGGCCACCAGTGAGCTGAGGGGCTGGAGAGAGCGTCTCTCAACCCCCCAGCTGATGGCCGCCATGGAGGACCCGGCAATTTCGACGTTGCGGGACACGCAACGCCTACACGGTCCCTACTTCGACGCTGAACGTCGAAGTAGGGCGCTATTCCGATCCCCTCATGAGGTTAGTGACTTCGACATCTCGCCGCCTAACGTCGAAGTTAGTGCCGCTACTTCGAAGTAGCATGCACGTGTAGACGCGGCTTATGTCATCAGAAATTGTAGGGACTCAGACACCAGAATTCCTTCTGTCATGGTTTTGTCAGCAGACGTCAAAAGAATCTAATCACCAGCCAGCGAGCTGTAGTAGAGATCTGTGCCTTTCCTTGCCCAGAGATGGAAAAAGACACCACTGCAGAGCGGGGAAGAAATGTTGGGGTGGAGACATGTCTCCAACATTCAATACAAGTGCAGCTGCACCTGCAGTCCTTACTCTTTCCTCCAGTGGTGTTTATGATGATTACACTAGTAGTGTAGATGGGACATAGCCATTTCTAATATTCCAAGAAACACTGTAGAGGCCTGGCCGAATTACATTTTTTATACTACAGGAGGTGGGTTGAGGAACACCAATGCTGACAACTGTAGTCAACAACAGATCATTTGCCTAGTGTAGAAGGGGAAATAGAAAAATGCAGAAAGACTTTTCTTGCCAATGTCACTAGTATGTTCCTATGAGCAAGCAGTGCCTTTTTGGCTAGCTCTACAATCTCTTCCAAGTTTCTGTCTACTAGGTACATCAACTACTGGGGGCACAAGAAATAGGATTGTTGTCAACAATGCAACCAATACCTCCCCTTGTTGTGGTGCACATTTTTGGAGTAAATTCTACACATCTCCCCCACCCACAACATACAGCCTGTGTCTACACTTCTATTCCTCTTTTGAAAGAGGCATGCAACTGAGGGAAATCAAAAATGCAAATGAGGTGCAGATTTCTACATCTGGTGGCTCATTTGCATATTCTTCTTTGAAAAGAGCCTCATAAAAAAAGAAAGGTTCTTTCGACGATGGGGTTTACTTTCAAAAGAGCCACAGCTACACTGCTTTTCTCCTTTCAAAAGAAGCTCTTTGAAAAAGGCACCTCATTTTCCTTTTCAATTCCCCTCCTTTAAATGCCTCTTTCGAAAGAGGAATGCAAGTGTAGATGCAGCCACCATGTTGATCTTTTAGAGAACCCTCCTTGCCTCTTGTGGAATGTTGTGTCAGAACTGGCGTTTCTGACACTTTAATAAATGAATCTCCAAATCGCTTAACCACTCTGTTTTTCTTTTGAACATCAGTGTGTCAGATTGTGGCCTCACTCATTCGGCAGCACAAGGCAATATGGTCCAGCTATTCAGAAGACGGATAGCATCTTGGAAAGAAGAGTGGTATTCGTTAGGCTGCTCATCTGCCATCCGCAGGCACGTGGGGAGGATCAGAAGGCACAGCATCTCCATTGTGCAGGTTAGTGAAACTATGCTAGCAAGCCACAGGAAGTACATTGCCCCACATATTGGCCAGGAACAGATTGTGTCCCCTGAAAGACAGGAGGAAACCCTGAAGTAAATCTCCCAGAGTCACCATCTCCCATTGGGTGTGTTCCAAAGGCAACCCAACAGTGTGCTGCCCCTTGCTCAGCACAAAAGCTGGGGCAGAGCCCTATCTTATGTTTTCATTATGGTAACTACAAGTGACTCTGAGTCCTTTTGGGAATGTTTCATAGGAAGTTGACCATGTCCCCTCTCATGAAATATACTGTCACTTTGAAGCCTAGTCATGTTGTTTTCATACATGATCATTTTTCCTAACATTTTATAGCACCAACATGGAACCAAACACAAGAAAACAAGCAACAAGCCTCATACTCATGAGCTAACATGTGGACATGCAGGCTTCTCACTGGAATTAAATTTCTAGTCTGTCTATATTTTCAAAAGTAATGTGTGATTTTAGTTCCTTGGTTTTTGGGTGCCCAACCTGAAGAGTTTCAGTTTGGTAAGGTCCTTTAAAATGTCGGTGCTCAGCACTTGTCCTGGTCTTGCAAAGTACTGCATACTCTGTCCCTGATCTAGTAAAACACATGCACTTAAGGTCTGAGTTCAGTGAGACTGTTCATGAAATTAAAGTTAATCACATGCTTAAATTCTCTGTTAGATCAGGGACAGAGGCCCAGATCCTCAGCGGTATTTAGGCTCCTAACTTCCATAGGTATGGGACAAAGTGTTCAGCTCCTTGCTTGACCAAGCCCTTACTAAAGATCAGACCTTTTTCAGGAGACTACGCTGGACACCAAAAAAGAGAGTATCAAAACAAAAAGCAGTCAAGTAGCACTTTAAAGACAAGCAAAATGGTTTATTAGGTGAGCTTTCGTGGGACAGACCCACTTCTTCAGACCACAGCCAGACCAGAACAGACTCAATATTTAAGGCACAAAGAACCAAAAACAGTAAGCAAGGAGGACAAATCAGAAAAACATAATCAAGGTTATCAAGATTATGTTTTTCTGATTTGTCCTCCTTGCTTACTGTTTTTGGTTCTCTGTGCCTTAAATATTGAGTCTGTTCTGGTCTGGCTGTGGTCTGAAGAAGTGGGTCTGTCCCACGAAAGCTCACCTAATAAACCATTTTGCTAGTCTTTAAAGTGCTACTTGACTGTTTTTTGTTTTGATAGTGTATAGACTAGCACGGCTTCCTCTTTGTTACTATTCAAAAAATAGAGACATTAATAATCCCTAGTCACTTAAATAAATCTTAGCCTTAATCTTTATTATTCATTTCCGCTAATATCCTTTATAGGATAGCTCCCTTCAGGCCTAGACAGCGTGTTTGACATATTCAAACAGAGAAAATTTTACCTAATGGAACAACTCCTGTGGAAATATCACTGAATATTCTCCATAGGTTACTAGAACTGAGCCATAAATAAATGTTTCCCCACTATTTATTCAGTTCCAATTTCTCACCTACTTTGTAAAAAAAAAAATTCCCAGAACAAAAATACTTTGTTATTCATCTCAGGTTCTAAAAATACAGCTTTAGGTAATACTTTTGCACTGTATAGTTTAATTAATAGTACGTCCACCAGGAGCCCAGGATGTGTTCTTTTATGCAACTTATTTACATCCAAAATACTATTTTTCCACTTAAAAATAGTTTTATTTAACTCAAGACCAGGTATACAGTACAGCCAGTCCCAAGAGGCAAACAAGCAAGTTGGTAAAAGTTTTCTAGACTTTCAGAGTAACACCTTCCACGAAAGTCCCTTTTACAAATAAATACTTCAAAGGCTACGTGCATATCCACTGTTTTCACAACACTAGCCTGTTAAATGATCTGTTCTCCAGCCTGCCTTATCATGTGTTATCACAAAAAAAGGCAGTTGAATCTGTTTGCTCCTTAAGCCTTATGGGCCAGATTGCAATACCTTTGTTTACCTTATTCTACAACTGATCCCATTGAAATCAAATGGAGGTGGTGATAGGAAAACAGAGATTAATATGAGGGAGGGGACAGGCAGTGGGGGTTTTGTTAAGTGATGGAATTTTCAAAAGGTTTTAAAGTGATTTCAGGGCTACAACTTTTCCCATGGGATTTGTTTCTGACCTTGCACCCTCATATCTTCACTGATTGGTGATCCTCTTCTCTAGTGATTAGGCACAGTTGTTCATGGAAAGGGACTGGCTCCCTTGGAAAGTGATCATAAGAGCCAAAGTTACAGCTTTCCTTGTAAGTGAATTACTGACCTTGTTTAGAGGGTTCTACTCTCTGTGGAATTCTACTCCTGGAGATTAGCCAATGCAGGAACTGCCTTTTTAGGCAGCAGGCTAAACAGAGCTGTGTAATTACTACTGCAATAAAACTGGCAGTCTGTCCTGGAAGTGGCTCTCTACCCTTATAAGGCGAAAGACAGGTATTTCCTCATGACCATATTTGGTACTTCAGGAAAACATACTATCAAGGTAAACTAGCACCTCCCGAAAGAACATCATCAGGATCACATGCAGCTGAGAGTTTCAAATGTGAGATAGTTGCATAATACCCAGGGTCATGTACTTTGTCTCTCTGTAGCACCTACCAACCGAGAAGCTCAAAGCACTTGTAATATTGAATTAGGCCCTCACCACCTTCATGAAGCAGGGAAGCTTCATTAATTAAAAGATATCTGCAAATTTGAGAAAGCAGATGGTAGGTGGGAGAACAGCATGTCATTTTAATGCTACATTTTAAGGCTATGAAACCAAAATTTTCAAGAGTGGGTGCTGAATGTCAGGCATCTTAATCTATATTTAGCCACATAAGTGGCCAGATTTGCAGAGGTGCCGAGTAACTGTAGTTTCTATTGATTTAAACAGGCGCTGCAAGATTCTCATCAAATCAGAAAAGCAGCCCGTATATTTCAGAGCTTAACTTTAGCAAACATAAAAATCTTGTCCTAAGTCCCTTCCACTCAGAGCTGCTTTGGAGACATAATTATAGGTAGTGAAAAGGAAAGGTGTCTTCCCTTTGTTCACATATTTCATGACATTGCTGAATGAGATATTTTGAAATTAAATATTTAGGTGCATTTTCAAAACACTTCAGCTCCAAGGTAACTAGCCGTCTAACAAATATGCCCTCTAATCTTTTCCAGCTATGTGTGGATTTTTTCCATCCAGGTGCGGAATTATATGCACCAAAGCATGTGTGAATGTGCACCACCAGCAGAAACAAAAACCCAGCTGTGGGCAATCTGCTAACCAGCTGGGTGGAATTGGAACCTATCCTCAGCAGCCCACAAGTGCACAGCTAACAGGGAACCCTGATCTAAACCCTAGATTCTGACACCTATAGGGCTATGTATACACAAGAAGCATCTATTGACAGAAGTTACTGTTACAAGAGATCTTCTGGCAAAACTTCTGTCAACAGATCTCATCTACACACAAAGGCAAATGAAAAGAGCAATTAGCTCTGTCGACAGAGATTAGCCGGACTGCCCAGCCACTCTCTTGACAGAATGGCCAAGCAGAAGCTCAGCAAAAAGAGCTGCCTGGCGAACTGGAACCCTGTCTGTTGACAGAAGGGCTCCCGGAGTGTTACACGGCTTTTTTGTTGACAGAAAAAGGTCAACAAAGACATCTTCCTCAACACAGAGAGGCAAAAGGCTGCCAGCAGATGTGCTGGGTTTTGTTGACAGTCTATTGACAAAGCAAATTTTGCCTGTAGATGCTTGACATTTTTTTTCAACAGAAGCCAGTGTTGTTGGAAAAACCCTCTCATGCAGATGTAGCCCTAATCTTGTAGCTAGAGTCCCCATTTTCAGCTTCGCAGTGAGCCACACGACTTCTGCTGAATGAACCCTGCAGATGCTGAAGTTTCTGCTTGCAGGCAGAGGCACTGCTGCCACACTCTAGACATCCAGATGCCTATCTCCTGCCCAAGTCCTACAAGAAATTACAATCAGAGAAAACAGGCATTTGACCAGTTACATAGACCCTGATCTGACAGGTGTGCTAAGAGACCACCTACCAAATCAGGTATTGTTCAAAATCTGGCAAAGTAGCTTTCATCCCAGTGGTTATAGCACTTGCCTGTGATGTGGCAGACCAAAGGGGAGAAAGGGTCTGAGCTCAAAGATGCTTCCCATGAGACAGATACTCTCACAACTGAGCTACGGGATATGCTGAAGTGCACAGTGTCTCCTGATGGAGCTATTCCACTGTGAATAAGTAGTAAAAGAATAAGGGGAGGAGAGGCACTGAATCCTTGATCTCCCAAGCAGGCTTCAGAGGACCAGTGACTATTCTCCATAAGTACTTCTCCATTGTGGAACGGTCTTTGGGCCAGAGAGACAGAGCATGTAAATAACTCTGGAGTCTGGTGGTCCTCAGGGCAGTCCTGTAGGGGTGCCATGTTGCAGTCCCCCTCCTCTATATATCGCCCACAGTAGCATAGCTGGGCCCAGCAGTGGGGAGCCACAAAGTAAAACCCAATATGTCTTCATGCTGTTTTTCTTTCATTTTCAATTAGATCCATTAGCTAAAAGTGGGTATTTCATTTTTCTTGTGTACACAAGCTCTGTTGGAATTTGAAAGAGAAAGAAGGAACCTAATGAGGCAGCATAAGGGTTTTTAGCTTACAATTTCTTTGGACGAGCGCTTTATTCATGAAGGTCAAAGCTTCAACTGAGTTATATAGCCCACCCTGAACAACTGTCTACAACATCTTATACAGCACCATTATGGAGTCTTCATGTGCTAAATACTTTTACTAGAAACCAAGTTTAGATACAGAGAGGAAGCCATGCTAGTCTATACACGATCAAAACAAAAAGCAGTCAAGTAGCACTTTAAAGACTAGCAAAATAGTTTATTAGGTGAGCTTTCATGGGACAGACCCACTTCTTCAGACCATAGCCAGACCAGATACAATAGCCCAGATTCTGAAAGCTATTTATGCTCTTGACTTCCACTGAAATCAGTAGAACACCTCTGAAGATCTGTTTCCCTCCACTGCCAAAACTCTAAAAATCTAGAGATACACCCTGTATCCCTCCACCAACTGGTACAACTCCCTTATGTATAATCTTTAGAATGTTATCACAGAGGTAGTCGTGTTAGTCTGTACCTTCAAGAACAATAAGAAGTCCTGTGGCACCTTATAGACTAACAGATAGGGACCCCACTCTTTAAATTCCCCTCTGAAACTCACGCTTTAGAATGTTGAGATCAACTCTGCAGGCCCTCCAGACAGGAAAGCACTGTCGCTGTAAAGCTAAGGTCATACCTGAAAAATTAAAAGGCTTCTTGCAAGAGCAAGATTCCTCCTCTTACAAAGCACTGCACATCCCTTATAAAGAGCAGGGCTCTATTTCATTTCCTTGAAACGCTCTATGTATTTGGAAAATGTATTCTATTAGAAAACATGCTATTTAAAACATATTAGTTACCTTGTTGAACATGATTTAGATGCCTCTGTAGATTCTAATAAGTGATGGTAAAGAATCGCTTAGCCAATGGTGGCAAAGATGGGTTAGCTATAATCTGTGAACTTTTTTTAAACATGGCTGTCTTTGTCTACACTAAGGGCAAAAAATCAAGTTTAACATCATTTTATAACATGTTGCATTTCCCAATAGAGAGAAGGCCTGAAACCCAGTAAAAGCTTCTAAAAATGATCTAGAACTACTCTTATCTAAAACTATATTACAAATTAAACAAGTAGATTGTGAGCTATCAGAATTATAAATAAATGTCTCCTCCCACCAGAAAGGGAGAAGATTCCCAGATCTTCAGCAGGATAAATTCTCCACACTTAGCCTTGAAGTGAAGGGTCAGGAGATATTGGGCCTGAAATTTGTCACTAATTCAGGAATGAAAGTTACCCATCCTGTGCCTCAGACCAGAATGATTTGTGATCAGAATTCTACATTTAGAGAAAGAAAAACATCTTTGTGACTGATTTTTTTTAAAGTTTTTCAAGGGTTAGGAGTAGTCTTGGTAGAAATAAATTAACAGACAGCTTGTAGGCAAGGTTGTCAAAGGTAGATGGTAAGTGCAATTTATCAGATGGATCGCTCCACCATATATGTGGTACATTGACGTATCTTATCTTCACAGCCCTACAACCAAAATAAACCACACAGCAGTCTTGGAGTCTGGGAGTGTGTTGTTTTAAATGCACACGCCTTAAGGTGATGACCTATAATATACCCCACATCTTTATGTAAGACAACATCAAAACAAATGTAAGCTGTATTTTTCCTCTTGGGGCTCCCCACTCAAACCCTTTGATGTTTTGCTCTTAATTGTTTCTTATTATTGCACTACGAGTTTTCCCTGAGATGACACGATAATCTAAATGGTATGCAATCCCATCCATCCCGATGATTCCCAAGGTCTTTAACACAGAGATTGTTTTTATAGAACACAGCAACACTACACCAAAGGATACCCGATATAAATGAAACCAAAAGGGGTATTTAGATGAGTACATTCTGTCTAGGTTGGAATTTTGGCCAGGATACAAAAGTTAATGCCCAGAGAGTCTTGGGAAAAAGAAATTCTAATGCAGACACAGCAAAAGAAAGTGCTTCTTGCAACTAAGTGTTTTTTAAAATCCGGCCACTTACTTAGAGATCTTAGATGCTTTTGAAAACCTGATTGTATCTATATGCATTCAAATAGGATGAAATCCTGGACCTGCTGAAGTGAATAGCAGTTTTGACCTTGACTTCAATGGAGCCAATATTTCACCACTAGTAGGTAAGCACCAGGGACTGTTAATAAAAAAATAAAACATTCTCACTGAGTAATTTATTCTCTATTTTTCACTTTAATTTTTTAGCATTTCTTTACATTTCAAAGGTGTATATATCCATTCTGTATGTGTCCTTGCTCAAATACTTGTTTACAGGCAGGTTATTACAGGGTGTGATTTTTTGTAAATGCTATACAAGAAGTTAATTAGTGTATTATATAGTTCTGGGCTTTTTCAGGTCCACTATCAATAAAGGCTTGGATTCACAAGAATATTTAGACTCCAAATTTCCAGGGAGTGTACTAGAAATTGGAGCTTAAGTACTTTTGTGGATCTGAGCCAAAATGCCTAAATTTTAAGTGCACACTATGTCTAAACCTGTGTAACCGGAAAACCAAGAAAACACAAACAGCTGTCCTGTTTTTGGACAGCTATTTATATCATGCATTTGTACCATTAATGTACATCTATCAATTAAGCTTTACCAAGGTTGTTAATATTTCTTTCTATTGTTCTTAGCTGTGGACTTGCCCAGCTGCTGTGCATGCAGGAAGTGGGAACTCCCATAAGAATTGGAAACACCCTCTTTTGGCTTGGAAGACACCCTTCTCAGAAAGTGCTTTTTGAATTCACTGTGTATAAACACAACACTAGCAGAAGAGCAAATATATACATATACTCAACACAGGGAGGGCACAGAAAAAAACAAAAATAAATTAAATGCATTGTTTTTATTCTGCAGGATGCTAAAGTAGGTCTGAAAACAGCTCAACGTGAAAGGGAAAATACTAAACTTTAATGACAACTTTTCTGCTATTTTTATGATACATGTTGTATGGTGACAGCACAACAAAAAGCCACAGAGGATTTTGGTACTAACCCAACAAGACTTTGCTTTCATATGCATAACAAATACTTTTAAAGGCGTCTTGCTCCTTGCTAGATTCCCCACCCTGCCTATCCCTATAAAAACCACTAGGCACCGGAACATTTCACCAGAAGGCTCGTTTTCCCATGGGGCACTAGTCTCAGAGGGGTAGCCATGCTTATCTGTAGCTTCACGAAAAAAAAAACAAGCAGTCCTGTAGCACCTTAAAGACTAACACTTTCATTTATTAGGTATTCCTGTTCATTTCAAAGGTTGTTATAGGTTTCTCAAGGTGTCAGTATAGTGCCTCATTAGGGGACAGCATAAAGTAATACGAAATCCGAGCTGCCCTGAAAATGTACCTATGGATGCTCCAGTATGGGCTTTTCGTCACTAAATGTCCCCCTAGAGGCTTAACTCTTTGCTACTGATGTACATATATCCTCTTTGATTGGGCTGTCTCCTGGGAGCCCAGACAATGGCTTCGTTCTAAGGGGAACCGCCACCGGGCTTTCTTTTTCCCCAGAATAATTTGAAGTTAAATAACGTTGACAGCAAACGTTTACCAAAGATGTGTATTGTTCCAGCAACGCCCATATCAAATTCAAGTGCAGAAGTATGTGTTTGCAGTATGTGCTGAGGTTCAGCAAGGCAGAGTTTTCGCAACCCTGCACAACAGGATGGAGCATTAAGGCTGGCATGCTGCTCCCATGCAAGGCTTGACATGAACTCCATGGCACCTTGGCAGGGCACAGGGACATTCTGCAGCTTTATTGGCACAGCACAGTCTTGAGAAGAGGCTTCGTGTGGCTGAATTGCTGGCAAATTTGCTGCTGCCTCTAGACCAGATGTGCAAGAAACAACTTCAAAATGCAGGGGAATGAGCAGCATTGAAGTTCATTCATCGAAGCTATTAGCACCAGATCCGCTCTTGAAATGGGAGTAACATCACTGACTTCAATGACTGCCTCTGAGCGCTACTGAGAATCTGCCCCTTCGGCTAGTTAGAACATTATTAGGAACAAGGCTCCACTGTACAGATATGTGGGAAGCCTCTGCCCTGAGGTGCTTACACTTGAGTTGCTTCTCTTGTGCTTACACTTGAGTTGTTTCTCTTGTGTCTAGAGCATGGAAGGCATTAGGATTATTGGATTATTTTAATAATTGCCAAGAAACTGTGTGGCCTTGATCAGGATTCATTGCCTCTATGCCTCAGTTTCCCCATCTGGGCATGTGAAAGCATGCCTATCTCAAAATTTTTGCCAGGAGAAAATCGTTACCCTGAGCAAAGCATCTCACTATCCTCTCACGGAAGACACTGAATGCAAAAGGATTATTATTCTGCAAACACAAATTAATGCCAACAGATTTGCTCAAAATACTCAACTTGCCCAACCCAAAGCAACAGACAAACTTCTGGGAATTACATGGCAGGAAGTGCCAAGACACAGCCCTCCACTCCTAAAATATGGTTCTGAAACCCCCATTCTGTGACCACTGCTGTGTACTTTGTTTTGTTTCACCAGCTACAGCACTCAAAATCCCATGCAGAAATTCTCATTTACAGCATCATACAATGATAAGAAAGAAGAGTCTGAAATATGCCTTTCCTTCCTGTGCTCTGCTTCTACTCTTGCAATTAACAGGCTAATTAGTTCCTTAGCTCTCCCCAGTGCAGCTCAGCTAGTAATTAGTCATTCCTTTCCTCTATCAGGCCCCCCCTTGGGGGAGGGGAGAATTAATTAGTTTTGCAGTGACCAGAAAGTGTTGGTTCAAGGTGTCATCACAGAAATGTAGGACTGGAAGAGGGTCTTCTAGCTCATGTGCTCAGGCTGAACCCCATATTCCTAGACTATCCCTAACAGGTCTTTGTCTAACCTGTTCTTAAAAGCCTCCAATAATGAGGATTCCACTGGAGGACCGGAAATGGTAAATGACACTGGTCTGAGATCCAGCATCTGTATTCTGTCCTGAATAAGTGCTAAAAAAAGTACCACAAGACTGAAGAACTAATAAACACATTGATATCCTGCAGTATAACAGGAGTTGAAGAAAAGGCATTGCACCACTGAGAAACCAGGTATGCTATGTGTACCGTGGTACAGACCAGTGGTTCTCAAGCTTTCTAATAACATGAAGTCCCTTCCCTGTGGCACCTGGAATCAATTCTGAGACACTTCTATAGTAATATATCTAGTTGCTGCCATCAACAGATCACAAAGCACTTTACAGGCAAGGTCAGTACACAAGCACAGTCAGGAAATGACTTGACCATCATCCAGCAAGTCAGTGGCAGAACTGAGAATAGAACCCAGAGCTTCTGAATCCTGTCCCATAAACTAGCTTCAGTTCTACTCATCTACTTGAGTGGAGGTGAGAACTTTTTCTTAGACAGGTGTATAAATGAAAATACTTTATTCATTACCATCACTTTGGAATAGGTGAGCAGATTTTTGCCTGCCCCTCTGAAATCTCATGATTTGTGTTGAAAGCATAGACATAGATATACATCGTCATATTCCCTCACTGATATAGTGACAGATGTTCATAAATACAAAAAGAAAATGTATGATTATTATTTTATGAGCTCTAGCTGAATTTGGTGCTTCCACTGAAATGACCCTGGATGTTTGACCTAGATGGACACTTGAAGCACCTGGCAACAAGGTGTAAACATCCACACCCTGAACATCTATGCCTGAGCTTGCTACCTTGCCAAATACACACCTTTTGCTAGGTCACATCATTAGCTGTTCCCACATACATGCCTGTGCACCATTAGCTTTGACCCTTTATCTTAAAGTACACTTATTTCATCTCGATGTTTATGAGGTACTAAAAAAGGTATTTTAATGTATTTTGTTTGCTCCCAAAGAACCAAGTAAATAGAATGTCTTCTCAACCTGACTAGTGCATCGCACAAATGCACTAATGGTTTGTGCTACACTGACTCTAGCACGTGTGCACTTCTCTCCTGCCCAGCATTTTGTACTCCTGTGCAGTCAGTAAGATCCCAAGGTGATATCAATACCAGTTTTCTATAGTACTGTCTGTGTCTGCATCTTCTCTGAACTATCATCATGTCCACTCCATGCCCTCCTCTTTCTTAGCCATTCAGTAACCCCCATTTCACCTACAAACTGACCTCAGAACAAAATTACTTTGCTAACACAACTGATATTTTTCACACATCCTGCACAGGCTGCCATCATACAAGCTTCCTTACGGATCACTGTCAATTTACTCTATGTCCAGAGCCTCAGCTGTCCTGTCCATAGGATGAGGTGCGGTGGCCACACTGGGCTCTGGCACAGCCATCCTATGGACATGAGTAAGAATTACGTGGGACAGGGCACAATGGCAGGTGCAACTGGAGTCAGCAGAAGCCACAGGGGATCACCTATCCCTGGCCTCATCCTCTCTCCTCTGCATTCACTCTGTGAAGTAAACAGCAGTTTGTCTGCTCTCTCACTGCCTCCTGGCCCATTGAGCCATGTTTCTCCATGGACTGGGAGGCAGCAGTGGAGTGCTGCATGGTGAGAGTGGGGAGAAGGAGGGATGTGAACCCAGCAACTGCTGCTGCTGTCTGCTGCCCACCCTCCTGCCCCAGGTAATCCCTGACTAGCCTAGCCAGGGAGGGACCGGGGTCAGGGTGAGGACAGAGCAGGGAAGGAAGGGGGCATACGATGCGAGGTAGGGGTGTGGTGTGTGTCCAAAGCCCCGTGTCTGGGGGCCTGGGGAGGGCTGGAATGGGCCCTGCCCCCTCGCAAGACAGTCCTGCCCAGGCCATTCTAAAATGCTTCCTCGCCCTGCACAATGGCCTCAGCTGATGGCCAACAACAATGGTTCTCTGGTGTGAACATCAACTCTTTAAAAGTCAGCTTGATACCACCACCTCATTTAGCATAGTATACGTACAACAGCAATGAATAACAATTTTCAGTAACAGCCTAGGTCCAGATTTGAACACACAACCTACTGATGAAAGGCTCCAAAACTAATTATAAACTCCCAGAACTGCAGTCCTTTCCACTCGTGCCTTTCTGAACTCACACAGATTCAGTTCCTTTGCTGTGCTATCTGCAGACTTTCCATCTTTCCTCTTTGCCAAGAGCCCTGCTGCACTAAGAGTTACTGATATAGTATAAGGTTTCAGCTTTGATAGGAAGCCAAGTTATTAATTAAAAATACAAGCATTCCATAGCCTTTCGGGGGCCATAATCAAATGGCTTTGGAAAGGAAGGCTATCTTATCAAAGGCTCTACATTGTTAACTCTCATTAATCTCAAGTTTTCAGTCATAACAGATAAATAAAAATCAATAGTGTTTGTTGTCATTACTTACCGAGAAAAATGTGCTATTGAAACACACTTTTTGGAAATGTTAACAAGTGAGACCTTGAAATACAACAGCACTCATGAACCTTGGTGCTCCACAATGGAAATGGAATTCAGTCAAGCATGAATGAAGTTTCCAGAGTTGTTCTTTTTTCCTCAGGCCTGTTAAACATCTTTCAAGGCTGTGCAGTCATCCACCCCTCCCCCCACTGTATTTGTATATTTCTATTTGTGTTATAAATAATAGACTTTTTTATGCTGCCTGCAGGCTGTGCCCACCATGCTGGAAACAACCTTCTGTTTCCCATATGTTACATATCCTCCCACTCCTTCATCATAGCTCACCTTCAAACCCACTTCTTTCTCTGGACCCCTACTGCTAATCAGCTGCTGCTCTGCCAGCTTTCCTTTCTGCAGTGCATATATCCCCAACTGTAAACAACTCTACAGGACAGTCAGTGACTGTCCAGCTGTGTGTTTCATAAAGTAGCATTGCACACCTCTGGTGATGCAGAAATTATAAACAAGAGATGTACTAAAACCATGATATTCAGATTTGGAACGTCCTAAATGTTTGGGGCATTAAAGTCCAAGATTTTGGCTCACATGCATTGTCTGATAATTCACAATGAGAATCAACTTTCACCAAGGCAGTATAAAAACAAAAAAGCAGTCAAGTAGCACTTTAAAGACTAACAAAATAATTTATTAGGTGAGCTTTTGTGGGACAAACCCACTTGATAGTATATAGACTACATGGCTCCCTCTCTGTTACAAGCCAGTATATTGATGAAAGCATATTGTGCAATGACTTCAGCTAGTTGTAAAGTAAAATGTTTCCCAGTATGTATTTGGTGATTATTCAATCATCTACAGAGCTAAATGAGAAGGGGAAAAATATTAGTCAATATTACATAACAGGTGATGAGGAAAATAATCACCTGTTTGTAAATTCTATTTGTTCAACTCCAAAGGTAAGTAGGCCATTCCTCTTCTTCTAATTGTTAAATATAAATACTAGAGGCTCCAATTATTTACACAAAATGTGGGGAAAATGTGGTCAGTGGTTTTTCCTGTACTTCTGCACATGAGAATAGTCTGTCACTTGCCTTACCACAACTGATGCCATTGTTGCTGTCCTGGCTCAGGAGTAACCCAAAATATCTTGCAAAGTCTCCCAGTTTTACCCTTTCTCTTTCATTGGCAGCTAGTCTCTCTCATCTAGCATTTTCTTCCATTCCATCAATACATAACTGGAGGAAATTCACCAATTAATTCAAATGACTGGGGTGGGAGGAGTGGAAGGGGCTAAAGGACTGACCAGTAGCAAGACTGAAAGGGATAAATATGTATAGCTCGGCTAAATGATGACTAATAGGCAATGGAGGATAATCATTTACAAGTGTTTGCGGTGTTGTTGTAAATGTGTTGGTCCCAGGATATTAGAGAGACAAGGTGAGTGAGGCAATATATTTTATTGGACCAACTTCTGCTGGTCACAGAGACAAGCTTTGAGCTTACAGAGCTTTTTTTCTGTCTCACCAAGAGAGATTGTCTTTTTTACCAACAGAAGATGGTCCAAGAAAAGACATTACCTCACTCATTTTGTCTCTAATCTACAGGTGTTTGCAATTCTGATAAACCACTTTCATAGGTCCTTTTCAAATGTAAAGACCAGGAACAGCATTCTCTCCTGCTTTATAGGAAACCTAAACTGTCAGCTGCTGTCTCTCACTATGCAAGGTAAACTTGAGAAGATCAAACAAAAAGCAGTCAAGTAGCACTTTAAAGACTAGCAAAATAATTCATTAGGTGAGCTTTCGTGGGACAGACCCACTTCTTGTGGGTCTGTCCCACAAAAGCTCACCTAATGAATTATTTTGCTAGTCTTTAAAGTGCTACTTGACTGCTTTTTGTTTTGATAGTATATAGACTCGCACAGCTCCCTCTCTGTTACTATGGAGAAGATTCAGTGTTTCCCACTCCTACTGTTCTTGAGGGATTGTGGTACTGAACAAAGCCCGAAGATTAAAGGTATGAGGCAAGGGGGAAAAATATTCTCAAAGCTCCTATAGTAATGTGGAAAGAGGTGGGTGAAAAATGAGAGACACTTTGAATTCAGGTTTCTTTTTTTAAGCACATTACAAGGAAGAGGTATTTTCTTTTCACAAGTATTGTTTCCTTTGCAACTGGAGTTGAGACTGCTATTTTTGACCTTTTCAAATGATCAACCAACCAACCAAACAAAAACAAAACCCCCAAAAGAACCCCAAAAACCAAAAATTAAAACAAAAACAAAAACAAAGATCAGGAGCTAGCAAGCAATTACTGATAAATCACACAGTATTTCAAATGAATTCTAACTGTTTAAACTTATGCTTTATTTTTAAGTTTTCAAAGTGCCTGACTCCTTCTGCAAGTGTTACCAAAAAATTGCTCACTGCAAGAATGGAAACAAGTAACAGACCCATTTTTCCTCAAGACCAAATATAATTCATGAAGATGTGTGTGTGAGAAATGTTAATTTGTTCCTGAAAAGGCCATATAATTATTCAGATCATCCACGTACTCCATGAATCCCTGAACTGAATGATTACAGAACTCTGTGAATCAAAATCCGTATTATCATTGTTCAAAGCATCTGCCTGCCACATCAATGGACATATGTAGTTAATTTCCAGTTCCCATCAACAAGTAAGTCTACGCAGGCATGTAAACTGATCTCATCTACAAACTGCTATATTCTCTTCATCTCACTACACCATTTCTTCAGATCAGGAAAGGGATAGGGGAGAGGGAAGGCCTAAAGTAATGGTTGATTCAGGGATCTATTCAACAAAAATTCCCAGTTCTGCTGGCCAGAGAGACTCAAAATCCCTGCACCAATGGGGCCTGATTCTGATTCGTATCTTCTCAGGTTATGTCTGCCCTGCAACAGTGTGTGCACTTCCCAGTCCAGATAAACAGATGCACTGAAAATAAGTATGAATGTTATGACACAGGAAGAGGGGCTGGCTAGCCACTCAAGTATTGGCCCACAAGGATGGATGGACTTTAATTTGAGTGGCTAACCTGTGCTGCTCTCTGTACATCACTCACATTTCTATTTTTAGCACACTAGCTTGAGCAGAGCTGAGATGTGTCTCACAGAACAGGTAGGTACCGTCCCAGATGCAGTGGATACAGATTCTTGAGTTCCATAGCACTGAAGGAATCTTAATTGGTCAGTGGGTGTTAAACCAAGATTCCCAATCCTCCACTGAGCAGATAGCCATCACTCATTTCAGAGGAATGATACACAGGCTTGTCTAAACAAGCAGGAAGAAACAGAACAAGAAACAAAGTCATTTTTTTCCTTTGGTTTCAAAGCTGTCCAACTATACTCATCATTTATGACCAGCTTCACTGTACATTGCACAACTTGCAAAACAGCCTCTAAGTGAGAATCAGTTCATATAATTAGTGTTTGGCGGCTATCCACCCTAGCAATAGGCCATCTTAGCAGCTTGTTTCTAGCCAAACTGGAATGACCTACTTTGACCCTGTCCAGTTCTGAAACTCCACCTTTGAGACAGGAAGGAAGTCAAAGCCTGCCTGGTAGCAAAGTGGGTGGAAAAAAAAATAACACCTGCACAACAGCACACTAGTGACCCACTCTAACACTCACTGAAGTCAATGAAAAACTTTGTTTTACAAAAGGGTCCTTGGATCAGACCCCAAGGGAGCAGTAACCTGTTTTTTTCAGTTCAGGTACATAAATGTGGCTCAAGAGAGTCTTGAATGGTACAGACATTATTTTTCATTACATCTTAAGTTGACTTTAAATGTTAACATCCAAGTAAAGTTATGTACATTAAATAGTGTTTCTAGATAAATTAAGAATTATTGCAATCTTATTTAACACTATTAAGATCTGAAAATAATCTACATGAGGAAATTGACTGGAATAACTATTGTGCAATAGGCCCCATGCAAACGCTTTTATTCCAAAGTAGCCCAAATGCTTCAAGACATTTAGATTCCTAACTCCCATATATTTCACAGGGAATGAGGCATCTAAAACCCTTTTCAGGATCAAGGGCTCTCTCTGGTTAAGTTTAATAAGAGATTAAGCTAACACAGGTGTTCTTACTCTGGAATAAGATTGTTCACAGAGGGAATTATTCTAGAATAGCTACAGTGCTTTAAATTCACACTTTACTTCTTCCAGAGTAAATTTTTACTCTAGAAAAAACCTTTAAAAACTTGATAATTACACTGACAGAACATACAGATAGCACAAGAGAGGGTAGTAAGTAAAAGTAAAGATTTCCCATTATTAAACAGACAAATGAGAAACTTTAATATATCCTTATGGAACATAATTTTTAGTAACATCTTGAGGGAAGTTTTGATGATGCAGGAAGAAATTAAAAAAACTGTAAAACAATGAATGTGTCCAGTACTTAACAGGCTTATCATGGATTTAGAGACTAATTTATATGCACTGACAAGTACTTTTTAAACTACTTAAAGAGTTGGAGTTCTAGTTGTGTGCTACACAAAATTTAAGTTTTCTGGAACATGGTTACTTGATGACTTACATGTACTATGACAATACAGAGAATCTTCACATAGTAGACAACACGTTCAGGAGTGAATTTAAAATATCCTACTGCAAACTATTATTCCAGATGCTACAAAGACTGCATGTTCCAGACAGACCAGTTATTTTTCCATAACAGCAATAAAGATTAAACCTCTCTAATCTGGAACTCTCATCAGACACCATCTGTAACTCAGCATGATTTTAGTTAGCTGGATGACCAATTATTGTGGGTATGGCCAAGTTTCCTGTGGTCCTATAAGGGTTGTTTACAGCCACCAGTCCTGGATGTCAGTATTTCTGTGTTGTTACTTAGCTGTAACATACCCCTAAATGCCTTCTAACAATCCAGTTGTTCATGTGCTTGACAATATTGACTTCCCAGGGTCCAACAAATTCTTTCGTGCAGCACGGGCCAGGTCCCAAGTGCGCCTGACAAGAGAGGTTCAACCTGTACTAGTTCTTTTGCAAGTTAATATACTCAAATTCAAGGGGAGGCCACTAAGTAAAAAAATTTCAAACTGAAAGAAGAGACTGGGAAAATCATTGACAAAACTAGTGATCTATGGCATTTATTTCTGCTTGAGATTTTTATTATTTTAAAAAAAATCCCATTTGGAAAAGTAAAGAATGTTACTAGACTGCTTCCTTTTTTAAAGTACCTGATTCACATCCATGAACAACTTTCAGTTTTGCATATAGTAAGAGCTCATTCAACATGGGGGGCCAAATTTTCTTCCACAGTAACCTAGCGAAGTGTCACAGAACAGGGTCAATTTAAACCCATTGGCATAACTTCTTTTTAACTGCTCTGTTTGTTAGGCGCCTAAGACATGAGTGATATATTAGTGTTCTCGCCTCTTCCCCTGTCCTTATGCGCTGCATGAGTGGTGCTGCAGCCGCGGCTCCGTCCACCCCAAAGGCGGCGGCATGCCCGTGACTCCCGGGAGCGCGGATCTCGCAGGGGTTTCACAACGCTGTAAGCACCTGCTCGCCGCGGCACAGCTGCCGCTGGACGCACAGGGCAAGACCAGAAGGTGGGGGAAAGCACTAACCCAGCACCCACCCACGCGGCTGAGGCGGGCCCCTCCCTCGCTGGCAGACCCAGACGGGCGCACGTGGCCTCAGCCCCTTCCACGCTGCGCATGTCCCAGGCGGGAGCAGCCACAGTTTGAACTGAGGCGTGAGACCTGCGCGCCCCGCCTCTCCCCACCCCCCGAGAAGGAGGCTGGGGACTGCGTCTGCTCCCCCTCCCCCACTGACGGGCGCCAAACACTGCCCCGAGCTCCGAAGCCCGCCCGGCGGCAACAGCGGAGAAAGGATCACGTGCGGCTAAAGTTCCTCACCCCCGCGCCCTTCTGCCTGCGGGCGGCCCTAAGCCGCCAGTGCCACCTTAACGAGCGTACCATTCTAAGAGGGGGGGGGTGCTCAGAAAGCAACCTAAAGAGTACACCCACATGAAATTCCGATTACCTAGCTCCCGGCCGACAGATTGAACTATGATGGCTCGATGAGGACTGATAATCCTATTAGTTCCTAAATGGGCACAGGGCACCTCGCTTTATCGGCCCGCCCCCGCCTCCCCTCCGTGCCCCCTTGGCTGCCTCCTGACTGTTAAGGAGGCGCCACCTTCGCAACCCTGCCAACGCGCTTCAGCGGGTAACCAGATATTCAAAAACAATACGTCAGCCCACAATGCCCCGCGGTGCGAGCCAGCATTACCTCATCCCACAGTGCCCTGCGAGGCAGCTGAGAAGCTTCTAGGGGTGGGGTGACCATGGAGACCGGCTCATTTGCAACAGGCCGGGCCAACAGGCCGCCACCCCCCTGAGAGGCCGCCGCAGCCAATGGGAAGGCCCCGGGGTGACATCATGGGCTATTTTTGGTGGGTTACAGCTCGCTGATAAGTGTTGGGCTGCAGGCCGGGAAAGGGCTCAGAGCGTGCAGCAAGCAGCAGCAGGGCAAGGCCCGCTCCGCTTCCCTTCAGCAGCGCGCGCAGCACGTCCCGAGCGCCTCAGGGAGCAGGCCGGCGCGGAGCTGAGTACCGGGTGCAGGGAAAAGTACTTGGGGCAACTTCCGCGGTGCTGACAGGCAGCGGAGGGGCAGGCGCGGCCGCGCTCGGGGAAGCGGGAGAGGCGAGCGGGGCGCCTAGATTAGTGACCCTCCCGGCGGGGGAACCTGTCCGTCGGACACTCACTCCGGAGCGAAACCCGATCAGCCGAGAGACTGGATTTCTCCTCCCTGCGTCGCCGCGCGTAGCCGTCCCCGACACCAGGAGTTCTGCGACTCCCCGCTCAGGCTGACTTCTTGTGGCTTGAAAAAGTTCAGTCCTGATTTGCGGAAGCGCCGGGAAAGACGCTCGCGCCACTGCGCTGTGGGCAGAAAAACAAAACAACAAAAAAGTAAGACTTGAGCTTCCCGGTAACTCTTTTTAAAGGCTGCCGCGTTGCTCGGAAGAGGTACAGTCCTAGTCTTGTATTTCAGGTGAGGGTGAACTTTCTTTGAAGGGGACTTAAGAAACCAAACGCGTTGGTTACTGCTTAACTGTTACTGCTCGAAGTACACTTTCGTGGACTGTGTTCTATGACTGCAAAGATGGAACCTACCTTTTATGATGATGCCCTAAATGCTACCTTTGTACAGCCAGAAAGTGGTGGCTATGGATATAACAATCCCAAAGTCCTCAAGCAGAGTATGACGTTAAATCTGGCTGATCCTTCAAGCAACCTTAAACCTCACCTAAGGAACAAGAATGCTGATATTCTTACTTCCCCAGATGTTGGTCTCCTTAAGCTGGCATCTCCTGAACTGGAAAGGCTCATCATTCAGTCCAGTAATGGTTTGATCACCACCACTCCCACCCCAACGCAGTTCTTGTGTCCCAAAAATGTTACTGATGAGCAAGAAGGGTTTGCTGAAGGCTTTGTGAGGGCGCTGGCAGAGCTACACAACCAGAATACCATGCCCAACGTTACATCTGCTGCCCAACCTGTTAACAGTGGCATAACACCTGTTTCTTCTATGGCTGGCAACAATGGTTTCAACGCCAACTTGCATAGCGAGCCTCCAGTGTATGCTAATCTGAACAACTTTAACCCTAGTGCACTCAGCACAGCACCAAACTACAATGCAAACAACATGGGCTATGCACCTCAGCACCATATTAATCCCCAGATGCCTGTGCAGCATCCCCGGCTGCAAGCTTTGAAAGAAGAGCCCCAAACTGTACCTGAAATGCCAGGAGAGACTCCTCCACTGTC
This sequence comes from Carettochelys insculpta, assembly GCF_033958435.1. Classification (NCBI taxonomy): domain Eukaryota; kingdom Metazoa; phylum Chordata; order Testudines; family Carettochelyidae; genus Carettochelys; species Carettochelys insculpta. The sequence goes on along the minus strand of NC_134145.1, from coordinate 15,249,210 downwards.
CCCCATTGATATGGAGTCACAGGAGAGGATCAAGGCAGAGAGGAAGCGCATGAGAAACAGAATTGCAGCCTCCAAATGCCGGAAAAGGAAGTTAGAAAGGATTGCCAGATTGGAAGAAAAAGTGAAAACTTTGAAAGCCCAAAACTCAGAACTGGCATCCACTGCCAACATGCTCAGAGAACAGGTTGCACAGCTTAAGCAGAAGGTCATGAACCATGTCAACAGTGGATGCCAGCTAATGCTAACACAACAGTTGCAAACATTTTGAAGAGACTGATGGAGGAAAAGAACTGTGATGTTGCAGTAGAGCAACAGAAAAACCACGCGTAACAGGTGGCAGATCCATAAAGCTAATGGTAAAGGCTGGAGAGGCACTGAGTCCTGCTAGCACCCCACAAAGCACATGTGTGGAAAGACTGGCGAGCCTTCAACAGAGCTAAACAGCACCACTTGGAGAAGTGCTGTTCCTGTTAAGATGATACATCAGATCTTTGTTTAATATTGACCAAGACCTGCATGGACCTAACATTCAATGATCATTCAGTATTAAAGGTTTAAACTGCAATAGAGACTGTAGGTTGCTTCCTGTAATATTCTTAAAGAAAACACAAATGGGAGGGAGGTTTGTGGGAGGCTGATAAAAACTGAGCTATACTGCCTGCCTTCAAGTAAACTGTGTATGTACATTTTTTTTTATTTTATGAAAGCTGATTAATGTCAATAAACTACTTCATGACTTTGTAAATTATTTTTATGTTTGTGTTCTGTCCAGTAATGTTTGTAAATGAGGGTTTTTGAGCACTCTGAATTTACCATTTGTAATAATAAAGTATATAATTTTTTTATGTTTCTGAAAAAAGTCCAGAAAGGATCTATTATATTTAAGAAAACATGAAAAAAGCATTTCCTCTCCCTTCTTTTGCTAGTACCTAAATCAGGATTCTAGCAGATGCTGCATTCTAAATGGTAAAGAATGTTAAACTTACACTGTACCAAGGAGATATGTCCTAGAGAATGTGTTAGTGGAAAGGATAAACCACCCCTTGTAACATAAACAGCACTAAGTTATGCATTAAGTGTTTTATGGATTTAATTCAGATTGGATTGCCTACCATAATCTCATATCACCATGTAGAAAGTAGCTTTAAAAATTAAGCAGCTGGGGGGAGTTGGCCATTTGGATCAAATTGCCCTGTGCTATAATAGTCTGGACTGTAAAGTATTTGATACTACTTATTAAAATATCCCCAATACCATATTTTACATAGATTTAACAAAAAATGTATCCTTCAGAGGGGTGCCTTTATCACTGTCTAGTTATGCATAGATAAGAGGTGGTCTCTGTGCATGAGTGTTTGTTGTCCTAATAAAATCATTCTATAATCCTTTCCCTTTTAGACATTTTTTTGCTCTTAAAATGTATTTACCAACATGAAAATGGGGGAAATGTCTCATCATTGAGAACACTAGTAACTGTAAATTGAAAATTAGGACAAATAAAAAGGAAGACATTCAGGCAGGACAAAAAAAGAAACTGACACTCTACCTGTCATTTTCAGTTTACATTTAAATAATGGAAGTAGGAGAGCTTGTTTTCATTTTATTTTCCAAAGCAGCAGCTCAGACAAGTTATTTAACTTGTCTGCTGAAATAAACTCATGGCTGTGGTAAATATGAATATAGTTTAGGATTCAGGATTTTTCAACTGCCTGGCTCTATATCCAATTAAATGGTCTGATTTATAGAAATGGATTCTTTTTTTAAAAAAGAACTATAAGATACAACAGATGGTAGAAAGTTTAATTTGCTAATTACATACATCATCTGTCTGGTAACAAATGATTTTTTTTTTTAAATTTTTATTTTAAGAATAGCAAGCCTAAAAGTTTTGTATTAAGTTGAAATACAAGTAAGTACAACATAAAATAGGGTGACAATTTTGCTTAATATCTGTGAATGAAACAGTGTAAGACACTGCTAGTGAAACTTCGAAACAAAAACTTGTTGCAACTACTTGGGCTCAGGATATGTACTATTCTGTATAGCATACACACATGCATATCAGGGATCCTTTGCCCATCATACAGATCCTGAGGTGGTATGTGCATGATGGAGGGTTGAAGTTCTAATACGGATTTTTTTCTCATTATACATGTGTAGGTAGTGGAATTTATTACTTTTTATTTGCCACTATCAGATACATACAATTGTTACAAACACAAAACAAAAGGGTTACAGGAGAGTGCTGTAGTTTGCCAAAAGTACATTTGCTGATGTCAACAACCCAGAAGGTAAATTCATTTTGACCATATGTAGGAATATAAAGCAGAAGGATGATACACAGCATTGCTGGGTGTGACTTTGCAGGGACTTAACAAGTGCCAGCTAGCAAAATAAGCAGGGCAAGATTAATTATCTGCAAAGGTATGGGTTTAACTCTTACACTGTTGTACTGAGGAAGAGATCCTACTAGTGAGTCTTCCTTAGCCATGTGAAGTTATTCTCCTGAACTGATATTTCCAAAATTCTATTTTAATTACACACAGCTGTAAGACATACTGCCCCACCCACTCATAATACACACACAAAGTTATAGTGTGCTCTATCTCATAAATTACATTAGATAACACAGGAAAAAGCTCAATTAGTAATAGTAAAACCCGGAACAGGGCCAGCGTGGATGGTTGTTTGCTAGTTCCTGTGAAATAAGTTGCTTGTCTCAGTCCAGTTTCAGAGAGGTAGCTCTGTTAGCCTGTATCCACAAAAACAATGAGCAGTCCTGTGGCACCTAACAGATTTATGGAGCATAAGCTTTTGTGGACAAAGACCTACTTTGTCAGATGCATGACTGGACTTTGCCAATCCAGTTTGTGATGTTCAGGCATATGCATCACAATTGACACCAGAGGCCAAGATCCTCAAAGATACTTAGCCTCCTACTTTCTACTGATTTCCACAACCCTTTAAGGACCTGTTTAGGGATAGTGCAATAAACTCTCCGCATTGTGGCTGGAGGACAGTGGTGAGACACCAGGAAATTACAGGTACAGTAGACAGAGTACACAGAGGCACTGTCTGTTTTGAGAAGAGTCTGCCACTGCATGTCTCCCTACACTGATTCACTTCTACTAAATTATAATCTAATCATGCTTTCTAGGTCACACAGTGATCAACAGACACAAGCATAAGGGAAGACTTGAAAGAAAAATGCAGCAATTTAATATTTGCTTGCATGTTGAGATTACATATTGTCTAATGCATACCATTTCTTGCAAATAAGTCAGTCAGTACTCTGAGGTGAAGAGAGAAACATTTTGTTGCCCCAGCTGTACTCGCAAGGGAGTACTTTGCAAACAAAAGCATTGTGGACATGTATTTTACTTGGCAGTGAGCGCTGTCAACGGATTCAGGAAGTGGAGTCAGAAAAAAGGCAGGGTTTCAAAGAGAGCAGGCTCCATAGAAGTGCCCAGGCAGTGAGCATTTTAATCAGAACAATGTGCTTGTGTTACAGAAATATTTATTAGTATTTGAGTCGATAGTATTAAAAAACAAAAAAACACTATTTCCTATATGAGTAGAAAAAGTGAGCCGCAATAGTCTCTGATCATGATTATTCACTGAATAATTTTCAGAACAAAGGATAACTTCTTGTCTCCCCAGAAAGAGGAAAGCCAATCGCTATCTATTTTATTCCATCCTGTAAAAGGAAATTCTACCTGTCATTTTTATTCTCAGGCAGCAGGAATATAGTTCAAACCTCACCCTTGGGGACTGACTGGTGGTGAATGAGAGAATTTGCCAGACCATGGGAGGTATAGCAACATTACCAACACTTCCATTGCTTTCTGGGCTCTTACAAGACATTTAGGGGTAAATCACAGCTAAATAACAGCACAGAACACTAAGCCACAGGATGGTGGCTTTAAACAAACCACAGGATCAAAGAAAACTTGGCTACACCCATTATAAGAGGTAATCCAACTAATTAAAATCAGGCCAGATTATGGACGTTACTGGATGGGAAAGTGCTGGACTACAGAGGTTCAGGCTGTAGTAACTAACAGATTCCTCCATCTTTGACTCTCTTTATGTGACACCAAGGTGGAAAAATGCTGATCTCAAATCACAGCACCATCATGTCACCATATTTCAGTAGCATACACTTACCTGCTACTGAGATCCAGTGGCCAGTAGGTGCCTCAAGTCGCCTTCTTCATGCATCTGACGAAGGGGGTATTTACCCACAAAAGCTTATGCTCCAAAAATCTGTTAGTCCATAAGGTGCCACAGAACTTCTTGTTGTTTTTGTACATACAAACTGACACAACTACCCCTCCGATACTTCTCCATTTGGTAGGGAAAACAGTCATGAAATAAAAACAAGCCACCTCCAACTTTGTGATCTGTTTGTTATACCTGTGGGCAAGGGGAGGTTTTATTACAATTACCTTTGAAAATACTAATAGGATTTTCTAGGATACCCCTTCCTGTACTATCTGAGCACTTCCAATGCATTAATGAATTTATCATCACAATAGCCCTGCAAGGCTGGGAATCCTAACTCTCTCTTACTGCTTGGTGGAGAACACACAGAGGATTTAGCGGACTTGTTCTCTCTTACACAGGGAGTTTGTGGCAAATCCTGGAGGAGAACCCAAATCTAGTTCGGTGCCTTGGCTACAATTTATTTTCCATACCTAGATAATATGATAGATTTCTCCACAACTGAAAAAACTAGAAGGCTGTGTCTACACTAGCTCCCAACTTCGAAGGGAGCATGGTAAGCAGGGTGTCAGGAGGTTACTAATGAAGTGCTGCAGTGCATATGTAGCACTTCATTAAGCTAATTCTCCCACGCGGCAACTTTGAAGCAGCAAACTTCAAAGTGCTGGCTTGCGTGTAGCCACGGCTAACTCGTGGGTACTTCGAAGTCCCTTTACTCCTCAAAATACCTAGTTTTCGAAAATAGTCTTCCTCCCACCCTGCGTTGCATTAAACTCAGATACGCACAACTTGAATGCGTGTATCGCAGGGTTCTACTGTACTAGGAAAAAGAGCCTGGCCTCTGGCCTCTGCATGACATAGCCCAGAGTTTTGCCATTAGGTACTACTGCTAGCCTTGGACACAAAAACGCCTTGTGACTTCTATACTGCAGGGTTAAATATTGACCAGGGTTCAATCACAACACTACTGGATGCTGGCATTCAGGACCCTTTGGATGGTACCTCCTGTGATGCCAGTGATCCTTGGACTTAGCTTCATTTGACTGTCTACAGGTAGTGTGGATCCATCAGCAGTCCCAGCTAAGGCAACCCCCCACAACCCTTTCTAGCCCCACAGATCCCTACAATATGGCGTAGGAAGATATATTTGACCACAGGTTCTATCTCCCGCACTTGCTTGGCAACAGTGTCTAAACTGAGATCATGAGGATGGTAGCAGGATCATGAAGCATACCTTTGCAACACACGACCTTGTGCACAACAATCCACCCTAGTCTTGGTGATATCCCAGCTGTACTAATGCCTTTTGCCATGTATAGCTGTTGAAACGAATATTATTCTATACTCATAGGAATAACACTTGTGCTTCTGACAGACAATTGGTAATGAGTAATCATGTAATTATGGTTAAAAGCCTATAAAGACATGAGCAGTTTTAAAGTGGTTTTGCACAGCAGATGCTCTCTTTTGATTTTGCATATCGCTCTTTATTGGTTCTTCATGGAAATACACTACCATATGAGTTCAGAAGGTTACATTCGATGTTCATATTTTTCATATCTTAGCTGTGACACAGCAACTGTGGGTTTTGGTTGTTTTTTTTTAGGAAAGAAGGGAGAAAAACAAATTCAGAAGCGGGGATGTTACAACCTGCTCTGGGGTCTTGAGACAAAGCCTAACAGGTAGGGAGTTTTCAGCATCCTGAAATGATGTCATCCATACCTGTGCTAAGTACCTGGAATTAATTTAATGGACAAAACTGAAGTGTAAGGAGAATAAAATTCCTATAAAAAGGGTATTTGGTGCCTTGTATTCTTCACACAGTTCTTAGCACAGCTAAGTGATACAACACACAATAACTGCATCTAGTAGAAATTTCTCCAAACTACGGAAACCCTCAATGCTACTTCTTTTAATCTGGTATACCGTTAGACGTTGGTTTTCAAATGCTCAGGCATCAGGGAAGATCAGTACCTAGCGAAATTAGATACAATTCCAGCAGATGGCGATAAAAAGCAGCTCGCAGGTTTTAAAAGGAAATAAATACCTTTGAAACCAGGTTTTGATCAGGCCACATGTTAGTCCGAAAAGAACAGGGCCAATCTGCAGGAGGGATCATATATCAGGAGCCTGGGAGCATTCTTTCTAGGAAGTGCATGTGGCTGGTACAAGTATACAGATTTTTAAAAGCAAAAGCTGGCCTGTGATTCTGAAACCAACCACCACAGCTGACAGGAAGATCCTGCCAAGCTTTCAAAGGGCATATGTCTGTGTGCCTTCATAAGACCTGGGTGAATAATTCAAAGAACAAGCACAAATTTAGGCTGTATTAGGTGGTTAGTAATATTCTGAACAAGAGCAGGAGTGCTATAATGGGATAAATTCAACAAGTTATTCACCGATCCCTGAATACAGGAAACATGGGAGAACTGGGATAGATTTTATATACCTGAAAGATTTTTGAGTGGATTTTGTTTCAGTTGTATCTTAACACTTTAAAACTATTATGTTCAAAGGAATAATCTGGTTGCCCTTGTGTAGCAAATTCACAAGTGGGGCACAGTGTTCCATCTAATTTTTTCTGTCCATGGCCAGAATAAATTATGTGCACCACCAGTAGAAACATAAACTGCCCACTGTGGATGGCTGTGGGTGCTCTGCAAATCAGTTGGGTAGTACCTTAATCTTTCCTGAGCAGCCAACCAAGTGTCTGTTTACAAGGAACACTGGTAGGGCCTGTCAGTTTTGACAGAAATCTAAGTACTTTGATCTGATCCTTCTTAATTCTGAGTCCTGATATGTCTAGATTTCAACTATTATGCATCTTCCTGAGTCTTCTACATTAACCATCTCCAGTAACAAAGACTGCAATATAACCATTGATCATTTTAGCCTCCTCAATCTCATCCTCCTGTTTTTTGCCTTCTGTATTATTTATCAGATGCCTGACAGCTTCATTTGACATTCTTTTTGCCTCAAAGTATTTGTAAAACTCTCAGCTAGTTTTCATTCTGGTCATTTGCTTCTCTTATTTTACTTCTGTAGGGCCCAGTCCACTAATTAGATCTGTGGGACTAGACCTTTAAGCACACAGAGTATCACAGAAATAGGTCTTCACACAGGCACTAGCAGGGTTCACACAGACAGACCCAGCTGAAGGACTGGGGCTATAGTTTCTCTTTATCCTTACATACTCCTGCCTTAAATTAGATGTGGGAAAAAGACTGGAATTTCAAGCCTTCTCCCCAGAATAGGACCCCCAGTGTACATGCATACATAAAAATTGAGTGGGGTAAGGGAAAATTAAAACATTCAAATCGGAATTTTTGTGACTTTTTTCCCCAATTACAAGTATTATTATTTCTATAGTTCTCTGAAGTGTTGAAAGTCCAAACATCAAAATATCTTGCTAAGCCATGAAAAGCAGAAGGTGAAAGTAACCAGCCTGCTTTCATTGTCAAAACTATACTAAAAACAGTAAACTATTTGCATAAATACTTCAAAGTAAGTAGAGCTACTCAAAATTGTTTGGCTGATTTTTTTCCCCCAGAAAATATGGGTTTCCTCTTTAAAAATATTTTTGTCTTTTTTACATTTTTTTTCAGCAGGTAAAATCAAAGTGAAATATTGTTTGCTTGAAAACAGCCAAGTTCTCCTGTCAAAGGTTGTGAACTGAATATTTTCACAATTTTTTCAAGCAAAAATCTTCAGTTTTTAGACTTTTTGGCCTATTTTCAGATAAGATCAAATGCTGAAATGACAGAATTTCCTATGGGAACAAAATTCCATTTTCTGAACAGCCCAAAACCAATGAATAGGACAGAATGCTTGAAGAAGAAAATACTGGTTACAGATGTTGTAATTCACGTGGATCCCACAACTGCTTCTTAAATCCTGCTTTTTCTATGTCTTCCTTACCTAGAATTATGAATGTTCCAAAGAACTGAGGGACATTTTTGGCTATTCTGCATTTTATGGACTCAGGAAGGTGGGGGGAGGGGAGGCATGAGAACACCTCTTTGCCCCAGTGGACACTGTCATTCAAAAGATTTCAATTTTACATTCATGCAGTATATGCACACCTAAAGGGGAATCCACAAAAGCACATGCTCAAAGAAGAAATGTGAGAGTCATACAAATTAACTTTCACAGAAGTTACTGAGATTATTTAAAATATATGTCCCACGACTCTCAGCACTGGTGCCTAACGTTATTTATCCAACAGAAAGTGGCCTGTTTTTCAGAGATACTGAGCACCAGAGGTGGAAGAAGTACCCAGAAAGTTATTTCAGTAAAAGTGCAGCTGATGGAGAGGGAAAATGTACTGAAGTTCAAATTATCAATGTCCCTCTGGAAAACTACTGGCGTAAAAGTACACATGCTCATATGTTACATCTAGATTGTACTCAGGTATCCAGATATGAAAGCGGCTTCACTTTTATTCAGCTCACTCTTTGGGTACTTTTGCCACCTCTACTGAGCATCCACAAATCGCACCAGCTCACAACCTGTCAAAATCAAGCCACTTCAATTAAAGTATCTAAATGTAACTTTAGGAGCCTAAGGTTAGACACTCACTTTGAAAATCTGGCCATGATCTTTAGTTTGAGAAAGTAAATACTACTAATAGCTAAATTCCCATGTAAATAAAGCCTTAATACTTTCCAGAAGTGGACCTAGTGATTAGCTAAACGGACAGAAGAGATGCTTCCTTCTGTTCATACAGAAATGCTTTGCAAAAATCTGCCGTATTGTAATTTTACTTATGGACCAATTCGTTAATGCAACATTTTACCCAAAGGAATCATCAAGAGAAAGCCTGGCTTCAACTGATGTATAAAAATATGAAGTAAATAACACAAACTGCCTAAATCTCTTTATAAAAAGCATTAAAACTCATTTTATTACTAATTATTTGTACTACACCAGAGCCTATAGAAACCAATCAAGATTCAGTCCCTATTACTTCAGGTAAATCAACGTGTGCCTAAATTAATTAAAACTGCTGGTAAGGACAGGAGAAGAGACAAACTAAGACAAAATATCTTGTTATTTTCTAATTTGCTTCCTTCTCCCTGTCCTGCAGATTGCCTGTCCTCTTTTCTTCCTGAGAGAAACAGATGAAAGCAGAAAGAAAACATGCTTGGAAATAATATTTGTCCAAGTGTATTCTTCATATTAGACTGCATAAAAGCTATGCAAAGCTGTCACTATAAATGGGTAGATTATTAAAATGGCTGTGCCACAGGAGTTCGCAGATAGTCTGTAATAGCAAAGTAAGTAACAATTGATAGCCATTAAACTGAGCATTAGATTTCCAATCAATTTGTATTTCCCAGGGGAAGGAAAAAAGCTGCATTTGGTAGACTCTCCTTCCTGAACCAGACTGGAGGAGGCTTCTTTCGATTGTGTTTCCATCCATCCTACACCCCCCTGCTCTAAATCAGAGGAAAAGGCAGTAGCAAATTTATATCCAGCTTCTCATTACATCAGCTTTTAGGGCTGAGATCTCTGGGAGTTGATGAGACAGCTGCTGTTTGATTCCATCTGCTACACTAGAGCCTTTGGGGGTTTCTCTAATAACACGATTCCCAACCAAAAGAATGCAGATCTAAAGTTAAATGGAAGGACATCTGATTTCAAGCCATAACTACTCTTCTGCATCCCCACAACTTGGCATTCACTGAATCCTATTACTTCTAGGTTCACTGTTTTCAAAAATGTCAGTACCCTTACATGAACCTATGCCCCTAAAGAAAGGTAACATGAGAGACTGACTGAGCAACTCTAGTTCCTATGAAAATGAATGGGTGCTTTAGAATCAGGCCATTGATAAAGTATAAAAGAAAATGTGTTTAAAAATACTTTCATCAGCTCATGTCAAGTAGCAGAGAGAACAATATTTCATGAGCAGGGACAAGGAAGCAAATATGAACAAAATATTTTGCCAAGTGTATTTTTATGGCTTACAAGGAATTTGTATTGTATCAAATCAAGGTTCTACCCCACTTCCCACAAAGAAAACTATACCAGGTTTCACCATTTAAAATTATTTTAAGGTAATTTATTTAAACTAGCTAAAACTGCTATGTGGACACTATTTTACTTTCAGAATTGCTTCTTTCAATTTCACTTACCCCAATTCCAATTTTCTCCAGCTAAATGAAAAAAGTGACTCACAAAATGAGGCGAGTGTCTACACAGCAGTGTGTATCAGTTTAAATTCATGCCATGGGTGAAACCTGTGAAAGTTTCCCAAGCAGAAGCCCTCAACACAGTGATCTGTTTGTTCATATACTGAGCACCTTCAACTCTCATTAACTTCAGTGGAATTATGGTGCTCACTCTATGTTACCGAGACTGTTTTATTTGTGTGACAATCTTAAAGCACATAAATTTTGAAAGTATTTTGTACAAAAGCAGAAGTGCCAGAACATTTTTTTATAGTGGGAGTGCTGATGATGGCTGTGATGCTGTATGGAATTATGAGATGTATTATTAATACCAGTATTTGTAAAACTGCAATGATGCATGCCCGATATAACAAAACACCAGTCATGTAGCACTTTAAAGACTAACAAAATGATTTGTTAGTCTTTAAAGTGCCACATGGCTGCTGTTTTGTTTTGTTAGAATACAGATTAACACAGCTATCTCTCTGTTACTATTCATCATGCCAGATATGCAATGTAAGGTATCAGTGAAAATGTTATGATTTGCTAAGTATGGTAATTCTGTTTATATGTTTGTATTATGAATTATAGATTGGAAATGCAAATATACTCTACCTAACTTGTGCTGTGTTCTTCAGTGATACCCCAGGCAGCTTGCTGTCAGCACTGCCTAGTCTATTTGATGGCTCATCCAGGGTCATCAGCAGTATGATGAACCCATGGAAAGAAGCCACAGGATATACCTTCAACGAAGGGTCCTGTGGATATACCTTATGAGTCAGCAAGACATGTAGCAGCATGCCTATGGACACAAAGCTGAAGTTTCCATGACAGGTGCTATGAAGCTTGTGTTGGGTTAAAAAAAGAAGTACAAACCCCATAGCAAAAGAATACAAAGGGAGCTGCATCTTCTTCATTCCTCCTTATCCCTGGAGTACCTTGTCTACAAACTGAAGTTCTGAACAAAGGACTGAATGATGTGTTCGAGCTTTGAATATGCTGCAAAGGGACTTTCAAGCCAACAAACTCACCAATATAGTAGTCCCTCAAGTTATGCGAGGACTGGGTTCCCACACACCCTAGCGTAATTCAAATTTTGTGTAAGTCAGGGGGCAACGTTTTTGCCCGGCGGAATGCACATTCTTCAGCCAGGGAAGCAGCAGGAGCACCTGGAGCTCCTTTTGAAAGGTACCTCCTGGGGCGGGTTGGAGGGCAGTTGGGAAGAGTTAAGCCTGATGGTGGGTTGGGTCCGTGGGAGGAGGATGGGGGGGGTTAAGTCTCAGGTGAGTTAGGGCTGCAGGGGAGGCAAGGGGGTGTTGAGACTGAGCTGCACGGGAGGGGGTGTTGAGCTGGAGCTATGCAGGAGGGAGGCTGAGCTGGAGCCACGGGGAGTTTGAACTGGGGCAGGGGGATTTGAACAGGGGCTGCATGGGAGGGGTTGAACCAAGGCTACGCAGGGCCTGGGGGGTGTTGATCCTGAGCCGGGGGAGCAGGATTTTGAGTTGCACTTAACTCACATTAATGCAACCTGAAATCGTTTATTTTGAGGGTTTACTGTACTGCTAAGTACCTGATATGGCATAAGCTTTATTAGTTGGCACCCTAGGGGAATTGGGGATGCTGGATAATCAAATGCAATGGATATTGGAGCAGGGCCACTGGTCCCGCTCCCACTCCCACCAGCCACACTGCCACTGCTGAACAGGCAACCAGCCCCATGGCCACCGGCCCCAGCCAGGCAGTCAACCCTGGCCCCTCTGTTGCCACCACTGGCTCCAGCACCAGCTGGATAGCTGGCCCTGCTGCTGGCATCTAGACAGCCAGCCTTGTGGCCACTATCCCTGCTGCTGCTGCTGCTGCTGGCGGGCCAAGCAGTTGGCCATATGTCTGTTGGCACAGGCTTTGCCGCTGCCAGACCCAGCCCTGGCCCCAGCTGAGCAGATGACCCTGGCCCTGCTGCTGCTGCTGCTGCTGCTGGCCAGGCAGCCAGTGACCCCAGCCCTGTGGTCACTGGCCCCACTCCACTGGCCCCAGTCAGGCAGACGCCAGCAAAAGCAAACGTTAGTTGCTTGAGCTTGCTGGTTATCTGAATTCCAGATAACATGGCTTTTACTGTATATGGACTTTGAAGTCTCTCTATACATTCTATTGCTTTGATATTTAAGAACTCTCTTCTTGTTCTTTTTTTCTTTAAAATAAACCTTTAATTTTTGACGCTAAAGAACTTCCTGGCAGCACTGCAGCAACCCAAACACACAGCTTAGAGGAAACATTGATATAGGAGATCTGAAACATGGTTTGTAACTGGTTAGTGCATTTAACTTCAATGTTAACCACCACTTCTGGGAATATCTGCTCTCCCTTTTGGAGCCTGTCCTGACCTTGGCATTTTCAGTGAGGGATGCCTCAGGCACATCTGGTCACAACGGAAAACATGCACTTGGTGTTTATTATGACCTCAAGATGGGGTGTACCAGCACCTCCAGGACCAGCATGACTGTGCAAAAGAGGATTTTATTATTCAAAATCTGCTATATGGAATCCCCTGAATATAGTCCTTATGTTGCCTTTTATGTCTGTTTTGAATTTACTTCCAAAATATAACAGCAAACAAAAAGTTAACTTCAAGAACTCTCCTTGGTGGTCTCTGATTGGCATGCTTTCATTCTTGCATGCAGAACTGTGGAGATGTGTTTCATCCAATCATTCCACTCCCTGGTTCTGTGGCACTCCTTTGTGCATGCCTGTCTGATAATGTGTGAGAAAGATCAGAAAGCATCTATGTCTGTCAGGTGTGTTTAGAAAGGTGCAACAGAAACAGTCTCTTTGGCACACGAAGCACAAAATACAATATATATATGATTTTGTTAATGTCCATAACATCCTACAAAAGAGGTAACTAATTTTGTCTATATTTTGTAAATCAAGTGTACCTTAGAACATTGAACTTACAAAAACTCAAACCATCACGTTAACCCTAAAAATACCATAGTGAGTTGAGGTCTGATCCAAAGCTTATTGAGCTCAATAGTAACTGAGAGGAAGCCGTGCTAGTCTATACACTATCAAAACAAAAAGCAGTCAAGTAGCACTTTAAAGACTAGCAAAATAATTTATTAGGTGAGAAGTGGGTCTGTCCCACGAAAGCTCACCTAATAAACTATTTTGCTAGTCTTTAAAGTGCTACTTGACTGCTTTTTGTTTTTATTGAGTTCAGTGGGCTTCCCGTCAGGCTCTAGATACTTAGGGCCCAAATATGCAAACAGGATCAGGCTCTTAATGCAGACAAATGATATACAATAATACTCCAGCAGGGTTTCTCAACCAAAGGATGTGGGTTCAGAGCTCTCTGTGTAACAAAAATGAAACAGGCACTGACATCCTTTAGGGGAGAAAAGCTTAGTAACAGCAAAATCTCATTTCTCCCATTTTATTTTCCAGCACCAATACCAAACTGATAGCAACCTGCCTAGCTTAAGCAGATATTTGTGTTGCTATATTGTGCTGTAATTCTCATAAAATAGGTACATGAACAGATAAGGGTCAATAGAGCAATTGTCTGAAGATATTTCCTAGCATTACTTGCTTGGATTAATTTGGATTCTCTTTAACCATCACCCTCCTATTTGTTTAGTTCTTGAAAAAAATAATGTAATTTCTTGTTGAGATACTGAGTGACATAGTCATACAAGACTGTTTTTAACATTTCTGTGACTATTTCTGCTATGGCTATTAGCAGACTGGTAGCATCTGGCATTTTGGTTGGATGAAGCGTTCACACAAATAGTATTTATTTATTATTAACAACGCTGGTTATTTTTCAGATCAAATACAGGTATATTATAAAGGGGATGTTATAGGTCATAGAAGGTCAAGGAAAGTAAAATCATTTGAAGCTGCCCTTTCTGTCTTATACTCAGTTGCCATTATATACTGTGGCAGCAACACTTAGGCACCAGGAAATGCCTACCTCCTAAGACTGGAGATTTTGAGTTTTAGAAGATTCACTGTATAGTAGGATCTCAACATTTATGAACCTAAGGTTTGCGAATTCAGTTATTCGCAAGTGGTTACTTCCCTGGGGCTCTGGGGCACAAAGCACCGACAGCCGAGGCTTCCCGAGGGCTCTGGGTAGGAGTGCTGGCAGCTGCTGCTTCCCCCAGGGCTCCGAGCAGGAGCTATTTGCAAAATTTAAAATTCACAAGGGTTCTCAACATGGAACCCCTGTGAATGTTGAGACCCTACTACATCTTAAGAGTTAAATTGTTGGTTCTTAGGTCACAATCTGGCTTGCAGAATGTGGGGGAGTGAAGTATTAAAATTCCACACGAGAAGCTGCAGAAGTTAATACCTTCTTCAGAAGCAGGGGGAGCAGAGCTGGTACCTACCTGTGCAGAACCAAGCAAAACTAATCCCTAAGTTTTAACATCCTAAAACATATTTCAGTTCCTAAAACTAGGACTGTAGGGTCTAGCTGGCACCACTCTTGCCTCTAGGCCAGAAAGAAATGGGTTTCAACTCTATGGCAGGACTTCAGGTCCTAGTAATTGCTGATAGAGCAATGTACAGCATTCAGATGAGAGACTGAATTCCCTTCTGATCATCACTGATTCCCGTCTAGGAGATCTATTAAGAAGATAAGGACAGCCAGACCAGGTCCATTCCTTGTCATGGTGAGGTGGCTTGTGCGTCTCAATGATTTGGAGAGCTATGCCAGAAGGAGCTACAGCTCCTGGAAGGGTCACCCAAACCGGACAGGTCAAAGGATAGACACCAGACAAATTTGGATCACTTGTCCCTGAGGTGAAAGGAGCTGACTTAACAACCCCATCCATACAAAAACAATAGTTTGTGGAAACATCAACAAAGAAACCTACAATTCCCTCAGTCTTGGGAGGAACTGGCAATATGCACAGACTGAGTAAGAAGCACGATAGGGAAAGCTGAAAGGAAGCTGCCTTGCAGATGACCCTTCTCTCATCCAGGACAACCACTCAGTTTGGTACATGGAACATTCGGACCATATATCAAGCAGGGAAGATAGCACAGAGTGCAGTGGAAATGAAATAGTACAACTTGTAGTTTTGAGCTTGTGTGAGACAAGATGGACACAATCTGGGCAGTTATACCTGGCAACAGATGAAACCCTCATCTACTCAGGACATGAAGAAGAAGGTGCACCTCATACAGGTGTGGACTTGAGGTTATCAAGAGAGGCATTTGCTGCTTTAATGGAGTGGACAGCAGTATCATCATGCATTACCACAGCCAGATTCTACACCGAAGTGTGGAAGGTACTGATTGCGCAATGTTATGAACCAACCAACAAAGCACAGACTTCTGTGAGAAACTACAAAGTGCTGTGAACCAGAAAGCAAAGGATAACTTGATTTTAATGGGAGACTGCAATGCAAAAATTGAAAGCATAAATAAAAGTAGAGAACAGACCAGGGGAAAAGCATGAAAAAAGAAAGTGCCTCAGTGACTTTTGTTCCTTCAACAGTTTGGTGATAGGTGGTAGTGTTTTTCAACACAAAAGGATCCATAAGGTCAGCTGGGTTTCACAGGATCATCAGTCAGAAAACCAGATTGATCACATCTGTATCAGCAGTTCTTTCAGAAGATCAATGCAGGACATCCACGCTGGAAGAGGAGCAGCTGTAGGTTCAGACCACCATCTGGTTATGATAAAATTCAAATTCAAGCTCAAGAGATACACCACAAAAGTGACCAAGCTGGGACTGAGGTACAACACAGAGCAGCTGAAGGATTTAGAGAGGAGAGACGGTTTCCAAGTGGCACTATCCAACAGATATGCACTTCTGACAAACCTTATCCTGGAAGATGCTACCATGGAACAAATTTGGGAAGACACCAAAACAGCCTGGAAAGGGACCTGTGATAAAATACTGGGAAAGAGGACAAGGCATCACAAAGAATGGGTCACAGCAGAAACTCTGAAAAAAGTGAAGGAACGAAAGAACAGAAAAACAGCAATAAACAACAGCAAAACAAGAGCAGCCAAGGTGGAACCTCAGAAACTATATTCAGAAGCCAACAGAGAAGTTAAAAAGGCTGTAAAATGGAACAAGAAGAACTTAGTGGAAAACCTTACACAAGAAGCCAAACAAGCTGCAGGACAGAGAAACTTGAAAGATCTGTATAACATCACATGGAAGCTGGGTCACAATATACAGTGGATCAGCCAGTACAGGATAAGGAGGGGCGTGTGCTAACAAACCCAAGTGAACAGCTCAGTAGATGGAAAGGACACTTTGAAGAGCTACTGAATGGCCCTGCCCACATCCGAGCTCCAAAGTTACCACCTGCAAATATACCACTGCAAATTAACAGCATCAGACCTACAAAAGAAGAAATCAGAAAAGCACCTGGTCCAGACAACATCCCTGCAGAAACAATCAAGGCAGATAAAGAAACATCAGTCAACATGATGTATAATATATTTGGGACACTGACGAGATCCCACAAGACTGGAAACATGTCTACCTTATCAAGCTTCCAAAGAAAGGCAATCTGAAAGAATGCAAGAATGGGAGAGGCATCATGTTATAGTCTATTCCAGGAAAAGAGTTCAGTAGGATTCCCCTGGAGAGAATGAAGACAGAAATTGATAGGCAACTCAGGAAAGGATAGGCCAGCTTCTGAAGTGAGAGATGTTGTACTAAACAGCAATTCTCAGAGTGATCATAGAACAGTCAATCGAGTGGAACTCAACCCTGTACATAACCTTCACAGACTTTGAAAAAGCCTTCAACAGCATTGATAGAGACACTTTGTGGAAACTGCTGCAACACTATGGCATCCCACCCAAAATTAACCTGGTCCAGTCAACATACAAACCCTCCACACTCCAAGTTGTTCATAATGGTGTCTTGACAGAATCCTTCAGCATACCGTCAGGAGTGAAATAAGGATGCCAATTGTCACCTTTTCTGTTCTTGACCACAATGGACTGAATTATGAGCTGGACAACAGATGGCCATCAACGAGGCATTTTGTGGACACTTTTCAAACAGCTAGAGGACATGGATTTTGCTGATGATGTCGCTCTCCTTTCACACCAACATGAAAGCATGGAAGAAAAGGTCTAAATGTTAAACAAAAATTACTCAGTGACTGGCCTGAGCATTAACAAGGGAAAGACCAAGACCATGAGCATCAAGCAGTCCAACAATACCAGCATACTGAGAGGGGATGACCTGGAACAGGGTTCAGCAACCTGCAGCTCCAGACCCACATGCGGCTCTTTAAGAAGCCACTTGCAGCTCCGAGAGCTGCTGCCACTGATTCCTCTTGGGGCTCTGGAGGCTGCCGCTGCTTTAAAAAAATCTAAATTCAGTTGCCCACCATTGAACCAACTGAATTTAGTTTTTTTGCTTAAGCCGCAGCAGCCAGAGCTGCTCAGCAGAAAGCCAGCTGGGCAGCAAGCTGCCTGGGCAGAAGTCTAAGTCAGCAGGAGAGCTGTGGGGAAGGGCGGCCAAGCCTGTCTCGTGGAGCCATGCAACCACGCCAAGGAGAAGGAGATAGAGGGGAGCAGTGAGGGGAGATGGCAGCCGCAGCTGCTGCAGAACTGCGTGTGCTGAGGTGAGTTAAGCCTGAGGGCAGAGGGGAGGTTGGGGCTCAGAGGGGCTAGTTCTGAAGATGAGGGGCGGGTTTGTGGAATGTGAGGGGGCTAAAGCCTGGAGATAGGGTACAGATTTGGAGCTGAGGTGGGTAAAGCCTGGAGATGGGGGTAACAACTTTCTAACTGGTATAAATCATTGTGCGTGCACTGTTCTTAAAATAGGGGTAATAAAAAGCATGGTTTGACATTATTTATTAAAGACTGTCTTGTATTCACATGCATTGCAGCTCCTCAAGGCTTGATTTTGTAACTGAATTTGAAAAAATGTCTCTTCTCATGATTTCAGTTGCAGACACCTGACCTGGAAAATGTGGAGCAGTTCACCTACTTAGGGAGTATTATGGGCAGACATGGAGGAACAGACATGGATAACAGTGCCAGGATAGGGAAAGGCGATCCATCCTCTGTCTCTCACTTTCATCTTCTGACATACAGAGGGTAGGGACACCAAATCTGCCCCTCCTGGCAATTAGCCATTGTGATGGACCTATCAATGAACTTATCTCCTCTTTTTTAACTCTTTCATAGTATTGACTTTTATAACATCAGAGGGTGCTTGAAAATTCCATAGCACTGTTCAGGGAATAGTATTCTGGACAAAATCTCTCAAGGCAGGCTTGAATTTCTAAAACTGCATCTGGCCTCCCTTCATATTTACAGCTAACGTATATTATTCAGTCAGCTACACTCCATGCAGTGTATGATAGCTCAAAATAAACTTCACACTAAACAAAACATTTCTGTGTTTCCACTGGAGGGTGGGGGAAACACACGCCAACATGTACAACTGGTGGGGATTATTTACTATTTGTACTGTGTTAACTCCCTAACTGTGTTAAGCACCTTATAAACATATGTGAAACAGTTAAGTTACATCCACACCTCTCAAGTGCTGAAAACATTTACCCTCATCTCACAATGCTATTCATTGTCATGCACCAATCTTTACATAACCTGGGATACCTTGAATATAGGTAAGTATATATAATGGTGCTAATATTAAATCACATTTTGAGCTAGGACCCTCAACCAATGTGAAAGAATGTGCAGCATTAATTAAAACTAAAACTCCAAAAACTGATTCATACGATGTGTCTGTTGTATGTCTATTAACCAGGGCCAAAGCTTTAATCCTTGTCTTGAACCTAAATATTAACTAATACTTCATGCTTTGGGTTTCCTTCATTAAGACTCAGACCCTAATTTAAGCCATCATCTATAAACATACTAATTCAATCTGTATGGATCCCCCCATGAAAATGAAAACTGGGAATTGATTTCAGCTGTTGGATGCTTCTTCTTAACTAGTGAAACAGATTACTACCAAAGCTGCTTTACCACAAAATGTGATGATGACTGCAACAAAGCCAGTACATCTTTCTTACAAATCATTTCCTTGTGATAGCTGTAGTTACATCTCTAAAGTTATTATTTTGCCTTTATTTACTTTTCTACTTCGAAAATAGTACTGTCTCACTGAATTTTATATTGTAAATAACCAAAACCTCTTAAGACCTTCACCCTCAACTTCTTGGAAAGGAAGTATTTGAATAACAACATAGTATTAGCAATAAGGCCCAGGTTCATCAAAGCAATTAAGCACAAACTTAACTTTAGGCACATGAAAAAAAATTTTTAAAGAGTCCACGGAACAACTTACATATGTAAAATTGAGCATGTGCTTAAATGTTTTGATTCTGATCCTGTGAGTCATGTAAAGTAATTACCTGAAAGCACTATTTTTAAGTTCATCCCAATCAGCTAGGGCCCAGCCAGTCAAGAAGCAATGGCCTACCAAGGACATGGTAAGAGAGGTATATAGGCTCCTCTTAGACTCAGCTGCTCAGTGTTAGCTTGCTGGGAGAATTCCCAGCTGCCTGGTAGTTTTGACAAATTACTTGACTCTGTGTTTGCTTCTGTTCCAGTCTCAGTTGATCCCTCGGCTACCTTGACATTGGAATTCTAGAATACCTCTTTTTATGCTGGTATTGTTTTTCCCCCCAGGGAGATTTTGTGTTCTTGAGACTTGTCAGGGGTATAGCCCTGAAAAGTGAGATACAGTTGGATTATGTGGCAACCCTAAGTATATGTGGTGGTGGCGGCGGCGGCGGCAGTAGTAGTAGTAAGCTTCTCCCACCTCTACATCTTGAAGGTTGCCAGATAACACAGATTTACTGTACTTCCATAGATAAGTAAAATACAGAAGTAGCCTCTGTATGCATTCATAAGTTATGGGAGCATAGAGAGCCTTAAAAATCAGTCCACATAAATCTTCTACATAATTATGACCTCACAAAAATGGGGAGTGCTGTACAGAAAAAAATAAATATTGTACATTCCTAAAAAGGAATCAAAGGGGTTAAGAAAGTAAGTGGGGTATTTAATTGTGAATAAACATCTTCCTGAAAATGTCTTCTATGGCCTGGCATAATCATGAGGAAAGTCTAAACTTAAGCACTGGCCATTCATGCAGGATTTCCTGTGACTAATGGAAGTAGTATTCAAAACTTTTAATTTCAACTGTGGGTGTTACTGACAGATAGGAACTTAGCATTTAAGATTTCTTATTTGAAAATGAATACAAACCATTCTAATTTACAAATTCATTTGCTACTCATGAAAACAAAACAAGTAATAGGTGGACTGTTTAAATGCATATGTTGGTAACACATGCTGGATTTTTTACAAACTCCTCTGAATTTGGATGGGATTCACAGGAAGCTTGTATATGGGAAAGCCTTTTCCCTTCTTAATTTTGAAAGTTTTGTTGGATAGAAATTATGCCAGTGGGGCAGGGCGCAGGATTTGAGGCAAGAGAAGAGGAAGGACTGACACTTTACTACTAGCACTGGGAATATGTGAAAAACTGGTAAGTTTACGATATTAAATGTTTGAGTCTGTTGTGAAAACACATACCCAGGCTTCTGTATTAAAATGTTAAAATTCCAATTTCAGTAGCTAGCAAAACAGATCACAACAGTGTATGCAGATTTAAGATGATGCACTTCATAAAGATGCATTCACAAGAAGTTGTTATAGAAAGATTCTGAGAATATGATGGATGCAGAAGGTCACCAATGAGGAATTATACAGGAAGATACAGCCAAAAGAGAACCTGCTGCAGAAGGTTATAAAACGGAAGCTACGCCTATTTGGACATATCTGCAGAATGAACGACGAACAAAAAATCAAGACGCTGGTATTCGGCATAATGGACCGTTCAAATAGGAGAGGCAGACCCCACAGAAAACAGATTGATGATGTAGTACATTCGTGCAGAGCTAGTATACAGAAACAAAGCCACTCTGCACTGGGCAGGGAAAGATGGAAGGAAATAGTGAGAGTGGCATCAGACACCAACAGGCGCTGAGCCCACGGTTATTGATCATGATGACTTGATAAAGAACACATTATAATTTAGAATTAAATAGACTTAAAAAGACAAGCCGGTAAAAGCTCACTGATGTAAAGCAGCAGTCTGATAACTGCCAGTCACTAAAATCTGATTTGCCAAGATTCAAATAATATTTCGGTATCCTATCTCTAACGCTGGTAAGGCTATATATACTCTTGTGAGTTTAATCCAACTTCTAATGTAAGATTTTGCATTCTTTGGCAGCTTCAAATTAAAATACAGTAACTCCTCTGTAACAGGATCAGGCCCTTAGCTTTCAGCCCCTTTTGAACCCACAAACCACCCAGAGACCTTTCTTTTTGCAGGATCACCCATGCCCTTTCTTGTCTGTGTCAATTTCCCCTCCCCTCAAACATACAGAGGTTCAGTCCTGCCACTTCAGGAACTGCTAGCTTCTATAGCTAGCTGGAGACCACCGTCCTCCACTCCAGCTCTCCTCCCCTTTACTTCCTCCCTGTGGCTAACAAGGCCTGCAGTTGTTCCCTGTTTACCCCGCAGGTTTGGGCTTACTCATCCATCTCTAATCACCCTTTCCTGCTGCAGATGGCATAGCACAACTCTGGTTCACTTGTCTTAGCCAGCAGTCTGTCACATCCTCACTTAAAGTCATCCTGGTCAACACTGTTTTGTTACTAGGTTGTTGCTTTATTAGAGAATGTACTTCTTTAAAGTTACATAATGTTCCATTATAAGGTTGTTTGGCTTGCTCTGCTCTGCTCAATGTTCCAGCCAGGCACAAGGGCTCACCCCAGTCCAACCGCTGGATAGTCCTGCTGGGAAACAGGCAAACTCCCTGGCAGGCGCACAGAATGGTGGAATGTGGCAAACCCCCATCCCTGTCGCTGCTCTATGCCCCTGCCTCAGCCAAACTTTGCAAACATCATTGGTGAGTACAGTATTAAATTCTTTAAAATTATTTCAAACATACTGTATATGTATATAAAGTCATTTGGCGAAAAAAAAAAAAAAATCACTGGAACCTAACCACCCCCTCCCATTTATGTTAGTTTTTATTGAAAATTGGATTTGCTTAACACCATTCCACTTAAAGCAGCATTTTTCAGAAACATAAGAACAATATCAAGTGAGGAGCTACTGTATTGACATCTTAGTGGGTTAATCATGAAAATGGTTGAATTTTCAGATGGGGTAAATGAGCATAGCTCCGTGGAAACTCATGGAACAATCAATTTAGACCAACTTGGGGATGAGGGCCAAAGAATTCAGAGCTAGAAAATTATTATTATTTTGAAGGAAAAGAGAATTTATTGCTAGTAAAATGTTCCAGATTAAGAGCCTGGAGACTTGAATCCCTCCTTTGTCTATAGAACAGATACAACACAGGCAGCAGTAGTGCAGAGGTTTGCTCTGAGATGAGCCACATCTCGAGGGTAGAAAATTAGTTCAGATATCATAGCAATTTAGGTGTCAGTCCAACACAGCACTTAGTTAGATATGTAACAGTGAGCATGCAGGTAGCCCCTCTGAATTCCACAGGACTGCTTGCCTGCTAAGTTACACACATGCTTAAATACTCTGCAGAATCCGGATCACAGTTCTCAGCTTTTATGCTTAGACTGATAACAAAGGGGCTGGTTGTGGTGGTATGTTTTACGATACAGCCCTCCAACTCATTTCACATCATTATTGAGTGGTTGGGAAATGAATATATTAAAACCAAAGAAGCAGATTGTTCTTTCAAGCTGTGTCTCAAGTTTCACATCTGACTAAAATGGGGACCCACAGTTCTGCTCATAAGTGATCTTTTGGTTTGAAATATGATGCTCACAAGATTTAAAGCACGGCAGAACATACACAAATAGATGAAGGTTTGTTGATACAATGTATGTTCCATCTCAAACTTGTAGCCTAACTAATGAGGGCTTTTAGTTTCTGTTTTTACATAGGTCTGTTTTTCACCATATACTACCATGTAGCAAGATGAAATGGGAATTCCCAAACTACATGGGTCTGGGATGGAGGAAAGGGGGCTTACAAATATCCCCTCAAACCACCACAGACTATATTGTTTTTATTACAAAATTGCCAGGAGTACCACTGCCAAGAGCCCATATTTTGTGCAATACATGTCATAGAATGGTCAAACATGGTGATTTAACTCTCACAAATATCACTGATTCCCAAAGTGCAAGCATTCAAGGTGACAGGAACAATACATAATGTTCCCAACTTTACAATGCACCTTTCTCTCCTTAACAGAATTACAGACACATTTCTCCCTGTTACTACTGCTTCCCATCAATCCCACCCACTCCCCCAAACTCACAACTGTCTTTTCTACAATATTGCAAGTGCATTCTCTAACAGCCCCTAGATCTTCAGTCAACTCCACTAAAAGGTTGGTTAGATGCCTGTATGAGTGAATTCTGAGAAGAGTGAGGGTGGAATGGAAGAGTCTGAAATGAAAGTTAGCTCCTTAAAAATAGTATAAACATGGATTACAAAGAGATAGAAACAAAGCAGGCACCTGGATCTTGGCTTTCCCTTGCTGCATGAATCATAGTTTGAATGGAAACTGGAACAGGCAGGCAGAATGGCGTGGGAACAAACAGCTGCTGGTGTGTCATAGGTGCAAAGGAACAGAGAAAAATGTTTCAGGATGTGCCAAAGAAAGCAAACACCATGATTTTGGAGGAGTCATCAGGATTTAGTGCTTAGGAAAGCCATCCAGTCCACCAAAACTATTTTTCATCGAGTCAAACTGATAGCTAGGAAAGTGGCTGAAGCCATGATTTGGTAAAACTCTCAACCACGATTAACTCACAGTCAGGGAAAACAGGCGGGAGAAAGATACAAAGGGGCACATACCTCCCGCACAAACTCTGGCAAGCAGAGTTGTCCGGGGTCTGCACACTGGGAGGCCCAGGCACTGGTCCTGTTACCAGGGGTCACCCACCTCCACTCACTGGTGGTGGTATGGGGAAGTGGAGTGACCTGGTCCTAGCCTACTTCACTTCCGCAGCTCTCAGCTGGATTGCTCTACTTCTTGCCACCCATGGATGCAAAGGTGGTTCCACCTCCTCCCCAAGTGATGTGGCTCAGGGACTAGTAGGGGGTCTGTTGTGAAAGTGGGTGTCATCCCCCACACACACTCATCAGCAGCAATGGGCAAAACAGGGTGACCTGGCCATGCTCTGCTTCATCAGCTTCCAACTGTGTTGTGCTTTCTGCCACTGGTGAGTGCAGGGAGGCCTGAGCCTTGCTGCCAGTGCCAGATGCCCTACTAGTCCTTGAGCCGCCTCCCTCAGGCAAAGAGTTTTGGGAAAGAGGTGAAGTAGGGGTGGAGCAGCAGCAGGGGCTTAGGGAAAGGGGTGGAGTAGGGGTGGCAAGAGACAGGACCTGGAGTGGAGTGGAGTGGAGTGGAGTGGAGGCAGGGCAGGGCAGGGGCAGGAAGAAGTGGGGCTCTCCCCTGCGCTAGGGGTGGCACAGGGAGGAGTCACATGGGGGGGGATCATGTGGTCAGTGCCCTCCTGGTGTCCCTCCACAGCAATCTCCACTGCTTACAGCACATGCTCAAGTCCATCAGCAAAAAAGTGTAAGTAGAGTGCATGCTTAAAGTTAAGCATGTGTTGTGTGTACTGATTTTCAACAAATTAAAGGATCTTCTTAAAGTTAAGTATATGCGTAGGTGCTTTGTTGAATTAATGCCTTTCTGAAGTTCAAGGAGCTACACTGTCCATTGGGGAAATATATACATATATTGAGGGGGGACCAACATAAAAATAGTTAAGTTAGTTAAAGCTAGAGGAATTAAGCAGAAAGAGAAAGAGGATGCAGTTTGGAGAGATCCTGGAGTAAGAAAGAGGGATCAAGACGTGAAAGAACTAGAGTAAACCCTCGATATAACAGATTAATGGGGGGATGGGTGTCTGTTAAACCCAAAAGTCCATTAAATATGAGAGTTCACTGCGCCCCCCCAATCCCTGCCCCCAAGGAAACAAACCCTGACGTACCAGAACCGCCACTGCTGGAGGAGCCGCTGCATGCAGCTGGAGTATCCCTGCCGTGCACGGGTGGAGCTGCCTCACTGCATGTGGCTCAAGACATCCCACTGGAGCCACCATGTGCTCCTCCCACTGGGGTGGGGCACATATGCAAGTACCAGTCTGTCCATGTACACATCCCACCCCGGGGGGAGGATCAGGCGGCGGCTCAGGCAGAGGAGATAGTGGCTCCTGCAGGCTGCAGCAGTGTAAATCTCAATTTTTTTGGGGGGAGGGGTGATTTTACAGACCCCATCGGACTTCAGGAACAATGGTGGGACATCTGTTGTTCCCAAAATCTAATAAATCGGGGTCTGTAAAATCAAGGGTTTACTGTAATTCTCTGTGTCATGGGCTAGTGAACTGGTGCTGAAGTCATTTTCTAAAAATGGAATGAAAACTATTCACTGTATATTCAGGTTATAAATTGTGTTAAAGGACTAAAGTCAGACAAACCATTTTTCAGAGATGAATTTTCTAACATTGAAACAGTAGAAATATACACAATTTTATTGTACAGTAGACCCCCAAGTTACATGTAGGTTGCATTCCAGGGCAATCATGGGTAACTGAAATTTCACACAAGTAGGGAGAAGACAGGTACCAGAAGGCAGCCTGGCTCCTGGCTCCCCTTGCTTGCAGGAGCCAGGAAACTGACCAGCACTGGGAAACCACCCCTGTCAGGGGCGGCAGCCTGGCTCTTGCCACCTGTGACAGGAGCAGGGAGGCTACCACTCTTGTCAGGGGTGGCAGCCACTCCTGTCAGTGGTGGCACCTTGGCTGCCACCCCTGACAGAAGCCGGAAAACTGAACAGCATACCAGTGCTGGTCAGTTTCCTCATTCCTGTGTGTAGCGGGGAGCTGGAGCTTGTGCTGTTCAGTTTCTCGGCTTCTGTCAGGGACAGAAGACAACCAGCCGGTCAGTTTCCTGGCTCCTCTGAGGGGCAGGCAGTCTGCAGCCAGGCACCAGCTCCCCACCACTCAAAGTCATGTCAACCCAAGATGGGCACAAATTGAGTGTGTGTACCTTGGGGGTCTACTGTATAACAAATGTAAGCTGAATTCAATGTAAAAAGTAAAGAGTGATGATAACCTTTGGATCAATATATATATTGGCCAGGCAGGAAAGAAAACTAACCTACACAGAAGAGAGAAACAGTGAAACGAAACAATTACAACTGTTTTTTCTCCAGAAAAAGGAAGGAAAATATTACAATTTTATTGAGACACATAATTATAGAAAACAAATATTAAAATACCTCCAAAAGGAACGTGAGTTATGTGTGCAACCACCATGTGTTACACATAAGGATACTATAAATGCTTTTAGAGATTTTATATTGATTAATATTTGAATATAAAGAAAGTACAGGAATGTATTACAGACAATTTTTTATTTGAAAAGGTGGAGAAAGCTACTAAGGGGGGGCGCTATTCTAGATTTGATTTTAACAAAGAGGGAAGAACTGGTTGAGCATTTGAAAGTGGAAAGCAGCATGGGTGAAAATGATCATGAAATGAAGAGGAAGCCATGCTAGTCTATACACTATCAAAACAAAAAGCAGCCAAGTAGCACTTTAAAGACTAGCAAAATAGTTTATTAGGTGAGCTTTCGTGGGGCAGACCCACTTCTTCAGACCATAGCCAGACCAGAACAGACTCAATATTTAAGGCACAGAGAACCAAAAACAGTAAGCAAGGAGGACAAATCAGACAAAGATAATCAAGGTGAGCAAATCAGACGGTGGGGGGGAGGGGAAGGTCAAGATTTAGACTGAGCCAGTCTTGGCTCAATCTAATTCTTGACCTTCCCCCCCAACCCCCCACTGTCTGATTTGCTCACCTTGATTATCTTTTTCTGATTTGTCCTCCTTGCTTACTGTTTTTGGTTCTCTGTGCCTTAAATATTGAGTCTGTTCTGGTCTGGCTATGGTCTGAAGAAGTGGGTCTGTCCCACGAAAGCTCACCTAATAAACCATTTTGCTAGTCTTTAAAGCGCTACTTGACTGCTTTTTGTTTTGATCATGAAATGAGTTTATCATTCAAAGAAATGGTGGGAGGGAAACTAGCAAAATAAAGAAAATGGATTTCAAGAAGGCAGACTTCAGCAAACTCAGGGCGTTGGTAGACAAGATCCCAAGGGAAGGAAGTCTAAGGAGAAAAACAACTGAAGACGGTTGGCAGTTTTCCAAAGAGACATTATTAGGCACACAAAAGCAAACTATTCCACCACGCAAGAAGATAGTTAAGTATGGCAAGAGACCACCCTGGCTTAATCAGGAGATCTCAAATGAAAAGACGAATATAAAAAAATAACACAAGTATGTCTGGGAAAAAACAGAAAGGCCAAGGCATAAAACAAGCTCAAATTAGCTAGAGACATAAAGGGTAACAAGAAAACATTCTTTGAATACATTAGAAGCAAGAGAAAGACCAAGGACAGAGGAGGACCATTACTCTATCAAGAGGGAAAAACAATAGCAGAAAAGGTGAAAATGGAAGAGGTATTCAATGACATTTTTTGTTGTGATTTTCACCATGACTGGTAGAGACTGGACATCTAACTTAGTGAATGGCCATTGAAAAGTGGGCAGGTTCAGAAGTTAAAACAGGAAAAGAACAAGTAAAATACTACTTAGACAAGTTAGAAGTCTTCAGGTCACCAGGGCCTGATGGAATACATCCTTGAATACTAAAGGAGTTGATTGAGGAGATATCTGAGCCATTAACTAATTTATTTGAAAAGTGATAGAAGACAGGAGAGATTCTAGCAGACTGGAAAAGGGCATATATAGAAAGGGAAATAAGGACAACCCAGAAAACCACAAACCAGTCAGCTTAACTTCTGTACCAAGACAGACAATGGAACAAATAACTAAGAAATCACAGACGACTTAGACACACAGGAATTAGCTCAAGCGGCAGAGTGCTTGCTTAGCATGTGAGAGACAGTGGATTGATGTCCACATTCTCCAGTGCAAGTCATACGCTAATTGGGGTAGGGATAAGTCAAAAGTTAAAGCCTTGGCCCTGTAAACAAAAGGTTGCGAGTCCCATCCTTCAGCGAGCCTTTAAAGTTCTGGGGCAGCTTAAAGTTAAAAAAGAAGATAAAAAAATATTTCTGGGAGGGTGATAGATCCTGCTGTAAGTGCAGTGAACTGGACTCATGACCTCGTAAGGTCCCTTCCAGCTCTATGAGATATGCATAGCTCCATGTTTCAACTAGGTTTAATTGGCAAGTCTCATCCATGTAATTTGAAAGGATAGTGCAAATTTACAGACTTCTCTAAGAATGGGAGTCCAGACAAAAATGTAAGACAAGCTGCAACTAGGGCTGCCATTATTGAGCAGTCTCTTATTACTGAATTTTCTTGTTTCTCCATAATGGAGTAAAATACTATATTGCCCAATGATACTGTAAGTTGAGCTAAAAAACTAATGCCTGAGTTATTCTGATCAGAGGACTAAATATATTCTTGCAGAAAGTTTTATTTTTTATTAGAACTACTCTCTGAAAAGCTCTGTCAAATTAAGACTCTACAATGTACATTAGCAATCAGTCCAGGCCTAGAAGGAGGGAAAGAACTTTGGACTGTACAAAAGTAAACAAATGGAGGATGGAATATTAGAAACTACTCATAAAACTTGTCGGAGCCTAAAGAAGAGACTGATTAACAGAAACAGCAAGAAAAAAATGAACTGCCTTTTCAGGTGGAAGGTCAAATAGTCACCAGTTTTAGAATTAAAGAACAATTACACAAGTCACTTCCAGTTACTTCTTTCACCCCACTAATATGATTAGGTAGTGAGGAACAGCTGATTCTGTCTTTAATATCTGTTTTCCCAATTATGTAAGTGAAGCATCTTTCTGCCTTGGTGGTATTACTGGAACCAAAGACCTGCTGCCATTATAACTGAAGAATCAGTGACTTTTTAGACTAATTATGAAACCATATTTCTTACCAGAATGAATAATGATGTTGTGGTTGTCTACATTTAGTTCACAAAGTCCTGAAAGTGTATTTCTTCAGCTTCTGAAAAGAAAACCCAGATGTGGAACTAATAAAAATGCTTTCATATTCTTCTGACACAATAAATAAAACTCTCATGCAATTTACTGTAAATGGATTTCCTCCAGAGAGAGGCAAAATCAGAACAGGGGGGAGAGAAATTGAGGTACTTCTACTATATTGGCATGGCTTTGTTTAGGTAAGTGCCTGCTCTGCATCCAATGTTCAACATCTAATTGTGAGAATCTAATAAATAATAATAATTAAAACTGGTTTACAGTGTGACAAAACATTTCCTTTTAAAGTTAGAGGATTGGTGTTGGTTTGAAAAATAGCTATGGGCATTTTGTAAGAGCAAAGGATCAAATTCCGCCTGCAAATTGGAGGGTAAAACCAAAGGACCTCCATTGATTTTGATGCAATTGCTCTGGATTTACAGATCAGAATCTGACCAAAAGCCTTTTATGCACGTTGTTTAGCTTCATTTTGCTCTTCTTTTAGGAATGAACATTTATAGAAAGTCTCAGAGAGGTAGCTCTGTTAGTCTGTATTTTCAAAAAACAAAAAAAGTCCTGTAACAGCTTAAAGACTAATAATATAATTTATTACGTGATGAGCTTTCATAGGACAGACCCACTTCTTCAGATCTGGAGAATCCACATTTATATTTATATAATTCATAATCTATAGAAAGGTCAGCCTTGACAACTCAAGAAATCCCAGAAGAAACCTAGTTTTACAAGGTTAAAAGAGAGCTCTTGTATCATCTTCTGTAAACTTTCACTGGCAAAGTGTATATTCCTTACTCTAAATCACAAGAGTTTATTTGGCTTTAAAAGGGGGAAAAATCTACTTTTATGAAAGAATTGTTGCTTTCTCCATTGGGTTGTGCAGATATTTGTAGTTGCTGAAGCATTTAGTAAATGAATATTTTTGTATAATTTATATTTTATTATAATAACTAAATGAAAACATTTTACTAAAGTTCTTTATGTTAAGACACAAAACACATTTAGATCGATGAAAGCAACCACCATTTAAAAATTAGGTCTGATTTAATCACAAAGTTGCATCCATTTAACAAAAGGTATGATTTTAAAACAAGCTTGAACTCTGCACATAGCTATAAATCAGGCATAAATTGATATGTATTTGTTTAGCTTTTATTCATTAATTTACTGGTGCAAGCTGCACCAATTAAATCAGATTTATCTCTATACTAGTGTCCCCATACAGGTTTGAACTAGTTTAACTAAACCAATTTAAGTTAAACCAGTGCAGATTAGGGGTGTACACAAACACTTAGTTTGGAAATAACTGTGAAAAACAAATTCTAAGCAACATATATGCATAAAGTAATTGAAAACCATCAGAAATCACCAGTCCTAATTAACACTTCTAGCACTGAAGCTGTGCATTTTCTATGGCAATGCCTATATTATGAGGCTAGGCTGAACTTCTGAAAATTGATTTTTTTTTAGCAACCATTTTGGTAAAGTTGAAATGAAAGTTTCTGCTACAAAGGACAGTGACCCTGGGAAACGTCATAGACAGGTAGCAATGTTAGTCTGTATCATCACAAAACAAAAAAGCAGTCCTGTAGCACTTTAAAGACTAACAAAATGATTTATTAGGTGATGAGCATTCGTGGGACAGACCCACTTCTTCAGATCTGGAAATTCTGAAGAAGTGGCTCTGTCCCACGAAAGCTCATCACCTAATAAATCTTTTTGTTAGTCTTAAAAGTGCTCCAGGATTGCTTTCGTGTTCTGGAAAATATACTGGACATAGTGGCTGGTTTTGCTGTGATGGAATTTCCTAGCTGCAGTGAGGCGATATAGGGAATGCACATTCCTATCTTGGCACCTGACCACCTTGCCACACAGTACATAAACCACAAGGGGTATGTCTCTGCGGTGTTGGAGGTGCTAATGGATCACAAGGGCTGTTTCACCAACATCACTGTGGGATGGCTAGGAAAGTTGCATGACACCCTCATCTTTGGAACTCTGGTCTTTTCAGAGAACTGCAGGATGGAACTTGCAGAAAATTACCATTTGGGACATGAAGATGCTAGTAGATCCTTGAAGACGCATCTTACCCCTTGCTCCCATGGCTCAGGAGGCCATACAAAGGCAGCCTAGACTGTGGTAACAAGCAGTTCAACTACAGGCTGAGCAAGTGCAGAATGGTAAGACACTCTGGATTTGTCTATTTATAAGCCAGGTTCAGAAGCCTCCTGACTTTGTTAGACCTCAGAGAAAGCAACATTCCCCTCATGGTGGCAGCCTGCTCTGTGCTCCATAATATATGTGAGACCAAGGAGACAATTTTCATGCCATAGTGGAGGGCCAAGTCAGATAACCTGCCCAGTAATTAGGAGCAGCCAGACATCAAGACAAGAAGGAGAACTCACTGATGGGCAAGGACAAGCAGCATTTTGCAATCCCCTTGTTCAGCAATCACATGAGTGGGAACATCAGCCTTCTGTCCTGGGAAGAATCCATGTGGTTTGAATGGAAGACTGCCCTTGACTTGTCTCCACCCCGACATTCTAAGGCACCTTGGAGAGGAGGCTATGGAACATGGTGAGCAGGGCATGTGGGTTCAGAATGGGCTGGAGAGGGGCTCTGTGCTCAGACTGCCTCTATTATGCTTCTCCAGGTGCCTCAGCAGCTCTGTTCACTGCCTCATGACCCTCAAGATATCCTCCTCGGTCTTGGCTTTATGTTCTTCCTGACCGCTCTCCTCAGATTCCATTCGCCACACCATCTTGCTCTCCTGCAGTGCTGTTCTCCATGCATGCAATTACACCCTGTCTGTGCAGGCGGATTGCGTTTGCTCATGAACGTGTTAACCTGAGTCAGTTTTTGCCTTTTGGTGCACAAAGGGATCACTGTTGCACCCACTGTAACAAAAAGTAAAAGGCAGACTTTAGACAAGATACATTGTAGCGTGCAAAAGGTAATCTTTTGAAAGATCATCTGTCCAACATAATAGGGACATGTTGTGTACAAGACCAAAGTTGTGCTTTTACGTGGCCGCTATGCAGCAGGTACTGCACAGAGATCTTAAAGGGGCAACTTGATACAGTTTGCTGGCAGGTCTGGTAAGGAACAGATTGGGGCTCACTATATTGCTTCTGCTTTGAAACGATGTGAAATCCCACAGATGTGCAAGCTTCTACGTTTACAGAGAGGTGGGAGCTTAGTGACATGGCAGCAAGGCAGGGCTCTTGCAATCACCATGGCTGTGTCTACATGGGCACAAATCTTCGAAACATTTCGAAGATTACTAATGAGGCACTGAATTGAATATTCAGCATCTCATTAGCATTAGGACGCTTCCGGCCACAGCGCTTCGAAAGCGCCGCTTTCGAAAGCATGCGGGTTGGCGTGGCTATGTGGGGCTCCTTTTCGAAAGGACCCCGCATCTTTTGAAATCTCCTTATTCTGATCAGTGATCGGCATAAGGGGATTTCGAGAGGTGCAGGGTCCTTTTGAAAAGGGGCCCGTGTAGCCGCACCACGCCGAGCCGAGCCGCGTGCTTTCGAAAGCGGCGCTTTTGAAGTGCCGCGGCTGGAAGCATGCTAATGCTAACGAGGTGCTGAATATTCAATTCAGCGCCTCATTAGCAATCTTCGAAATACGGCTATTTCGAAGATTTGTGCCTGTGTAGACACAGCCCATATATTTAGCGCTCCCCACCCCCTTTGCTGGGAGAATGAAACTTTCCCTTCTTACAGGAGCCTGTGGAGAGGAGGGGCAGTTGAGCCGGGCTAGGCATGGTAGCAGAGCTGGGGCTGTCATGGTCATGATGTGTTTGGCATCCCACCTTTGCTGGAAGAATGCAATTTCCTCACTTTCCCATGGAAGCCTGATGGGTGGGTCAGGTGTGGCTAAAAGGCTGGGCTTCACACCATGACTCAAGGATGAGCAAACAGAGGTGGACTGCCTCAGTGATATCAGATATATAACTTCCCCTGCTTCATCCAGGTTGCCATTTGTGATATCAGTCTTCTCTGAATCACACAGAATGATAAGGAGTGGATGCTGATGAAATGTGGCCAAAAACCTGGACCTTATTCTGCAATGCTTTGTGCTGAAATGATACCAGATCACTTACTGCTGGCTTGGTCTGGGGAAGTGTCCTACTGTGGAGGATGAAATAAGGCAGGCCTCTCCAGAAACCTTATAAGGATGAAAGAGTAGTTCCATGAGAGCTTCATGGAGATGTGCAGGAAGGATTCCCACTCCGTCTACAGGCGCATGAACAAACTGTTCTGGAAAGCTCCTGCTGTGCAGGTAGAGTGGCTGCCACAGGTCACACCCATTGCCTTAACCCATTTTATAATATAATTAAAAATACGAATCCATTTGAAGTGTTCTCCCTTCCACCAGGGTCTGGCTGCAATACGTCCTGGGAGGAGGGGGTTGGATCCAAAGTTAAAAAAAGTCCTGTCTGTTGGTGAAATCAGCTGCTTTGTTCATCTGCTGAGCATTCGCCTCCTCATCAACAACCATGTCCTTCCCACTGTTGTCCAAGGCTCCCTGAAAAATCTCTTGGGAGGT
Source organism: Carettochelys insculpta (assembly GCF_033958435.1). Classification (NCBI taxonomy): domain Eukaryota; kingdom Metazoa; phylum Chordata; order Testudines; family Carettochelyidae; genus Carettochelys; species Carettochelys insculpta. The sequence goes on along the minus strand of NC_134145.1, from coordinate 15,215,168 downwards.
ATCCACAGACAGCTTTAGAACAGTGGTTGAATCCCCACCTAGAACCCTATACAGATGGTCATAAAAATGGCATGTTTGTGATGATGACCCAGACTGTACATTTGTCTCCTTTGTCTTCCGGTATGCCTGCCTGAGCTCCTTTATTTTCACATAAAACTGCTGGATGTCCCTAGTGTATTTTTTGTACACCATTTCCCATGTGATCTTGGCATATATATCAGCATTTCTTTCGCTGCTTTGCCGGCAGAAATTCCGCGCCCCCCCGGCATACTGCAGGCAGGTCAAGGATCTCCTGCATGCCCCATGTTGGAGCTCATCTGTGATCCTGGCCATTTACGGTCAGGTGTGCTGCCTACTCTGCTTGCCACGATGGCAAAGAGGAAATGAAATTCACATACTTCCAGGAATTTTCCTGTGCACCTGGAGAGCAGCAGAGCTGAAAGTGCTGGCCAGAGCGGTCACATAGTGGCATTATGTGAAGCCAAGAACATTATCTTTCACAGTGCTGCATCTGCACTACCCTAAAGTCAATCATGCAAGGTCAAATGTAGTGTTTCTCCTCATGAAAAGCAGGAGTGCTGAAATGAACCTTAACAACCCTTAAAGTTGGCAGAATGGGCTTGGTGGTGTGGACTCATTGTTAAGGAAACCAACCTAATATGGCTAAGTTTGACCTAAAGTAGTATAGACCAGGCCTAGACACATACCAACCTTAACTAGACTAGCCTTTGTTAAATCCCTAGTTATTTAAAACAGTGTTATGTCCCCAGTTTAAGTCTGTGACTTAATTCCCTTGATTAGCCAAATGTATTAGTGATGTTGAGATAAATGGTATGGGTGCTGTATCAGTTATATACTGGTTAGTCTAAAAAAAGTTTTTAATACATGCTTTGGCATTTGTTTCATTCAACTGAAATTAAAATACATTCGGAAGCATAAAGAATATAACTCCATGTTAATATTTTTATGTTTGGCTTTTCCATCAGTTTTATCAGGAAAATGCCCAAGAGAACGTAAGAAGGTTTTGGAAGTCATTTGGTTACATTACAGTTAGTTTTAACAGAAGACAGTAACCACAGCTGGAGGTTCTGCACCTTGGATGGTTAGTTATAGAGCACCATGCCAGGTTCTGCCCACTAACATGACTGATAGAGACACAGTGACCTCTTCTGGTTACTTCCAAGTGAAACAGCACTGACAATAGTGTTGATTTAACATTACAAGGTGTAAATTTGCTTTAAATTTAAATTAAAAAACATTAAGAATAAAATTAAATGTTTGATATGGTATGTTCTGCCTAGACAATGGCCCCTAATGTTCTCTGAAGAAATAAAACTTTGCATTTGAAAAGTCAGAAAACAGTAATATTTTAAAGCACATCTCCCAACCACTGTACAAATATTAATTACTTATTACTAGGCTTGTGAGACAGATAAACATTTTTATCTTATAACCAAAGAGGTAAATGGGACACTGAAATTAAGTAATTTACCAAATTATCACAATTTAGCAGCAGAGCCGAGATTAGAATTCAGAAGTTACTTGCTCCAAGATCGGCTATACTTTGTTAAACAGACAAGATGGTTTAACATGGTGATCAGAAGCTCTGGAAAAGGTAATGAATTTAGCTCAGGCTTTTCGCTCATATTCCCTTTTCATGACCTGCTTATTAAATTTATACAAGGTTAATCCCAAATGATTGCACACGCAGTCAACAATAGATTGCCTTTATCCTATGTTCAGATGTTAAAGATGCTTCACAGCCACGTCTCCAGTACAGAAATTTTGCTTAAATTTCACACTATAGCTAGTATCAGCAGTGTTAGATCTTCTGGGAGCAGTCACATATATGGGCTGCTCACATTTTAAGCACTGATATCTAATCCTCAATATATATTTTACTGACATACTACTAACATACAGCAAACTGCCTAGTTTCACTAGGGCCAGGTCTACACTAAAGGGAAAGACTGAATTAAGATATGCAACTCCAGTTACATTAATTACATAGCTGGTGTCAACATACTTTAATTGGAGCTTCCACATTATCTCCACTGTGAGAGGTGGATTTGACTGTCCTTACTCCTCGCAAAGAGCAGGAGTACCAGCACTGACGAGGACGCCCTATGAGTTCAACACATCACATCCCTACCAGACATGCAAATTGACCTCTGGAGGATTAACCAAAGCAGCATCAAACATCTCCGTAGTGAAGACATATCCTCTGGCTCAAAAAATTGCTATTGCTAATTAAACTGAATTAGTATTAGCTATGGTAGGAAATTGATATTTATTTGTTATATAAGAATGTCGGAAAGGTTGTCTCCTAATCCTACCAGCTTCTTTCTTTTCTTAGACATAACAGAAGTATCGAACTTCTTTTTTCCTGGTGTTGTTGAAAGGTTTTGTGGATGCCATTAAGCACACAATCTCTGGCTTAATGGAAAAGACAAGAACACTTAATATTTACCACAGATATCAATTCTCCAAATATTAATAAGTTAAAAATATACAGTTTTATGGATATTAAAAATTTAAATAGTCTGAGAATCCTTGTTGCTCTCAGTTTCTCAATATTTATTTTTATTATCGTTTATAAAGTGATCATTTCACTGAGGCTTTTGGGACTGACAAAGGCTTAACTTTCAGTCAAAAAAAATAAGCAGAAAAAAATAATTGGGGGAATATTTCTAACCTGTTTCATATGTCATAGAAAACAACACAAACAAGTTAACTTTTAAAGGGATTAACCTTCCTGACAGCTGATGAATAGAAATATATCCAGTCCCAGACAGAGAAAACTAGAAGATAACTCTTTACAGTATAGGATTACTTTTTTAAAAATGTAATCCTAAAATGTAATCCATAAAATCACATGGGCATTTTCAATTATTTTCTTACTTTTCTTAGCAAAAACTGTAGTTCTTGTCCTGATGGTGAATGCTAGCATGACAATAGCTAGTATGGCTACAGGTTCAGATGTACGATGCAGAAGTAATTGAAAGGTGTTCAGTAACGTGTAACAGATTGTGATTTGCATCCACTAATCAGCTGTATATTATTTTTTTCCAGACTATATTTAATAGCCTTTCTCCCAACTGAAACAAGGTATAAATTGTTGAAATGTTCCACCCAGAGGCCAGCTAGTGTATTTCACCACAGATTCTTTTAATACTAAGTCTGATATTTAATTACTGTAGTTACAGCAGATCAAAAGAGTACCATCACAGTGACCAGCTTACTAAAGATGTCTGTATTTTCTGTGTTTGGATTTTTTTCATGGATTCCTGCCAAGTAATTTTATAGAGTAATTTGTAAAAGCAACACTTGGCATTTGCATAGTAACAGAGAGAAAGCTGTGCTAGTCTATATACTATCAACACAAAAAAGCAGTAAAGTAGCACTTTAAAGACTAACAAAATAATTTATTAGGTGAGCTTTCATGGGACAGACCCACTTCTTCAGACCATAGCCATACCAGAACAGACTCAATATTTTGAAATACATTCTTGTGTGTAACAGCTCTGTTTCTAAGTAGCTATTTTGGAATAGCTCGTTTTGAAATATGGCTGCTGTGCAGACGTAGCCTAAGGTGCCACAGGACTGCTTGTTGTTTTTTAAGTTACACGCTAGCCCTTCTTGAGACTTCCTCTGTAAAGTAAAGTACTCAGAAATCTATGAATAAAAAATATTAATGTAAGGGCTAAAATCAGTGGGACTATTCTTTAAAAATGGTTTGGGGCCTACACTTTTACTCTAGACATAAAACATTAAATCATACCTTGATCTACCCCTGTTTGTCAAACACACTGCTAGAAAATTATCTGTTGAGAACTGCAAGCTCATGAACTGCGACATCAAAGCAGATGAAGCTAAAAGATCTGTATGGGATGGGAGACTACATTATAGTGCCTCCCGCCATGAAAAATTTGACAGCCTTTCAGAAGAATCTAAGGAACAGATGAAGTTAGCACTACATATGGACCCAAATTTACTGATGAATAAAGTCCTAAGGAATAAGTTGGAAAGTCTTGAAATTTAATGATGAGTTAAACATAAGTTTGTGTTAATGTGGCATCATCGTGTGATAAATGTAATGTATTTTAAATGTTTTACAGTCTTTAAATTACAAAATATTTGAAATGGATTTTTAAACACACACTTTTTATTTAGGTTTTGTTATTATATGAGTTCTTGAATGCTTGGGAATTTTCCCCTACATGGCTACCCGGTGTGTACAAATTTATCTAATGTTATACAAAGGTCAAGGTAATTATAGCAACAGTAACTATGCTGCTGATTTCCTTTTGTCACATTGGACAAATTGGTCACATTGCCACCTACAAAAAGCAAACAAAAAGCTTACATCCCAAGAGAAACCTGGTAAAGAACTATTTGCAACTAACCCTCAGCTTCAGAAAAGCAGTTTTTACTCTTTAATTTCATTAGCCATCTTTTGTAAAATAGTTGTATTAGTCATATTATATTTACTATTTTAATGTGAGTTTTGTTATGTTACTCTACTTGTTGCTAAGGAACAACAAAGAGGATCAGAGAACTTCTGACAAAGATGAAGAACTTCTAGCAAACATGAAAAAGGTGAGGAGTTTTGGATTTCTTTCCCAGCATTCTTCAGTGATTTCTAATTCAACCACAATTGTTCATACAATGATTCTTTATGAAAGAATTTGTGAAATAATGTGAATCTGTTCTCCTGTTCCACAGTCAGGCTCAACTTCAAATGATAGTTCAATCCATTTCTGAGATGTTACTCATATCATCATGTATTCAAACAGCTTGTTTACAAATCCATATGCCGTAGAAGTCCTAAAGACAAAAAAGGAAGAACTCGTAGAAGGCATAAATAACACCGATCATTTATTTAACTGGCTGATAGACAATGGTATTTTTACACAAGAGAAAAAAATGGTTATGTCATACTATAAAACATGAATAGCAAAGAACTCCCGGGTTTTGGATATCTTGATTTATCAAGGTGAGCGAGCATGTAGACTATTTTTTTATCCAAGTCTAAAACAAGTGGAGCCAAATCTATATGAGAGAGCGAGAAAATATGTCAGTGATGTGAATGAAAGTATTGGGGATGCTAGAAGACAACTGGTAGGGTATCTACTTGAAAAGGACAAGGAATGGATTGAAATAATCGTTGAACAACATCAAGAGAAGAAAAATACTCCTAGACAGATTTTCTCAGAATGTGAAAGAGCAATGAAAGAGAAAGTTAAACAAACACAAAATTTACCTGCAGCAAAACCTCAGAAGTATAAGTATTTTTGATGCAGCTGCTAAAGGTGATCTTTCTGACCTTGGGAAAGTATTAAAGGAAAATGATATTAATGCAGTAAATTCCTCAAATGAAACACTTCTGCATATAGCAGCTGCTAATGGACATGCTGCAATAACGGAATACTTAATTAACAAAGGTGCAAACCTAGAGGTAAAGGATAAAAAATGAAGAACAGCACTGCACAAGGCTGCTGAAAGAGGCCATGATGACGCAGTGAAAGTGCTTCTCCAAGCTGGCACCTACATATACAGTTTGGATAAAGACGCTAGGACCCCACTTCATTTGGCTGCTATGAACCACCACACTCACAAACTGACGAGGATCCTGAAAGAAGAAGCAAGATGCTACAAGAACCAGCAAAACTTCTTACACATGGCAGCTCTCAGTGATGATAGCAATCTGGCAAAAATGCTATTAAAGAATGGTGCCACAGTTGATGCAATGGATGAGAAGCAACAGACTGCTCTGGGTTATGCCATTTCCCAGGCATCTGAGAAAACTGTAAAGGTGTTGCTAGAAGCTGGAGCCAATATTGACTCCAACATCATTGATGTTACCTTCAATAAAAACAAACAATCCATATTTGGAATGCTGTTGGAATATTCAAAGGGACTGTCCCCTGACTTGATGGTGTCAGCTCTTTTTAAAGCTGTACAGAAGAACCTGTATGGCATTGTAGCAGCTTTAGCTGATAAAGGCACAGATATAAATGCCCGCAACGTAATGCAGTACACACCTTTACTCATGGCATGTGAAAAGGGTAAAACAGAGACGGCAGAAGTTCTCATTGAAAAGGGAGCTAGTTTGGAGGAGAAGATGCCCAACTCTAACACCATTTTACACTTTGCGGTTCAAACTGGGGCAGTCTCCATAACAAATCTACTTCTCCACAAAGGGGTGAATGCTAACATCACAAGCCAGGGAGAGCAAACCCCACTCCATGTTGCTGCATTTCACAATAAGGGATCAATAGTTGACATTTGAATCAAGGCTGGAGCCAAAATTAATGCGGTCACTAAGGAATTAGTCACTCCCTTGCATATTGCAAGCCAAAGAGGGCATGTTGATGTTGCTCGACAGCTGCTGCACCACTAAGCCAATGCTAATGTAAAGGATAAGCAGTCAAAGACACCCTTACATCTTGCTGCTGAAAAGGGAGATCATGCAATGGTGCAGCTGCTTGTTAGTCTTAATGCTGATCCCAATGGAATGGACAAGGAGAAAAAGACCCCACTTCACACTGCAGTTATAGGAGGTCATCTCAATACAGTTAAAGTTCTGTTAGCTCACAAGGCCAGATTTGGAGTTAAAGACATGGATGGCTGCACACCACTGCACTATGTGATCATCCAAGGCAACACAAACATAGTACAGATCCTTTTGACAGCAGGGAAGAATAAAAATATTGATGAAAAAAATACTTGGAGAAAGACTCCACTGCATTGTGCAGTAGAACATGGACACAGTGACTTGATCTGTTGTTGAGCAATGGATCAAGCATTAATGCTTTAGATAACAACAAGGATACACCATTGCACTGTGCTTGCAAGGCTGGTCATTTTGACGCAGTAAACTTACTTGTTAGCTGGTCTCTGGGAGAGAAAGCAAACTTACAAGCCACTAATAGCTTCAGAAAGACTCCACTGCAAGTAGCAGAATTTAACACTACTGACAGCCAAGCTCAGATTGTAGCACTTTTTAAAAAGATAATGTTAATAAAGTGAATGTGAGGTGGAATATATTAAAATATGTAAGCACAAGATTATAATTTCACAGTCTGGATATAGAGACTATTACTTCTTTGGTTCAGACTTTAAAATTATATCCACATGGGTGCAGTTAATCAGTACAGGTTGAAGATCTCTAGTCTGGCACTCTCTGGCACAGCAACATCCTGGGTCCGGGAGGACCACGGATGTTGCTGGACCAGAGAGCCCCAGTGGCATTGAGCTAGTCAGGCTGGTGGGCTGGAAGTAGACCCCTGCCAGTGGGCTGGTGGTAGAGAGTCCCATTAGGGGCAGAGGGGCCCACAACAGGGAGCTGGGCCAGTAAGTAGGGAGTAGAGCCCCCCTCCCAGCAGCTCCATTGGAGGAAGCCCACCCAGGAGTGGAGTTCCCCTCTCCTGCAGCAGCATGGGTGCACGGAGCAGGGCAGTGGCCAGGAGGGGAGCACAGCCAGCAGGCCGGCAGACTGGGAGGCCTGACCTCCCTCAGTCCAGCAAATTTCCCTATTTGGGACTGCTTGGATCCAGAGGGTGACAGACTAGGGAGGTACAACCTGTATAAGCATAAATAAGAATGAAGCTGGGGCTAGTAAAAATAAGCTAACAAACAAAGTGGTAAATTCATTATATTCAGAAATATATAAAAGCCATTTTTATGCTGTGTGTTGCCAATGCTTGATTTTTATTATAAATCTCATCACTTTTGGTGTCTTTCTTAGACACCCACTTTTAAGAGTCAAGGAGCACAAAAATCTCATCTGTTATGTTAAAAAATTAATAAGTTTCCTATTGTTTAAAAATAAAGCTTGAAAATGTGAACATTACAGCCTCAAAAATCAGAACAAAAATAAGAATTCCAGATGTATTATTTTTTAAAATCTAACTTTTAAGATGAAATATCAAGATTTTCTGAAGTCTGCCTCAAGATTTCTGAATGGTTCGGGTTGGCCAATAATGGTTGGGTTGGTCAAAAAGTGCTAAATAGTCAAACAATATTAATCAGTATATTTAAGTTTAATTAAAAAGTTACTGCTTGGTTAAAATAATGTTTGTTACCCAAATTTCCTTTTTTATGTTAAAAATAACAGATTATAAAAATGAAGTTTCATTTTACATGTCACTATCTATTATTTGTTTACATTTAGCTTTTCTCATCATGAACAATGAAAACACTCTAGTCAATTTTACACTTGCTTGTAATGAGTTTCTTTCAGGCTAACATATTCCAGCACAAAGCTGCAATGTTTAGACTGCATACAATGGTGTGAAGTATTGATTCATTTTAGTATTTCCAGCAGATTTATCTTTAGATCTTTATTGGTTAACAGCTGTGTAAAAACTTTTTAATCAACCAACTCTGACCATTATATTATCTCATAAAGACTTTTACCCTGCTATATTTTCCTATCTTCATTCATTATCACTGTTAATCTCATTAGAACAAAGGGTAAAAGGTCTCTGAGATCAAAACAGATCTGGAACACCAAGCCATCTTAAAAAATTCAGGGTTTGAAATTCAAATAGCTAGAGCTCCCTAAATTACAACAAAAAGCTTCTCACAGTTTCATTTCCAGTGAAAGGGATCCTTATGTGAGTTTATTCCAAGACAAGAAGGGCTTTTGATAGACAAGATTCATAACCTCAGCCCTGAGGGGGTGGGGTGGTCTTTGATCATCCCAGAGCCTAAAACGCTTCAGAGATCATTCTCTTTGGGATGTTGTAATTCATTTTAGCCCAGCCAACCTGCTGCATTTCCCCTCTTGGCTGGGCTCACTGGCAAGCCCTACAATAAGGATAGATAGCTTGAGTGATTTTTCATTTTCACTTCAGAGAACACAATGCTAAATGTCTTTACTGGTCAGGAACTCTCATTGTATTACAACCTGATGCCTATGCAAATCCAAAGATTAAACTAATGGAATGGAGCATATTTTAACCAAGTATTCTCTATTTCATTTATTTATTAGGTTAAATTTATAAAAACACTAGAAAGCATATGCTTTTTGGCAGGATAAAACAATATAATTACACAGATGAAAAACCTTTGTATAGATGTGCTGCACTGATGTGAACTTATTAGCCCAGGTGTGGGTTATGACACCACGGTCATGTTTGGGAGTAGCAATGTCAGCAAGACTAGTCTTCAAACAAGAATTCCTGACCTCCCGGTCTGTTTTTAATGTCCTCTATGCCTTTGACCATTCACTCACACTGTATGTACACTACTGACTTGCATCACTCATTACTGAATGACGCGCAAACAATTGAGCAATCTACACTAGTTCTACTGCAACAGAACCTCTGAATCCTATCCACATTAGCTCTATTCTAAACTATTGCAGTTACATTCTTCACTGGCTATCTGTCCCTCAGTCCTTGGCACACCACAGAGAAGCGGTGCAGTTTAGTTTCCCAAGGCCCATATGTGAACTGTTGGATCGTGATAGCGAGACCAACATTGGAAAACATTGCCTACATTGGAAAAAATTGTACCAGTTAGTAAGAGATAGCAGAGACAGAGGGAACATGGGGCTGGTGAGCTGAGAAGACTGGGAGAACTATTTTGAAAGGAAGGGGCAGGATTTGCACATCTGGGGATAAACCTCTGAGCAGAGCGCCCAGGGCAACAGCGTGTGCTGCTGTTGGTGGTGCGGATGCGAACAGGCCTTAGTGCACATAGAATTTATTCCGCCCAGGTGGAAAAAAAGGGAAGGAATCCTGCGAGCCCCTCGGGTCCCGTTCTTCTCCCTCCCCGGGGCATTTACCCGCATCTTCCCCGCCCCTCACTCCCTTCTTCCCCTTCCGCCAGGCGGCCGCAGATACTGACTGAGGACGAAGCGGAGTAGGTGGAACGAGGACCACGGTAAGGGCAGCGTCGCACCGCCGCCGTGGCGTCAACCGTTGTGCTGCGCATGCGCTGCATATCGCGCCGGCTCAGTCGGGCCGCAGACGGGCGCCTGGGCCTGCGGTCTCGCCTGTCTCGCGCGATCTGACGGCGGCGGAGTCATGGCGGCGGCGGAGGAGGCGGATGTGGACGTCGAAGGGGATGCGGCCGCAGCCGGCGGGGCGCTGCGGGGGTGAGCGAGCGGGGGAGACTCCGCCCCCGGGAGAACACAGCTCGCCTCCCCCTCCCCCACCCCCACCCCCTGGTCTCTGCGGGAGACCTGGCTCGCGCCTCCTGGGCCCCGTCGGCGGGAGTTTGGTGCGGCCGCAGGCCCCGCTCGGAGGCGGCCTGGCTGCGCAGCGCCCGAGCGAGGGGGCGTTCGGGTGGGAGAGAAGCGGCTTCTCCCCAGGGACGGCAGGGCTAAGGCACCCCGCATAGCGCCGCCTGCCAGACGGGGGCGCGGGAGGTGCTGGAGCGGCCCTCGGTGCGGCGCTTCGGCTGCCCGTGACCCCGCCGGAGAGCGTGTTGGGTAGCAGTCAGGAGATGGCCGTGACAATAACGGTTTTGAGGCATAACCAGCAATCTCGTAGCACCTCTTGTATATTGCAGAGGCACCTGTCATTAGAGCTTTGTCCACTCTGAGGAGTCAGTATCTGCAGTGGAAACCGGGGGAGAAAAGAGTGCAGTCTTCTTTAGCAGTTAAACTATTTCAGCGTCACTTCATAGGGGATTCGTGGCTCATAACTAGTTTTTAGCGGAGGCTGAATGAATTTCCTAGTAATTAAGTTGCACTGAAGAAATCTTACACTGAATGTCACATAATGTTTTCCAACAATAAGATATCAGTTTGTAATTTCCCCACAGCTATAGTAAATGTCTGGCGGAGAACAAACTTACATTTGTAAAATTATGTTTCTCCAGGAACGAAAAATCCAGAATTGCTGAGTGATGCAGTTATACTCATTAAACTTCTACTGTAGTCAGCCCTACATCAACAGGAGAGTATCTCCTGTCATCATAGGTATTACATCTCAAGAAGATGGAGTACATTCACCAGAGAAGCATAGTAAAGTAGAGTGCTCCAGCTGTGTAGCTACTTTGCTGCTGCTTTTTATTTATAGACCTGGCCTCACAATTACAAGAATAGATTGGGTGAAGCAATTGCAGATAAAATAGTCTTGAAATGATAGGGTGTTTTAGTGAATGAGTTAATAGTTTTTCTCCCTCTCTCAATTTCAGTGATTCTGTGAAGTTTATAAAACTCTTTGCTAATAGTTATTTTATGAAAAGTCCAGGAACTTTAGCATTGTACCTTACCTTTATTGAAAGTATTTGTACACACAGTGGGAACCCACAATCCTCATTCTTTTTTCCTCTTTTTGAATCTCAATGCATTTTTTTATGTTTAATAGACAATGACAATATTTTACCTTCATTTTCAGCCTCAAGTGATGACTTTTAAGTGAATCAAGTCATAGACCAAGAGGGTAGGAAGAGATCTCAGAAGGTCATCAAGTCCAAGCCCCTGGTGAAAGCAAGACCAATCATAACTAAATCATTACAGGCAGGGCTTTGTCAAACTGGTATTTAAAGACATTTAGGGAAGTAGATTTTACCACCTCCCTGGGTAACTCATTCCAGAGCTGCAACACACTCCTAATGAAATAGCTTTTCCTGATATCCAACCTAGACCTCCTCCACTGCAGCTTGATACCATTGTTCCTTGTTCTGTCATCTGTCACCACCGAGAACAGCCTCTTTCCATCCTCCTTGGAACCCCATGTCAGGTAGTTGAAGGCTGCTGTCAAATCACACACCCCCAACTCTTCCATAGGCTAAATAAGCCCAACTCCCAAATGAAACCAAGCTCCAAACCCCAGTACTGTGCCATGGTCCAAATGCTGGAGCCCCAAGCCTACGGGTCCAGATCCAGTCAATCTGGGTGGGGGGTTTTCCACCCCTGGGCTAACGATAGGAGTGTAGAAGGTTTCTATCCCAAAATTGTGATCTTTATTTGTCTTACAGGAGCAGCATCTTAAAGTCAGACTACTTTAAGAATATTTGTCCATTTCTAAAAGAGAATATGAATGCTTTTCAGAATATGTAATGTTTTCCAGTACCAGTCCAAACATTTCTTTATCATCTACTAGCTTATTTAGATTACGTACACATTAGGGATGTTAAAGAGGAGTAACCAAGTAACGACCAAAATTCCTGTCTGTAACTCAGTTAACCGTCTCCCTGGTACCCCTGTTGCTCTGCATTTAAAAGGCTGAGCCAGCACTCAGGCTTGTTCAGCTTCTATCCTCCCTCCCCAGCCCTGATATTTGATTTCCTTAAGTATTATGTTTTTCTAAACATCAGCTCTCCTCCAGGGATCTTGAACTGTTAGCAGGGGGTTTGTGATTCCTATTTTACAGAAGGGAAATTTAGGCACAGAGCGGTTAAATGATGATCATGTATCAGATTTCAGTGACAGCTGAAAATGAAATGTCTGTCTTCTGATTCTGGTGTCTCTGTTACATAGTCATACTTCAAGCTTTGCTCCCACTTTCTTCTCAGTCTCTTTTGGAAGAAAAATTTAACTTTTCATGTAAAACAGAAATTGATTTTGCTGGAAGTTTGTGCAAAATTCTACAGAATGGAAAAACCCTATTGTTAGTAACAGCCTTAACAGTTTGAAAGATGTTAAAGAACAGATGAAGCCTTTTTTTGTGAGTGAGTCATTTACACTTCGCCTAATGGATATATTACATAATATTTCTGCAAAACGTAAATGACCTTTTTAATTTGAAAATCTCCTGGGTTACTCTTATGTTAAGTAATACAAATAACATGATATGAATCCAGATTTTAATGTTAATTTTAATAAGGTTACCAGTTTTCTTTTAAACGTGTTCACGCTATAGAGGATAAGAACTTCAAAATCTTTTTTCCTGTTTCAATGATTGGGATTTATATTACAGAGACTATGAAAATGTAGCTTCTGGTTTATTGCAAGATCACTATCTTGATTCATCTTGGAGAACAGATAATGGCCTTGTAAGTAATTTATAGGAGTTTTTTTAATTAATGGCATATCTTTCATTGAGGTTTTTTAAATTTTATGTTTCTTCCACAGCTACTTGAGAAAGTAATGTATTTATCTTTCCTTTAAAAAAATCAAGTTGTGATTGATTTTTGCTTTAGAGGAAGCATTAGCTATTTGTATGTCAATGGAAATAATTGAAAAACATCTGTCATTTCCAGCCATGGACACTGGATAGCAACATTAGTGAAGAGAACAGGGCCGTTATTGAGAAAATGTTGCTGGAAGAAGAGTATCCTTTTACCAAGTTGCCTATGTGTCTATTCCTTTCCTAGGGCAAACTAAAATTTTCTGTTTCAGTAGGGTAGCTATACAGAGGATTCTTTTAAAGGAGGTTGGTGTTTACTGAACTTGAGGGTGAAGAACTGTGGTGTAGCAATAAGAGCATGGAAGTATGAGACAGGACACCTGCTCAGTCCCTTGCTCAAGCACGCTGCAACCTACAGCTTCCTCAGGCTTTGGCAAGTCTCGTAGAATATGTCTACACTTAAAAGAAGGAGCTTCAATACCAAGTTTCAGAGCTTGTGTCACTTGACTCAGGCTCATGGAGCTCAGGTTATGTAGATAAAAATATCAGTTGTATATGTTTCTGTTCAAGCAAGAGTCAGCCTGTGCCCTTTCATGGATTTCAAAGCACAGGCTCCAGTTTGGGTTGGAACCTTCTACACATCTGTCTTTAGACCCTCAGCCCAAGCTCCGTGTCAACTGATGAGAGCTCTGAGACTTGGTGCCATGGGTTTTTCTTTGCAGTGTTCCCTTGGGCTTTTTGTACCCCTTTTCCATCTTTAAAATGGGTTTAGTAGTGATAGTAGAAACTGTGATAGGGTTAGGCCAGAAAGCTAGCTCCGAGAGAGGGAGGCAACACCTGGCAAAGGAACAGAGGATTATCCCAGGGCAGCAAGGAACAGCTGAGCTGAGGAAGCAAAGCAGTTAGAGCCAGCTGAGCTCACTTGAGGCTGCCTTAGGACTGGCTAAAAGGTCTCCCCTGCTGGGAACTAGGGGAGTAATGAACAAGGAGGCTGGGGTGGTGAGTTAGAGAGCAGAGGAAGAGCTTCAGAAGTGCCAGAAGCAGTTTGGGGAGGTGAAGAGTTCTCACAGGGAAAGTTTGGGACTTTCCTCTGCCCAGGCAATCAGGAAAGAAGGGGATATTCTTTCAGAATGGGGACATTGGAGCAGACTGCAGCTTGAGCCCGTAGGGACTGAGCTAGCTGCAGGATGCTGAGTAGGGCAAGTACTCCGGGGGGACTAATCACTTCTGTTGATCTGCTAGTGTCACAGTATGGTGTCAGTCAGGCCAGCAGCAGTCCCATAAGAGCTGTAAGAACTCAGTGATGAATTTCACAGTAAAAAAATTATTTCATTGTATGCACCTATGGTAACAGTTTAAAAACACGTTTAAATGAAATCATTAACAATTAGAAAGATCAAAAGTAATGTGTAGCTTGAATGGTTCATGATCTAATTTATATTCCAATTTAATAGCCTAGTACTTAACCCAGTTAAGTAACATACACACTCATAAACCCATTCACACATACACTCACTCATCCTCTGAGGCTGGCCAGACCCCAAGTAACGTTGATTAGTTGACTGAGGTGAGAATCCAACTTGCAGATCGCTCCATTATACTGAATTGATGGACTCGTATGGCAAACTGATGTAATATTTTTCTTCTTAGTAGGTGTCAGTGATGTTCAGTTCATTAGTTCTAATGCTCAGTCTGTGTGGGTGTTTGTCCATGACCAATTTTGGAGCATCCTGCTTACATCACCCCAGTTCTGCTATTCTCAGTACACATAGTTCTGTTCTTGAAGTGGTTAACAAGCCCATAATTCACTGGGGCACTGGCTTAGGGTCTCTCTTCAGCCAACTTAATGTTAATTTCATTTATGCTAATCATTTACACTATTCACTCATGCTAACCCATGGTTTGTGACACTAGGTTTGCTTTTACTAATGCAGCCCAATATGCCATTAGCCTTCTTGACAACAAAGGCACAGTGATGACTCTCATCCAACTTCTTGTCTACTGTAATCCCAAGGGTCTTTTTCTGCAGAACTGCCAGCTAGCTAGTCAGTCCCCATGCCGTAGCAGCACATTGGATTTTTCTTTTCTAAGTGCAGGACTCTGCATTTGTCTTTGTTGAACCTCATCAGATTTTTTTGGCCCAATCCTCCCAATTTTTCTAGGTCACTCTGGCTCCTATGCCTCCCCTTCAGACTGTATAGCTCTCCCTCATCTTACTGTCATACATGAACTTACGGGGGTAACAGTCTATTCCATCCTATCATCCAGATCATTACTGGAGATGTTGACCAAAACTGTTCCCAGGACCAACCTATGGGGCACTCTCCTTGATACTGCCTGCCAGCTAGGCATTGAGTTGATGATCACAACGCACTGAGCCTGACCATCTAGCCAGCTTTCTGTCCATCTTATAGTCCATTCATCCAAGCCTTACTATTTTAACTTGCTGGCAAGGATACTGTGGGAGACTGTATCACAGGCTTTGCTAAGGTTAAGGAATATCACTTCCACCACTTTTCCCATATCCATAGAACCAGTTATGATAGAATGTTGTTAGGTTGGTCAGGCATTACTTTCTCTGTGTGAATCTTTCAGATGGTTCTGATCACCTTCTCCTCCTCCCAAGTTTTTCAAAATGTATCGATGAGGACCTGCTACATGTCTTTCTTTTAATACTTCATGTGGGTGTTGAGAGCATTATTCGTGCTTATAAAAGCACATTTCGTTTCTCTGATGACAGAGTTTATAGAACTGTGAAGCATTTTATTTCAAGGGAATTTTCATATACTACATTGCTCAGAAGCATTTTAACATTTGTAAAGCACAGGTCCCCCAAAATTCATGAGTCTCCTGATTTTTTTTCCACTTTAAATTCACTCATAACTTTGGTGATTCACTGCAAGAGGTCTTTTATGCTACTTCTGAGATACTTTCCATGTTTCCTGACAATATAAGAGTGCATGGTGCTGAGATACTTCATGCCAGATAACTGGTTAGGTGATCAAACAACAAATGAGTTACTACTACTTTCCTGTCCCCTTTCATTTGAAATAAAGTACTTTGCAGAGTGGCAACAAAATATCAGTACAGAATGTTTTTACCCAGGGAATAAATTTTTCAGACTTGAATTGCAAAAGTCCTGTGGTGTTTGGCATTGCTGAGAAGAAAATGATTCAGCTATTATGTCCATAAGGGAAAACAGGTTGTGGAGGAAACAGAATGGCTAGTTTATTAAAAATATTGTGAGTATGTGGTTTACAAGAGGTCACTTCCTCTTTTGTTTAACTTAATTTTGTCAGAAGTTTTACATGTGCCAGTATATAGTTTTGTGCATATCTAAATGTTTCTTAATAAAGACTGCAGGTATTACCTGTCTAATAAATCTCCTCCAGAAAAAATATGGTTTGAACAAAAGGATGGTGACAGAAAATCCGTGAAAAGGTAAATTTGCTATGGGGGATGGAAAGAAAAGATTAAACGTCAGAAATTTTGGAAAGGAATAAGACTTTCTTTAAAATGTGTATATATTTGCTTAGATGATGGGCAGTCATTATTTTTTTTTTGTTTTTGTTTTACAGTCCACATAAGAAAACAGGAAAAGTCATGTATGTACTTTTTGAATAACTGAGTTGTATTGTTAAGTGTTCTTTCTATTTATGTCAAGTTACAGAACGTTATCAGAAAAGGTCAGTTGTAGCTGCCCTTTAACATTTAGTCTTGTTTGTTTGTCGGATTTTAAAGGGATATTGTCAGCCTGACAGACATTACCATTTGACTGTTAAATGTCTGGTATTAAATTAACTGATTTCTTCAGGACACAGGTCCATATCACAAAAAGCAATAATTACAGTTGGCTTCGTAGCCTGCTGTGTGCTTGTTGCCTGTCTGTCCTCCACTCCCCGACCATCCTCAGAAATAGCTGTGACGGTTATTGGCTTCCTTCAGGTACCTTCTGTAATACAAAAAACATTACAAAATTTGTTCTCTCATTAAAAGTATGGAGGTTTGAAACAAATTACATAGGTTTCCATTGAAGAAGCATAAAAATCCACGTTTCAGAAGTAGTTGTAAATAATTTTCTTTTGGAGATCTGCATTCATTAAAAAGGCCCTTGAATTTTCTTACTCTTTTAGGGTTCGGTCACCTGCAAAATCAACCAGCTGCTCACTAAAATGGACAATAGAAGAAAAAGAGTTATTTGAACAAGGACTGGTAAATATTGTAATTTTTGGCATTCAATTTTCTGTAAAAACAAATCCTCATTTTAAAAATGCAACCCTTTTCATAAAAAAGAGTTCTCATTGCAAAATAAAAATAATTGTACCGCACTAAGTTGCGGGGCTTTTTCAATTTTAACTTGTTAAAAATAATTTCCAATTGATACTGCATGTCCAGACCCAGTTGCAGGATTGTGGCCTTAGATGATCCTAGGGTCTACTGATTTATCCATTGCTTTTTACAATAGCAGTGTCGTGTCTTGAAAGACTTAAAAAAAAAAAATTCCTCAAACATTAACATGCAGTAAAACCCTGAGATACGTGCACTTGAGTTGCGCATATCTTGGGTTAATGCAACTGCCACTGCCGACAGGAATGGGGAAATGCTGTGCCGGTCAGTTTCCTGGCTCCCCGAGATATGCAAAAATTCAATTTACGTGGGATTGGTAAGAACGCAACCTCTCCATAAGTGGGGGTCTACTCAGTGCTTTCAAGATCAGGTCATTCATGAGTGTCTGCTCAAAGGGACAGTGAATTAGTCATTCTTATTTTTTTAAACATAATTTCTGGCAGTTCAGTGACTAGGTAAGAGGACTTTTTGCAAGGATTAAGAAATATTTTTTATTTCAAATAAATCATTGCTTTGTGAGTCTTTTTCTCTGTACATAAAGAATGGTGCTTAAGTGTAGAAGTGTTTTGTTGATTTTAATTTCTTTTGTCACAGGCTAAATTTGGTCGAAGATGGACAAAAATTGCGAAGTTGGTTGGAAGTCGCACTGTTCTACAAGTAAAGAGCTATGCCCGGCAATACTTTAAGAACAAGGTAAACATAAAATGTCATTTTCTATTAGTTTAAAAAAAAAAACAGAAGGGCAAGGATGTGCCTCTCATATTTTGAATGCAAACAGGCATTTCGGGGACATTTTTGTTGAAATATTTTCATTCTGTAATCTTGAATTTAAAGAAAATAGTAAGTGTGCTTTTCTACTGATTTTTAAATCTGAAATTGGTCCTGTTTGGGATTATTCTAATCTTACTGGAAATTTCAAATCTTGTAACATGCAACAATAAACAATATGGTTTGTTTCATGGGATACCCACATAGTTGGGGTACACTACTAAATCGAAAACAGATTGGCTTCTGTCTACTTAGAAGTTGCAACTATCTAGTGTAATGTCATTTCTGATTGCCAGCTGAACTCTTCTGGGACCTTTTTTAAAGACAACTGTGCTTACGTGAGCTACCAATAAATACTTCCATTAGAATATCCTCTAGACTGGGCTTATTTTAAATATAGAGCATTATGCACACCTATCATGCAGCATGAGTTCCTTAAAGTCTGCTCTCTTTTGGTGTTTGAGTTTTTAAAACAAAAATATTGAGAAAAACCTAAAGATACTTTTGCTAATGTAGATTTTCTTCTTATAGGTAAAATTATCTGAGAGACTATAAATTAGCTGATAAATGCTAACTCTAATGCTAGATGTCCTCAACCCTAGAAGTTTTGCCAGCATTCCTTTCTGAATTTGCTTTTTATATATGTAAATATAAAATAATGAACTAGAGGATGTCTGTTGAAGAACATAATGAAACCTGAACATTGAACCCAGTTAAGAAAGACAAGCCTTGTATGTTAATACAGAAAACTTAATAGTCCCTCTGGACTGAACCAAATTGATTATGCCAGTGATTTTAATAATGTTCTAAATCTAAACCTTATTACTGGGGAAATGTTTAATTTTTCTTATAATCCATTTATGCTTTCTGAAGGCAAAAAATTATGACTCTAAAATAGAGGAACAAAATCAATACAGCAGCAACAGCCTTCCTACTGAGGATGGAGAGAAGATGGTGGCTTGGGCATCTGCAAATCTGAGAGGCCGTGCGGACCCCAACCTGAATGCTGTGAAAATTGAAAAGTTGTCTGATGATGAAGACGTAGACATTACAGATGAAACAGATGATCTGCTTTCTCCTGCACCCTCCCTGGAACCTACCAAATCTAAATTAACTGATATTCCAAAGAGTCCAGTTCAAAAAACTGGAGGAAGAGAACACACCTTTTGGTCTGCTGGATATAATTCTGTACTTCCCCAATTTGCAGAAGACAACTTTCAAAAGGCTGAGCAAGGCAAAGTAGAAGCACTGGAGTTTCCAGATATTGCAGCAGCATGCTCTGAGAGAAACAGTGTGAATGGTGATGAATCCGTGAAATCAGATTATCTGCAATTTAATGAATTTACAGAGCTAAGTGTACAAGATAAAAAAGGGACTTCCGAGAGCACCAAGCAGCTAAGTGGTCATGAACTTAACGAAGAGCAGAAAGACTTAGTTAGTGATGAAATGCTTTTCCATCCTTCCTGCCAATTGGATGAAGAAAATCAAGAGGAAGCAGAGGAGCTTAAGCCACCTGATCAAGAAGTGGAGATAGATAGAAATATCATTCTGGAAGAAGAAAAGCAAGCTATTCCAGAATTTTTTGAGGGACGTCAGGCCAAAACACCAGAGCGGTATCTGAAGATTAGAAATTACATTTTGGATCAGTGGTAAGATAATCATATATTTTTATAAAACGATGAATAGTAACAGAGGTGAAATAAGTTGATTTCAGATACGCAGTTCTAGCTGTGGCATTTGGATAGCTAGAATTGACATATCAGAAATGACTTACTTCCTTAGTGAATTCTCAGCCTCTGTAGTCTCCCACCGACGTCCCTTACTCCATGCAATAGCGTGGAGTAAAGGGGTTTTACAGCTGTGCACAGAGGGGTCGATTTTGTCCTATCTTCACCAGACATGCAAAATCGAGCTTCAGAATATCAACCACCAGTGCATCAATCTTCTGGTAAGTATAGACAAGCCCTAAGAGTCGCCTATGTTACCTCAAAAAGTGGTATTTTTTAAAATGGGTTCTTCTCTACATGAGTCAGTATTCAGAGACTTGAATATTTTAGTGTGTCTACATGGAGCCATTTAAAAGATGCATGATTTTACTGTGACAAGCTAATTAGCCATACAGTTTGTCCTACAGATTTTTCTGACTTCACTCACTTCAAAAATGTTGCTGTATTCTCTCAGCTTTGAGTGTTCCATATATTGTTCTGCATAGAGTGTATTTGAGAAAGTAGTCACTCAAATGGTATAGTCCTACTTCATGAGTAGCTTTTTTGGATGAATAAAAGCTTGTTTACCACTAGCATTTTAGATCTGAGTGCTAGACATGTGAAATAGACTTTCTCAATAATTCTTTTAGAAAAAATCTCTATATTACGAAGTAATCCAAATGGTTTTGAAGAACAGTTAAACTATTTTCTCCTTTCTTCTCTTTTTACTGATCACTTTCATTTTGTTTGAAAATGTCCTATGATCTATTTCAGGGAGCGATGTAAACCTAAATACCTGAATAAGACTTCAGTACGTCCTGGCCTTAAGAATTGTGGTGATGTTAACTGTATTGGAAGGATACACACGTACCTGGAATTAATAGGAGCAATTAACTTTGGCTGTGGTAAAAGCATTTTAATTTTCATCCCTTCAAATTACAATCATAATGTTAACAATGTTTGTTACTGGTCAGAAAACATTTTGATAGATTATATGCATTATGTGAGGTGTAAAAATCGAGGTAGAGAGAAATCTGTATTTTCAAAAGATTCTTTTGTGTTAATTTCTGCAGTCAGTCCAGTCACAGCTATCCATGTGGGTAATCTTAATTCTTCTCCCTTTTTCTCAAGTCTCCATGCACCATTATTTCATGTCAGTTCTTTGGGGCAGGTACCTCACATAAGGTATCCCAAACTATTTGGACTCCAACTCCTTTCATCATGTAAATCTTAATGGACTACTTGTAGGAATAGGTATTAGTAGGTGTAAAGGTTGCAGAATCTGACTGATTATAGACCTTTGGAAAGAAAACAAACTGTGCTTTTAAATTATCAGAATGCGTGGGGCCTTCAGGTAAGGATTCTGATTGGAGTTTCTCCTAAGATGGGAGAAGCATAACTTACTGCAAAGGAGCAGTTTAGCCTGTTTCTTTAGCTAATTGGTATGTACTTCAGTGAACCACAGCTCTCTTATAAGTGATCACACGTAATTAGTACAGCCTCTCTTCATGTCCTGCAGTCTATACTGTCTAGTTTTCCCCATCCCTACGGCTGGTGGCACAGCAATGACTGCAGCCAGTGTTGAACCAGGACAGTCTCTCTATGGGTAAACTGAGTTTTCTGGCTCAAGATTGTTGGATTATCCTCTATAGTTTTCAAAAGTCAGTCCCCCAGCATCATGTATTTTACAGATGACAGCAAACAATACAATTGTATACTATAGCCAACAAGGGAGACCAAAATTTTCCTCCGTCCACAGGGAAATTATGTGTTTGCTGACTTTGTCAGAACGTTATCCCTCCCCGTAACCTATCCACATAAAATCTCAGCATGAAGGACCAGCAATTTGAATCTTTGTTTCAGGAGTTCTAGAAGTAGTTCAGGGTTCCAGTCACAGATCTCTTTGCCTTGAGGAAAGGAATCAGTGTGACCTGAATGCTTACTTTATGGCTTTCTCCACGTATCTCTCCTGTCAGGTATGAGAAAAAAGATCCGCCATCCCATTGGCCTCATAGCTAATTATTTTCAGCATTGGAAGCCATCATTCTGGCATTTTCCTAGGTGGTGGTCCTGGCCTCTGGCTGAGTGTCATTTTTTGTCATTTTCCAGCCATAGGGGGAGGGAGAATGCTCCACTGTATGGACTACAGGGCTTAGAGTTTCATAGAAAGAAAATTCACAGTTAAGAAGAAAGTTTCTCTTTCTTAAATTTGTGTGCCTCTGAGTGAGGATCAGATCATATTCCCTGATCACAGAGTAATAGCTCCCATTTGAGATTTGTATTAAATACGGAATTTTTATTTACAAGGGTTAATGAAGAATAATATCTATGTTCTGCATTTCTATAGAACAGGCTGTGTATAACAGACCTCAACCAGCAGATAAAACACGATCCAAAGAAGGCAGAGATACCATAGATGCATACCAGCTTGCTCAACGTTTGCAGTCCATGGTAAGAAGAAAATAAAAAGCTGCATGTGTCCAGTGATAGGGAGGCTTTAACTTTCACTTTCCACACAAGGCATCACTGTGAATTTCTTCTTGATCCATTCAGCCTCAGTCATTTCCCTGAGATTTCTTTGATTCAAGTATCTGCTTTACTACCAATGTTACTCCTAGAAATACCTGTCCTAATTACTGTTCAATTGCACTGTTGGCTTCCACTCCAGCTTGCTCTATCTCCTGTCTAGAACTACAAAACACAGCATAATTTGTATTCAGGAGAAAGCATTAGAGTGTTCTGAAAACATATGGTAAGACTGCCTACATTTTCATGTGTAAATTTTACATTTCTGGAGTGACATATTTAGAGTGCAACATTTATAATAAAGCATATATGTGAATGTATTGCTTTTTTAAAAGAATAAGATATGTAGGATAATTAGGTACCAAGTGTATGTAATATCAAATTTTTATTTTGCTGTAAAGATATCTTATGTATTTAAATCCATTGTTGCAATAAAACTAAATCAACCCCACAAAGGGAATGACAGAAGAGCAAATCCATGTATGAAATAAAAAATGTTATACCAAAAGCATGAGCATACCAATATTGTTTGCATCACAATTTGCAGCATATTTGGGCTTTGCAGTACTTGATTTAAATCAATGTTTGTAAATGTTGATTTCAGCTGACGCACTGAAATTGATTTTAAAAAAATCCATTAGTAATAGTTGGTGCAAGTGCAGCTGCCCCTTCTTGCACCTCCAGGGATTGGGGTGATAATGGCCCTGTGGTAAGTGGACCTTAACAGCAAAGCTGCAGAGAGCTCCTTGTGTGACTGTAGTACTGATGATGCTGGATGCCTGAAGATGCAAGGTGTAGAGGAGGCTGAAGTCCTGTGTAGGGACAGAGCCATTTGGCAGCAAGATGATTCCTGGCAGCTCATCTCCACTTCCTCTTGCAGTGCTGGGGGGGCAGGGAGTGGGTTGAGATGGGAGGGAGAGTTGTCTCTGCTTTGCAGCCTACCTTATACCATGTGCCTGCAGGGATCAAGGGACATCTGCAGTGCTGCAACACAGGGAGCCCTCTGTAGCTCTGTTGTCATGGATTTGTCACTCATTTACTCACCAACCAGAAGTGTGTGTGAGTGTTCCTGGTTCAGGAATTGTGCATCAGTGGAGTGGGCTTCCCTGCAACCAAGGGTTCATCATCATCCTGAAAGCCTTGACTGAAGATCTTTGTTTCACCAGGCCTCCAAAGCACCTAGCACTTCAATGTCTTGGGCTCCACTGTGGTAGTGTGTCAGCCCAGGCCTAACTCCAACTCTTCTCCCAGTGTCCAGTTTTCCACAAGTATAAAAATAACTGTTGAAAGTTGAAATTTTAAAAATAAAAATCATTATTAATTGTTGAAACTGGAAAGAAAAAATAATTTTGCCAAGCACACACATACTAAAACGTGCTGTCTGTGCTAATTGGATTCCATGGATCTTCACTTAGGTATTTAATGCATTACATAAGGAAGACCTTTACTGATTTATTTCTAGGCAGGTTGCCAACTGTTGAGTATAAACCAAAGTAAATTCTGTGTTATTCAGGTGGACTGTTCTGTGAATCATAATGCCCATGAGCCACTGGCCATTTGGCTATCACTTTAGGGCTGACTGAATTCAACAAATGTCAGTGCTTTATGTGCATGGATTGGTGATGTTTGACTAGTGTTTTATCTGCTTGTTACAGCGTACAAGAAGACGGCGGGTGCGAGATCCCTGGGGAAACTGGTGTGATGCCAAAGATTTGGAAGGACAGACATTTGAGGTAACTCTTCTATTTTTAAACTGTTCTGGGAGATCTGTTTCTTGCTAACCATTTATCAAATGGCATGTGATCAAATGCAGTAGAAAAAATAACCACCTAATAAGGAGTAAAATTACATGTGTTCTTTCAGAACTGTTATTTGAAAGTAATATTGGAGCGGCAGTTAGGCGATTGTTCTAATATGGTGAACTTTGAGTATGCAAGTTATTTACGTCATAAACAAGTGCAGTTTATTTTAATTTGACAATTTCAGTGAAAAATTGCTCTTCATTTCAAATCATATAAACCTTTTATGTATTAAAAATAAAGCTTTAATGCAACATTCAGTTTGGAATATAAAACATTCGTAAATCTGGAAAAGCAGAATTAAGACTGGGAGCTAAACTTGTGCTCCGTTATTGCTTATACCTTAACATTTGATCTTTCTCACAAATTGTCAGCAGTAAGAGTATGAGTTTATCTTTTTAAACAAAAAGTTTCAGCTTGGTGATTTTAAATGTTCTTTATAACAATAAAGACTGATCTGATGCTTGGCTTGCTTTTTAGAATTTTATAGTAATTTCAAAAATAAATCAACCTGAATACTATGTGTGTTTGACAGTTCCCTTACATCATATACTGAATTATGTATGTTGCACAAGACTTCGCTCTGTTTAGCTGTTAGACAGTAGAAACTTTAGTATAGGTTCTGTGAGAGATTACCTGGAGGCTGGGGTGGGGAGGAATGGCCCATTTGTGATATACTTCGGAAGAACTGGGATAGTGGACTAGATCTTGATCTATCTATCAGGAGGCCGGGATTCCAATCCTGATTCCTGTGCTGTTGCTTGTGACCTTATTAGGGCTAGCTACTGTGGTGATAAAATTGCGGCCTTCTAGGTTCTATTGATAAACTTCTACTGAAGAGTTCGGTAAAGTTGAACAGTGCCATTTCCCTCATCCATCGCCCTACAATTGTGTGATATCCAATGTGTTAAGATTTTCCAGAGTTTAGAAATGCTTTTAAGTTTAGATGACATGGATGGACTTTGTAGTGCCATCAACATTCAAAGACAATATAGACTAAACAAAACCTCATCTATCATGCATGCATACTTCTACTGTTCTGAACTTTAGAATGAGCGGAGAAGCTTAACAGATAATCCTGCTTTTCCCGTGTGGAAAAAGTATGTGACCTTAATAACATCAAAATTGCTGAAATGTTTTCTTTCAGATTCAATTTGTTTATTAGATTTCATCTAGAGAATGCATGCTGTTTCTGCCATCGACTTATGTTTGTACAAAATATCATTCGCAAGACAGCCAGGCTTCATGATTGAGGCAAACATGGGATCTAATAACTAAAATGTTTGAATAGTTTTGGCTGCCGCCTCTGCAAAGGTGGCATTCCCAGCGAAGAACGATCTTTTGGCTGAGACCATGTGACAAATTTTAACACTAAAGGGGAACCACTTTAAGGAAGTTTTTGACTGATTGTAATGGATGTTGTAATTATGCACACATTTGACAGTTAAGACTTAAGTGGTATGTGGTTGCTATTACTTGAACTCTGGGCAGATCAAGCCTGGGGGTGAAATGATAGAAAGAGTCCCTTCTATCTTCCTGGAAAAATGGATGTATGGTGTAATGGCTCTGTCACTATTTTTGCATTGCATGTTTTATTCTGTCTGTTCCAGTCCATAGTGAGTGACCTAGTGACAAAAGCTGCTAGAATGTCCAACTGCAAATTGGTGCCTAGAATCTAAGTATTTTGAAAGAGCCTGGCAATCGTAACTGTTGAAATTTGTTTTTTAGCATCTCTCTGCTGAGGAATTAGCAAGAAGAAGAGAGGAGGAGAAACTTAAACCTGCAAAATCTTCTAAAGGATCAAGACAAATAAAAAGGTTTTGTTCTTGCATGCTGTCTTCTCTATGATATCTCTTTTGGGAATAAAGATAATAATTGACTTGCATAGATTGAAACCAAAATGTTGTGAGTTGTTACTGTGTGGATCTATATGCTTTGCGGTCTAGATTTTTAAGAGGTCTGACATCACAATTGTAAATTACAAAACTTGGCTGTTTAATGGGTATAAATTGCAAGATTCCAGTAATTGAAGAGCAGTGGGTGAAATGAGCAGCTGCAAAAAAGAAGTAACTGTTGAGGAAAATGTGATTTTTTTATTGTGAGACTTTTTTCCATTCTTTAGAGAAAATTTCTTTCATTTTGTAGTTCCTTTGATCCCTTTCAGCTGATCCCTTGCTGTTTCTTCACTGAAGAAAAACGAGTAGGTACATGTTAATGAATAATCACAAATATTTATGTATTTACTAGAAGGTTGTCATTTGTTCTCATTACTGTATGTCATTTCAGGAGCCGTTTCAGGTGAAAGTGGCTTCAGAAGCACTTTTAATAATGGACTTGGTACGAATTAAGTATTATTTTGTAATGGATGGAAATATCTATTTTGGTATATCTCTGTTTTCCTCGTTTAGTTTCCTTCTCAGTTAAAACTAAAAGCAAGGGTCCACTACAGGAGAAAACCCAAACTGTTACCTATAAGTCTGTCTATAAATTTTATTGTAATAATAGCCATAGTTTATGCTAGCTGTCTACCAGCATAAATGGTTGTTAATGCTTT